>NC_092348.1:9998733-10314767 GCF_963676685.1 Mytilus edulis
ACATATTCACCATTTCCTTTCTCAATTTTATTGATGCTGATTACTGCTGAATTGCTCTAAGAATGTAACATTGTCTTGTCATTTTCGTTCATTGGGTTTTATGTTTATATTAAAGTTAGATTAACTATTAAAGCTTCTATCTTACACTGTTCGAACATGTACCAAGTCTCCAATACCACCGTTACATTTCCGATGTTAGATCGGCTAATATAAAGTGTTTCCCGTTTAACATTTCAAATAATTTTGTTACTCTGTTCGAGGGTATTACTCAATGTAGCTTTTCTTTTAGAATAACAGGGATCAACCTTTGTGGCACTTATTAATTTGAATCTGTTTATTTCCATTTTTCTAATTTCATGTGGATCTTTGGGCTAAAATGTCCGTGTTTTCACCTCAAATTTTACTCTGAGTACAGATTACCCTATGGATCTGGAAAGTTTCTAGACAAAGTTTGCCCTAGATGAAAAGAATTCTCGTGCATTTAATTTTTTAGAAAATTTAAAACGTATTTGGATTTCAAAAGTGCATTTTTTTCGTTCCTGCAGAATTAGATAATTATTGAATTGTTCTTATATTTATGTAAAATATTTTGACAACTTATCGATGGACATTTGAAATAAAATGAAAGATAAGAAAACTTACCTAACCTATTCTTAATCACCTGTTAAAACAAACCTTAATCACCTGTTAAAACACACCTTGCTTGTATAATAACAATTACAATGTGTTACATAACCTGATAACTTTATTAAATAATTTATTATGTCACTATGAAGGAATGTTCATTATTCGAGATGGCTTCTAAAACTAAGATATGTTGGCAGTATTAGTCACAGCTTTTTTTATTATTATTATCAAGGACGTATAACTAACATACGTCCTTGTTATTATTGATTTAAATATTTACACACAGATGGATTCAAAGATATATTCAAAGATATGTATTGTTCAACTAGATAGATTCATAGATAACTCAGTTTTTGCATGGATCATTTTTTGGCTACCTCTGGCAACCTGATATATATATATATATATAGAGAGAGAGAGAGAGAGAGAAAATAAGAAAGATGTAAGATCCTGGAATACAGCGATCAACTATATCTGGCCCGGTATACAGCGATCCACAAAATGTGCTTTTGATCACTAAAATATAGACCAACTTTAACTGTAGAACTTTTATCACACGTAGCGAAGGTGCCAAACAAAACACGAACAAATGTTTTCATAAATCTAACTGACTTCTGCATGTTCTGCAATTATTGGCAACAAATGGTTAATCATCAATGGAGAAGAATTTTAAAAACTGGAACTTCCTCACGAGTATAAACATGTATCGTCGTGTCATAGGTTGTCATATATGTTTTCGTATCATCCACATTTCCTCGGTTTCGATTCCACACGCGTTACATACGTTATGACGTGTTTTTCGGTTTCTATATTTGGAACACCAAAAACACTACATTTTGACAAATTCAAAACATATTCAAATTCGCGTTAAAAGACGTTAGAACAAATTTTAAAAAACTGACCTCACGGTTTAGCCATTTTTATTTAATGTCAAAAATATCATACTAGAATAGTTGTTGAGAAAAACTCTCAAGGTATACATGAAGTACAGCTATGTCGTTTGCCTGTTAGACACAGGATCTTTACTGAGACATGCGACTGTCCAACTTCCAAAGCAAGGTTGTCGGCTCTTCGGACATTCCCGAAGTCCTGCGTTTAACGTTTTGATTGCCGAGTTTATGAGCTTCGGTCCTTGTTTGGAAGTTGGCGACTGTCATGTTTTTTTTTGTCGTTTTCATTACAAACCAGCGAGTTAAAATTAACAGGGTTCTTATATATCCTATGAGTCACAAAGCTCGACAATACATGGTAATAAAAAATCAAAGCTAAGTCTACAGAAAAAATAAGAAAAAATGTCCTTAGGTGAACGACTTATCAACATAGCAGGATATAAAATGGTTGTTCAAAAAGGCTCCATTCATTCAATATTCTAATGCAACAACGTTTGTAACGTTCATTTTGATTGGATAACGTCACTTTCTTACATGGCATCAATTGACATTTGATGCTATGGGCGTACGCGCATGCGCAGACGACATATGACAGATTTTAATTACGTGTTTTAACGTTGTTTTCTGTCAGTTTCATTAGAATGGAGATAACAATATTGTATTTTAAGCTCCGACGGCATCAATTGGGGATTTGATGGTCGCAAATACCCGTTTACTGTCTCCGCTAACGCGTCGCCAGTAAACTAATTTGCGACCATCAAATCCCCGTTTACTGTCTCCGCTAACGCGTCGCCAGTAAACTTATTTTGCGACCATCAAATCCCCAATTGATGCCGTCGGAGCTTAAAATACAATACAGTTATCTCCTAATTCTATTGATAATTCTTTTTATACATCCTTTAAACATAAAGATGAAAACAGTCTTTTAAATAGCTTTTTGCATTTAATCACAAAGTTTGAAAACTGCATTTTAAATTAAACAAAAATGTCTTTTGTAGAAACCAAGTGCCGGCAATCTGAAAAAAAAATCACAATGTTATAATTTCAACATATGAATCATCAACCAAAAACTATTTACTAGTTAGTTTTAGAATTGAAAAGAATTCAATATTTTTTGTTTATGATTCAAGCAATAACCAGAACAACGACTTTAGAAAATACAATTTCAATCATGGCATCTGGGGTTCAGCTCGGAACTTATAGTCTGGTTATAGCTAGACTTAAATCTGTTTTGGAACAGGGGAGGTAATCAAATAAAACTAAGCAGACAGCTGACAAACCTTTTTAAAGTATCTGGCATTATATGTGGTATAGTTTATCTTTTTCAAATACATGGACCCTATTTTCTTCCGATTGCCCATATTTATTACGTTTGTCAGAACGTCTAGTGCCTGTGGATTTTCACTAACAAGATGAAAATCACAAAGATGTTGAAAATGCAAAATTGTCTGAGAAAAAAACTGTGTACATGTATCTGACAATGTCAATTTATTTGGTGACAGTGAGGAACTGCTTATATGATTATGGAATACATTTTGATATATTATCTGTACTATAATTTAATAGCATATATATATTATTAGGCAGCAACCATTTGATTTTCTGGAGGGGGGGCTATGGATTTTTTTTCTGGACAAACTTTTATTTTCGTCTTTGACGAAAGACAATCTAATTTTTTTTGGCGACAAGTCGAAAACAATTTTTTTCTGTCAATTTTTACAATACATATAGTGGCAGTTGAGGGTGAAACAAACATTTTTTTTTCTCGGTGTCAAAAACAAAAAAAAAAGAAAATCAAATGGTTGCTGCCTTATTAAATGATATGAGCAAATACACCTTATCACTAATCCCGGCTGACCCGGCTGCTAACGGCGCTTGAACTTTTGACGCATACAACAATCACTTTTTCATTGTGGCGTCAGCTATTTTGTTTTATGACGTCATAATTTTACGGGAACCTGTGTGATATCCAGTAATGACGGACAAATAGCAATAAGGTGTATAAGCCCTAATACGGATAAATCAGCATGTGCAATACTGAAAACTTTCCACTGTCGATATAAATCAAGATTTATTAATTAACCAACTAAGTACCCTATTGCCAAAAATTACTGTTTATTATAAACCCTAACTGGGCTTAATACAGACAAACTGGGCATTAATACAGGGCCATTACAGAAAAACAGCTAGGGCCATTAAAGAAAAACAGCTAGGTCCATTACAAAAAAAACAGGGCCATTACAGAGAAACTGTGTTAATATCAAATATAATAAATATATTACTAGTAACTACTAATATTTAATCATATGAAAGATTTTTATAGTTACAAATAATTGCTCATATCAATCTTATGCATTTATGTGTAATGTACATGCATGACATATCTTGCAAATATCCAGAAAATGTTATTTCTTAAAGGAGTAGGTCCGGTAAGGACAGATTTTGGCCTCAAATTTCAGATTCATCTGACGAAAGATTTTGACCACTTTATAAACACTTAGGTGTCTATTTCATTTGATTCAATTAATTTATGTGAAAGATTTTAACTAATTAAGTCATTAAAAACGTTCCAATTCAAGCTTAAATATGAAAAATCTACCAAACATGCTGAAAAATGTCACTTTTCAGATGTTTTTTGTCAAAAATGAAAGTGGCCAATCCGTGTTCATTCTCAACCTTTATATATGTTATGTATTATCATCAAATACAACTTACATTCCAATATTTAGGATGAATGCGAATGCGGCCACTTTTGTTTTACACGGAAACCGTCTAAAATTTAACTAAAATGCTAGAATTATGAAGATTTCAGTAATTTAGCATGACTTATTGGAGCTATTACCATATATATATGTGCATTGTATTGTCAAAAACAGCCCATATTTATGAAGCAGAAGCATTCTACTGTCCATTAAATAACTAAAAGTTTACATTTTAACAATTTCGTAAAAGTGCTATATTTTGGGGCCAAAAAGGTGTCTTACTGGACCTACTCCTTTATAATTCCATGTGATATGAGAAATCAGTGGTTAAGATCTGAAGAAATGTTACCGTATCATACCTTCTTTTTTAAGATACAACTTCCATGCATATGCTGACTAGATAATTACACATAGACGCCATTGTCTGTACATGCATATCCATCAATTCAGAAAAGTAGTACAGTAAACCAACATATTTTTTACAAGTGATTTATTTTCATGAATTATATATTAATGTGAGAAGAAAACTAATGCGAATTATATTATTGCAAATTTTCAAACTGTGATCTTCTTTTATATGGGGGTCTTGAACATGCTTGAAATATCTGCCACTGGATGTAAAGCAGCCAAAAATCAATCAATGTCATGTATGAAAGCATCAACAAATAAATTGTTACATAGAAAAGGTTTAACACAAAGAAAAATTATCTGGAAAAAATAAATTGTTTTACAGTATTTTTAGCTCACCTGGACTAAAAGGCCAAGTGAGCTTTTCTCATCACTTGGCGACTGTCGTGCGTCATCGTCGTGCGTCGTCGTTAACTTTTACAAATATCTTCTCCTCTGAAACTACTGGGCCAAATTTAACCAAACTTGGCCACAACTATCATTGGGGTACCTAGTTTAAAATATGTTCCCGGTGACCCAGCCAACCAACCAAGATGGCCACCATGGCTAAAAATAGAACATAGGGGTAAAATGTAGATTTTGGCTTATAAGTCTGGAACCAAAGCATTTAGAGCAATTGGATAAGGGGTTAAATTGTTTATCAAATCAAGACCTATCTGCCCTGAAATTGTCAGATGAATTGGGCAACCGATTGTTGGGTTGCTGCCCCTGAATTTTTAAGGAAACTTTGCCATTTTTGGTTATTATCTTGAATATTATTATAGATAGAGATAAACTGTAAACAGCAATTATGTTCAGCAAATTAAGATCTACAAATAAGTCAACATGACCAAATGGTCAGTTGACTCCTTAAGGAGTTATTGCTCTTTACAGTCAATTTTTAACAATTTTCATAAAATATGATGTAATTTTGTAAATTTTAACAAAATGTTTTCCTCTGTAACTAATGGGCCAAGTTCATTATAGATAGAGATAATTGTAAGTAGCAAGAATGTTCAGTAAAGTAAGATTTACAAACACATCACCATCACCAAAACACAATTTTGTCATGAATCCATCTGTGTCTTTTGTTTAATATGCACATAGACCAAGGTGAGCGACACAGGCTCTTACGAGACTCTAGTTTCAAATATAGCATGGTTTGACGGAAGATTGTTGTCAAGTATGCAAATCCAAACTCTACTTAATTGCTTGATATTTCTGTTTGCAGGATACACAAAATGAGTCTTCACATGATAACACATGCTGTAATGTTTGCTGTCATAGCAACATTAGTAAAGAAATATCTCCAAATTCTTTATCAGCTGGATGATTTACAGGATAGATGTCTGTATGCAGAATGGGAGCATTCAAACAAAGCAGATTTAAATACACACAAAACTCAAGATGAATCTCAAAAAAGCAACATGAAATTCAATTCTTTTGAAACATGTCAGTCAAATTTGAAAACTCATGTTTGCCATTTTAAAAATCTATGCTATCAGCCAAAAGAAAATTTGTTTGTTTATTTCTATAACAAGGATGAAATCAAATATAGTTCTATAAACAGAAATAACATTCCATCACTTTCTACTCCAGCTGATTTCACAGGACACAAACTACCACTTACGTTTCTCAGTGAAAACTTTTCATCACAATTCAGTGTCAGATGGATAAATAAAACAAGTTACATTTTCAATCGCTTCAAGTCCGACAATCTCATGCATGTTATTCATGATGACTTACTACCTTTACATTTCACAATGAAACATTTTGAAAACTTGAAATTAAAGATGGCTGCCTTGGATAAATTTGATGCACAGATTGTATTTATGGATGACTGGCCTCCAGGAGATTACAGAGCATTGTATGAACTTTTTACAAATTATCAACCTCAGTATAAAATAGATTTACAAGGAATTGAACAACAGCATGGTAAAGAAGTACAAGATGGGAGAGAACTTGTATGTTTCTCAAGTGCAATAGTCGGTCTTTTAACAGATACTTTATGGTATAATTACGGGTTTATTGGGCCACAGGGCCCTATATTAGACTCCACAGTTAATGCTCATCAAATTAAATCTACTAGTAACTTTATTTTACATCATCTGGATTCAAATGCTCAACATTCAATAGACTTCATAGTTTTGATATCAAGGAAAGAAAATCGTAAAATTATGAATGAAGATGATCTAGTCAAAGCAATTTTGCAAGAATTTTCAATGAAAGTTGTAACAATAAGTAGTGAAACACATTCATTAACAGATATGATAACACTTGTTTCTAATGCTAAGGGTGTAATAGGAATGCATGGATCCTTGTTAATTCTGGCAATGTTTTTAAAACCAGGGTCTTTCTTAATAGAACTCTTTCCATATGCTGTGTCGCCTGTTCAATATACCCCATACAAGACATTAGCCAACATCAAAGGTTTGGAGATAAATTATGCCTCTTGGGAAAATACCGATCAGAAATCTACAGTCAGCCATATTGATTATCCATCAGAGCATGGGGGTCTGATGCATTTACAGTCAGAAGTTCAGAAGGAAATTATAAACCAGGAGAAAGTACCCAAACATTTATGTTGTGATGATCCTTCTTGGCTTTATCATATTTATCAGGACACTTTTGTAGATATCAGTGCAATCTTGAATTTAATCAAAATAGTCATGAAAAGTGGAAAGATTGCCAATACTAGACATTTTGCATATCTTGAAACACCATCTGAAGTTAGAAATCTCAACTGTAAACTTATAAAGGAGCAAACATGTTCACTTAATATATCATGGGAAATACCATGGAACATGCAGTTTTTAACTTTTGACAAACTCAACTATGAAATTATTCTTGAGGAGAGTCGTGCAGAAGCTTCAGTTAAATATGTAACAGACAAATTAAAATTAGAAATACATGACAGAATAGACTGTGAAAAAGATTACATTGTTTGGGGAAAAGCTGTAGTAGATGGTATGTCTCATGACAATTATATAAGTAAAGATTGTCATAATTAATGTGAAATGTAAATTTCATGGATACACTTGTTTTTCTTTCCTAGTCTTGTCATTGCTTGTTTTATATGTTCTGTTTATTTATTTTTTTGTGAATATTGTCACAACAATGTTTTGGAAGATTTATACAATGTGTTAATTATTTATTTTTATTATTTATTAAATCTTTGAATGTAATTGTTTTCAAGAATGATTAAAAGAACAGTGCAATACAAACAACATATGCTTACAATGACATGTTACAATTTGATATTTAAAATCCAAGGGGCTTAATTATGCTGAAAAATTCTGAAATAGATGATTTGTCTCCCTTTTAGAATTAAATCTGATGACTAACTATATCTGTGATGAACTGCTGATAGCTGTAATGAGAACTATGTCTGTAATATATTTATTAAATAGAAGAAGCTTTTGCTTAAATTGGTATAATTCATTTGTATATATCAAAAATTCTAAAAATTCAGAATTTTTTTTGGGTGTTTTTACTTTTAATCCATACAAGTAGTTCAAGATGCAATAAATCCGATTTTTATGATTGATTGCATTTTGTTTGATTAACCTCTGATGGTGAATATTTCATACATACTCAGGACAAGAGTTAAATCTATAACAAGGTTCTGCAAAGTGTGTAGAATTGGATGAAGTACAGGTAAATAAGACTTTCAGGGGCTGAAATTTTGACTGGCAAAATTTTACCTTTGCGCAAAAGTTGCTTTACGTGCACAGAGCGTGGCATTTTGAATCCAGTATTTGCCAAATATAATAACTGATAAAATACAATTATGTTTAAAAATGGATATTCTACTTTTTGTGAGGTAGTGTCTGTGGTAGTAGTAAATGGGGATGGGAGGAATTTTGCCTGCCCCTTACACTCGCACACTCACATTTCTTGCATATTTTTTTTTACTTAAGATAAAAACATTAAAAATGAAAAGTCCACTCCTTGGCCTGTGCAGGTTATATTTCTTGCTTCACTTTTAAGACCAAAGAATATTTTATAAAGCAAAGGAGAGGGTTTCTAATTATAGACATTGCAAGGTGTGTGTGTTATACTAACTGGGAAAGAGATTTTTTTAAGTGTGGATGAAAAGCCATGTGATGCTATTAGATTTAGCACTTTCCAATCTGTTTCTAAGTAAGGGGATAAACATTGACTTTAAGTGGTGGGCTTGGAGGTAAATTAAATGTTTCTGGGCATCTTTTGAGACTTGACAATTTTTCCTCTTTCAAATCTGGAGCATTCATGACACTAGTAGTTTATTGCTATCAAAGATAAAGGATAGTCAATACTGTCAGAATAAAAAGTTTCAAGCTGTTCTTGAAAAAGAAGTGTTTTGCTAACTGATCAAATTAGTTTAAACTCGTAAATGGGGAAAATGGAAATGCTATGGTTATACCCCCGAGGAAATGGAAGTTTGGACACTTGAATGGTTCTTGTGGTTGTTTGATGCGATCAAAACCAGTGGTGTTTTTCTTTACCATAGCAATGTTATGATGGAAGGAGGGATGTAGTGTTGTGTGCAATATCCAAAGAGCTTATAATATGTACAGTGTTGGCAACATGTTAATACAAGAGAATATCATGAATATATAAGATATGAGCTATACACAGAAAATAAGACATCTTGAGGGTAACATACAGCTTTCATATGTCAAGCTATAAATCGTCGTTAGTCCAAAAGGAACAAAGTCCAAATTAACACATTGGATACCTATTGGTGACGCTGTTGTCTGTTCTATGGTCAGGTTGTTGTCTCTTTGGCACATTCCCCATTTCTATTCTTAATTTTACAACGAGTTACTTGCTCAGTGTACAATGACAAATGTTTCATGCATTGTTAGGACGAGAACAAATTAAAATAATTGATATGATGGGCAGGTTTGCACAGGAGGTGGACAGGAATGAAGGGCGCAAAAATTTGACTGGCACCAGCTAATGAGAATATGTTGGATGAGGGTGGGGGGGAGGGGGGGCTAGACATTCGGCCTCCTTACAATATTTTCTACATCCCCTTTCCCCAAAGATCTTTTTCGCAAAATTCAAAACTCCATATATCAAAAGAACAGAGCTGCGTAAATTATGTATATACATTCCACATACATTCACAGAGCCAAGCAAACGACTGATATACCAAGTCGGTTTTACTGCTGGAAGGACGTTGTTGGTAATTTTTCTATTTCTAAATTAAGGCAAATGTAGTATGCCTTTGTTCAATAGTCATCAATCGATTTAGTTGAATTGAATTTAGCTGAAACATCTCCGGGTGACGGTCACACACCAAAACTGAGTCTTATTCAACGCTTAGCGGGTCTTACACTTTCACGCTCACTTTTAGTGTATATATATGATAGTCCTTGTTGGATCTCAAAAATCTATACCTCCTCACAAAATTTCCAACGTTACCTTTCTTCAAAAAGTTTTTGCAAAATTGTAAACTTCATATACCAACCGAACGTAGCTGCGTATTTACAGATCCTGTAGAGCCAAACACATGCCCGATTTAGCTAGTGTTTTCTGCTGGAAGGACGTTCAAGGTGATAATTTTTCTATTTCTACAAGTCAACAATTTGGGTCTTAGACTATTACACTTATTATTAGTTTGATAGTCATAGTTGGGGTCTTAAAAGCTAAACACAGGCAAAATTTACTCACATGAAATTCACATGAAAAATTTCACGCGAGATTCACCTCAACCGAGCTTATACATGAAACTCACGTGAAAATTTTCATGTGAATTTCACGTGAATTGAGATTCACATGAATCTGATGTGAAATTTTTCACATGAATTTCACGTGAAATTTACAACAAAATGTTTTAATATTTTTCATGATTTTGATTAAATTTAAAAATTTAGATGTTATTTGAAATACTCTATTTTAAAAATTCATGTGAATTTCACATGAAAAAATATACGTGATTTTCATGTGAAATTCACATGAGTTTCACATGAGATTCACATGAAACTCACAAAAACTGATTTCACGTGAGTTTCACGTATAAGCTCGTTTGAGGTGAAATTCATTTCACGTGAGATTCACATGAATTAAATTTAACGTGAAATTGATGTGAGTGCAATTTGCCTGTGTACATCATGGAAATCACGGAAAGTAATCAGAAAATTATATATTCATAGAGCAGTATTGTGTTTAACTATGGCAAAGCAAACGATCCCAACACGTCTGCCTGTCATTCGTTCGTCATATCTGTATTCATAACTTGAACATTTTAATTCCTTGGTTATGCAAACCACAATAACACGACATTCTCATCCTGATGTAGTACATGTAATATTTTCCACTGCACGAATTGATTATAAGTGGACCGTGCATGCACACTATAAGTCAATCGATCAAATAAACAATTCCTATTGTTTTGGTATGCTGTGTTTAAATTTAAAACTTTCGTACATACGTATTATATATCAGATTGCAGTATTCTAGGAAATATGAAAATTTGCACTCTCCAATATAAAAGACTTTCTGCTATCATTTCCAAAGGGCTGCTCCTATACCCTTACTATTGATATTGTTACGATACCTCAAAGTCCGGAGCGACACTTTCTTTCCAACAGAACTATTTAAACAAGACCCATTTAAATTAAAGCGACTGTTGAAAGTTAATCACGTTTGGCTGCATGTTCGTGACTGGATATTATACAGGTTAACGTCATAGACGTTACCATTCGCCACGACCCCACAACTTTTAAAGTAATGAAGCAGAGCGTACACAATCTTTTGTAGGGGTATGTATTATTCTCTCTATTCTAATGCTCGCATGTGTTAGATGAAATTCTACTGGCGATGTATGCGATATTTGCCCCTGGACGTTACGTAGAAAAATAAATCGAACTGTTGAGGTAATATATTGAAGGAAATATCGACCCGAGCCATCTATTTCTTATGTCCAAAAAATATGAAAACTGCAAACAGGAACTGCAAGAATCATTCTCAATGCGTAACACGAGATTTCGTCAATTAAACAGTTTAGATAATTTGTTTGGCTCACCGTCGGCTTATTAGAAATGAATAATATATAGAGCGGTATATAATTAACAATTATGATCCAAATGAGGTATGTGATATTTTTTTCAAATCGTTTTGTCAACATTATTTTAATTTTAAATCATATATGCAAATAGAAATATGGTGTAAATCGACCAAAATTAAACTTTATGACGAAAATGTGTCCTTATCCAGACATATTAAATCTTAATGCACCATCTTCCCATATAGCTTGCTCGTCAGCATACTAAGTAACCAACATTGCCCAAGGAGGTGTTACCCTTGAAAAATTATGTGTATACATGTATTAGATTATACGCTTCAGTTCGGGTGTTTTTTTTGTCATAAAGAATGACTAAACAAAATCAGATTGATTAAACTTGAGCTGATTACAAAAAAAATGCCAAAATAAAAATATCTTGTACCTTTACTCCCCATGAGGGTTTTGCATGGTCGGATATCATTCATAGCAAAAGAGATCAGTGTAGACAGTTAAACCCTTGATCGTCCGTCCGTCCATCCATCCAATCCATTTTTAAAACTTATATACACAATGCTCAGAACTACAACTCACATGTCCAACAAAGAAAATTTAATATTCAATATCAAAGTAGAAAAAAAGTACATCAGATGAAGTTTCATCGTTTTATTTCATAACCAATACCGGTAATTGATTGTTGTAGTCTGGCCTAGGGAAGTCGACGAAGACGAGACGTTGGTGTATTGTATGCAGTTGGTGTATTGTATGCAGTTGTGTTATCATTGGAATAACATATGATTTCACGACAATTACCTAGCCCGAAACTTGTAGTCAAGGGACATTGACTGAATACTTTGCATACATTCCATGTTCAGGTATATATTACCATTTAAACATGTGTATTATACAACAAATATTGCATACAAGCGAGACATAACTCTGTGTCAACAGTTTATCAATGATTAGTGGCAATTATTAATTCATATGTAAATCTAATACGAATAAACCTTTTTTTTTTGTTTTAGAACCACCGGGCTGAGTCATATTTGAACGTGCTAGTTCACGTAGTATACAACTCGCAGGAAGACTTGTTGTCCTGTTTGTCGGGTTACTTAAGTCGAACTCAGAGCTGGACAGTCTTCGCTCTTATACATGTATCCCTAGTCCAGCCCTGGCCTCAGTGACTCATTTTTTGTTTTGATTTTGTTTTTGTCACGGAGTCCAGCTTTACCATTTGTGATACATTTTTCGTACTTGAGCGCTCTGGCATTGTCTCTATCGTCCCCGGGTAATCTACCCGGGAGCTTGCACCATTGAAGGTAACGGAGTGCGAGCTGGACTCAGTGACAACAAATTTTTTTTTTAAATGAGTCACTGAGGCCAGGGCTGGACTATACATGTATCCCTAAAAGATGTGTTTGAGTCGAAACAAAAAATATCAAATTTTAACATATGCAAATGCCAGAGGTAAAGAACCAACACCTCCTGCAGTCCAGCAGGTTGCTCCTTTTCCCCTTAGAAAGCATTACCAAAACAAAACTCCACAGGTGGTCATTTATGACAAAAAAACAGTATGTAAACTGATGCTGTGTTCACACGTAAATCGAATTCGATTCACATTAACTAATTCGAATTAGTTTAACGTCAATTCTAATTCGAATTACAATGCGCGTCGATTCGCTTTACTGTCCTAACGACGTTTATAACTTTTCGATTCGAATTTAATGTTCGTGTGAACGAGGCATTCGAAAGTCCTTCCGATTTAAAGTTACTGTCCCTTGCTTGACATAGGCCAGCACATAACAAGGTTGAGATGACAGTCTGAGTGGATTTTTTTTATATTGATGTACTAGTATTATTTGACCACTAACCAGACGATTGATATAGTAATGAATCAAAAGCTAGTGTGCAAAGTATAATTTCACTATTTATTGTTTTATTTTAGATTTACGACCTTTATAGCCAGATTTAATCAATAGAAATGGGAGTGCTTGAGATTCCTACCGACGAAACAGCTTTAAGGCAAGAGGTTGAAACTTTCATTGATGAAAACGGAAGAATTGATATGCAAGCCATGAAAGACAAAGGTTACATGGAAGATCAGTAAGTAAACAACATTTTCATTTATTTTTTTTCTCTCCAACAGCGTTAATCATTATCCAGGAAAACTCTCAAGATTGTGATTATCTATACATTATATGACTTACTTTCAAATAGAATAGAAAAACAAAGGATATGGGATATTCATCCATGACACAAAAGCAGTTTGAAGATATAAGAAGATGTGGTATGAGTGCCAATGAGACAACTCTCCATCCAAGTCACAATCAGTTATAAAAGTAAACCATTATAGGTCATAGTACGGTCTTCAACACGGAGCCTTGGCTCACACCGAACTGCAAGCTATAAAAGGTGCCCCAAAAAATTACTAGTGTAAAACCGTTCAAACGGGTAAACCAACTAACTAATCTATATAAAAAACGTGAAACGAGAAAACTTATGAACCACATCAACAAACGACAACTACTGAACATCAGATTCCTAACTTAACTCTCAACTTGAGACCAAATTACACAGACATTAACAAGTTCTATAGGTCACCGTACGGCATATAATGAGCAAATCCCATACCGGATAGTCAGCTAAAAAAGGCACAGAAATAACAAATGTAAAACAACTTAAACGAGAAAACTAACGGCCTAATTCATGTCCAACAATATGAACGAAAAACAAATATGCATGTAACACATCAACAAACGACAACCACTGAAATACAATATCCTGACTCGGGACAGGCACATGCATACAGAATGTTACGGGGTTAAACATGTTAGCAGTATCCCAACCCTCCCCCTAACATGGGCCATTGGTGTAACAGTACAACATAAGTACGAACTATAAAAATCAGTTGAAAAGGCTTAACTCATCAGATGGATACAAATAGAATGCATGTCCAAAGTTTGGAACCTCGCCAATGGTGACTCTATTCGTATCCTAATATTCATCAGTCTTTTGAAAGGCACTTTGTTAATGAAAGTTATTTGATAGATATACTACATGTTGAGATTCGGACGATTCAGAAATCGATATTTTAAAATAACTTGTTTGATATTCACACTGATCTATTGTTGAGAACTTATGGTTGCCATATAGAAAATGCTTCTGATTTCATGGTGAAGAGTTAAGTACTATCTTATCAGTATAGTTCCGGTTCAATTGTTAGGGTAACACACATTAGCATGCAACTTTCATGGAATACCGCTTTCAAAATGGAGATTTTTTTTCTGAAAAATGAACACTTTATAAATTTCGTGCCCCCGATCAGCTTTTCTGGATTTATCTTCATCAGGAAAGCCAGGGATGTGTAATTACTTTAGGTGCTATGTGACAAAACAGGACTTTTAGATTAGACAAACAACCATATTTCTTTAGGTTAACTTGAACTCACCTTAAGCAGCACGTAGTTCTGAGTGGTTGTCGTTGCAAATGGTTCATGACTGTTATATTTGTTATCATAAATTGTTTTATTATAATTTAAGCCGCAAGTTTTCTATTTGAATTGTTTCACTTTTTCATGTTATAGCCTTTGATAGCCGACAATACAGTTTTGATGTACGTATTCAAGGTCGTACAGTTGTTAATAAGTTCGTCCTCTTCATCTGAACCCAGGTGCATACTTGTCACATTGGAAATCATACAACATCTCATAACTTTTATATTTTCATCTTTTTCAGGATATATGACATAATGAATGCATATTTTATTGCAACGGCCAGGGTTTTAGCAGCTTACAGGAGAGATAGAAAGGCACAGGACACTATGCTGAAGATGTTACAAGATAAAATCCAACTTCATGAAGAAAAAATCATTTGTGCTGATAAATACATGTCATATTTATGTGACGTAAAATCTACCCAAAAAATCAATAATAATCTATACACTAAAGTAGAAGAAAATATGTCAAGATGCAGCGATAAAAAAGATGTTCATGACGGAAATATAACTGATGAGGAGAAAAATATTCGTCACTCGCCAAGTGCTCCGGATTTATCACCTTCAAAGTATTTTAACAGTTTCTCAGTCGAACCAACTGTAAGGGAGACTAAATCGTCCCACAACATATTCCCAGAAACTATAGCAAACACCATTCCAAATGAAAAGGAGGAAAGCATTGAAATTGACCGGCGAATACCAACTCCTTACCCCAGTGCACGCAATTATGACCGCTTCCCTCAACCAAATAGAAACTCTTCTTATACAACTGAGCTGGTTACCAAACAAGACACAACACGACGAAGGAAACAAATACAACAGTGTAGAAAAACGAATACACCCTGCAGTCATAATACTGGACAATTGAAAAAAGTCATTAATCAGTATGAAGACATTTTAGGGTTATCAACTAATTTGAAAACCGATGGCGTTTCTGATGAGATCGATTTTGTGGAAGATAGGTCAGAAGATACGCTTTCAAACGGTGATGTTACTCTAGAAAGTGTTTGTGTAGATGATAGGTCAGAAGACATTGTGACCATCGATGCTGATACTCTGGAGAGAGGTCATTTAGATGACAGATCGAAAGACACTTTGCCCAACAATAATATAACTCTTGAAAGCGCCGGTCTTGCCACGCCAGGGATTACTATATCCATTACAAGTGATGCGTCATCATCAGTGAGTAGTTGTTGTCAGGATTATGTCCAAGTTAATGTAGACGAGATCATAAAACTGTCCACACATACATCAAGAAACGAGGCTGATTCTCGCACCAGTTTTCAAACTGTGTCGCAATCACATGTCGACCGTCAAAGTAACCAGTCACAAACAACCATTGTGTCGAAATCGTCTTGTTTGTCTAGCGCTGTGGCCAGTTTAAAATCATCGTCCGTGTCTGTTCAGGTAACAAGTAACAGTTCCAAGACTCACTCACAATCAACTGTCAACTTTCAGAGTAGCCAATCACAAACAACCACTGTGACAAAATCAACAGTCGACAGTCAAAGTAACCAATCACAAACAGCTACTCAGTCGGGATCGCCTTGTTTTTCTAACATGGTAACCAGATTAAAGTCTTCTTCAATGTGTTATACATCAGCACCCTCTATGTTTACAGCTGATAAATCGTTACAGAGGTCGTTTTCATCAGAGAGCCATAAGATGAGTCATTTTTCGATAGAATGTGTCCGGATACACCAATCTATGCCAGGTGACAAGAGCAGCCAATCAGATGTATCCATATACTGCGCGAATAATGAACTGCCAACCAATAGCCAGGGTGACATTTCTCAAACTTCGAACGTAGAATCAAGTGCTTCAGAGAACAGTGACGAGTTTTCAGATTCAATGGTATAGATACAGATGAGCCGGTCCATATTTGATAAACTGATAATTTTATTGTTATTATGTAATATGTTAATTTATGTCTAAATATATATCCTGATACTAGAATGTTATAGTCGCCATAATGATATTCATAACCGTACAGTTTGAAGTGCTTAACATCGCCAGTAAGAAACGACACTTTTGTTGGTTTTTTTTATTTCACGATGTCCAGGTTTGTTAAGTTGTTTCCTTGTTGGCATTTACTAAACTTCCTCGTTATCATCTAGATAACTTTGATGCATTAGGATTCATTAGATTTAGATGTCTTCGAATTGAGGATCTAATTTGTAATCTAAAGATCATCAATTAGTTGTAATCGTAGTCGTAGTACTGTTTAATGCTTAAATTATTAATTTAAAGGTTCTGGGGCTTTGCATTTATTAAAATAAGTACTCTGTAACTGTGCATAATGAACCAACATATCATGGTGTGTTTGTTAGTGAGTTTTTGATATGCCATTGACCTTATTTGTATGCTTCAATTGAGGCAAAAACCTTCTATGGGATAGTACATTAAATCCATTGAATGTTGGATGTGTGCTTGTTGATATTTTCGTCGTAGATACATGATTTTTTTTAAGTTGTTAACTTCTGTGTCATTTGGTATCTGGTTGAGAGTTGTTCTGTAATTGGGAATCATACCGTGCACGTCTTTTTTTTTTATATTGAATTTTCTTTTATCAAACGTTGTTTGCCGTTTATTATTAGTAATTTTCCTTTTAGCATTGGTAGCAAGGTTAATCAAATCTTGTTCTCTATTTCATATTCCAATTGTCATCATTTTTAGTAATGTCCAATTCTAAGGTACTAGTAATATAAGTTTATATGATGCCGAGAGTAATGATTTTGCCTTAAAGACTTCAGCCTAAATTTCAATCATTATAGGCATTTAAAAAGCATTTCGGTGTGTGTCCACACAACACCATACTAAGAAAAATAGACTAAGCAAGACGAACCCCACAAAACACTATACAAAGAAAAATAGACTAAGCAAGACGAACCCCACAAAACACCATACAAAGAAAAATAGACTAAGCAAGACGAACCCCACAAAACACCATACAAAGAAAAATAGACTAAGCAAGACGAACCCCACAAAACACCATACAAAGAAAAATGGACTAAGCAAGACGAACCCCACAAAACACCTTCCAAAGAAAAATGGACTAAGCAAGACGAACCCCACAAAACACCATACAAAGAAAAATAGACTAAGCAAGACGAACCCCACAAAACACCATACAAAGAAAAATAGACTAAGCAAGACGAACCCAACAAAACACCATACAAAGAAAAATAGACTAAGCAAGACGAACCCCACAAAACACCATACAAAGAAAAATAGACTAAGCAAGACGAACCCCACAAAACATCATACAAAGAAAAATAGACTAAGCAAGACGAACCCCACAAAACACCATACAAAGAAAAATAGACTAAGCAAGACTAACCCCACAAAACACCATACAAAGAAAAATAGACTAAGCAAGACGAACCCCACAAAACACCATACAAAGAAAAATGGACTAAGCAAGACGAACCCCACAAAACACCTTCCAAAGAAAAATGGACTAAGCAAGACGAACCCCACAAAACACCATACAAAGAAAAATAGACTAAGCAAGACGAACCCCACAAAACACCATACAAAGAAAAATAGACTAAGCAAGACGAACCCCACAAAACATCATACAAAGAAAAATAGACTAAGCAAGACGAACCCCACAAAACACCATACAAAGAAAAATAGACTAAGCAAGACTAACCCCACAAAACACCATACAAAGAAAAATAGACTAAGCAAGACGAACCCCACAAAACACCATACAAAGAAAAATGGACTAAGCAAGACGAACCCCACAAAACACCTTCCAAAGAAAAATGGACTAAGCAAGACGAACCCCACAAAACACCATACAAAGAAAAATAGACTAAGCAAGACGAACCCCACAAAACACCATACAAAGAAAAATAGACTAAGCAAGACGAACCCAACAAAACATCATACAAAGAAAAATAGACTAAGCAAGACAAACCCCACAAAACACCAGACAAAGAAAAATAGACTAAGCAAGACGAACCCCACAAAACACCAGACAAAGAAAAATAGACTAAGCAAGACGAACCCCACAAACACCATACAAAGAAAAATAGACTAAGCAAGACGAACCCTACAAAACACCATACACAAAGTAGACTGAGCAAAACGAATCCCACAAAAAAAAAACCAATGAACTTTTGTTGGTGTCAATCAAAAATATATAGTGAGCACAAATTTTAAAATATTATAAAACCATGTTTTACTGGTCACAATCATATAAAGTTGAAAACATTGTTTTAGCGACGGCCACGCGTATCTTTATTTGATTATTAGATCGGTTACAAACTCGTATAATAATTGATTCAGATCATGGGTTCCTCTTTACACAAGACAGACTCTATGATGAATTGTCAACTCATTGGCATTCCCCTTCATAATGACGTCACCGTTTAAACAGGTAAATCGAATCTGCCAGTGACTTATAAAGTCAAACTAATGAAAACTTGATAGTTCTTCTGACTATTTAGAAATTCGTTCTTAGGGTTTATACATATTTATTGTACCAGTTAAAGTGCTTGAGGTTATAACAGCCCATTTTATGAAGATAACAGGCTATTTAGGAGTACTGATGAAGATAAGTGTGACGAAGTCTTGCCTTTACTATGACGAGACAAAAATATATCTAAAATATATGATACAGAAAAGTAGAAAGCATTTATTTGAAATATTGACCACATTAGTTTTCATTTTTGTTCATAAAAAATACATTTTAAGAGAAATGCGTAATTTTGTAACTTTCCACCGTGTATCTTTTTTGAAAATAAGCGCTGCAAACGAGCAAAAAATGCTTAACATTATGTCGAATGGCTATTATCTTTTTCAATAATACAAATCGACTGAGCTTTTACCAACTGTCTAACTCTTTGACTGCATATCTGAAGGCCAATCATCGGGGAAAAGCCACAAAAAGTTTATTATTGTGATCATATCATCTCATGATCTCTCTATACTTAAACCAAGAACATGTGTATCCAAATCCACGAAGAAGGTAACCAAAACCTGAAGAAAGACCGACGAACGAACAAAGAAAAACAGGCAATATAGTGTATAAAGCAGTGGCGTAGCTTGCATGTATGCTCAGATGCTCAAGCATCCACATCATTTGACAGGGAAAAAATATAAATAAAGATATGTTCGCAGCAGTTAAACTCGGAGGTATCCGTATGTAACAAGGGTTAGGATATGAGGATAACATCCAATTATTTCCGATGAAGTATGCGTAGTCTTTTATTAAGGATAATTTAGTGCATGTAATAAAACAAGATGGATAAATCGCAGAAAAGTGTTCTCTATTTTTTTTCGTAAAAAGACTACGACGTCGGCTACGGCCAGTGCAGAGGATGATGCACAGATCCTCGGACATGTCTCATCTGAAATCGAGCCTAGCGGAGCGATGGCTTCTACAACTAACTAACAACATAACTGACAACTAAACCACCATATCCTGATATCGTTTCCCGTGACATGAAAGACGACGTGAAAAAAAAACTAATCTGTAATAGAGTGTGATCATTCTTAGGCTTATCAGTAAATTCAAGTTTCTATCTAGGTCCACATATTAATTTTATTTTCAATAAAAGAACAAAGTTCCTATGTCCCCTGCATTGCACATATTTTATGTAACCAAGGAACAAGGGCAATATTAACTAATAAAAAATAATGTTTTTCCTTTTCCTTTTATTTTTAATGGAGAAATAAAAGCTTCAGAGAAAATGCAATGGGAGTTCCGTATAATTTATATTTCAAAAGTTAAAAGCTTATGACTTATTTTCGAAATTGTCATTGCTGATGATATAAAAATCTGGCAAGAATTGTACACATGAGAGTGCAAACAAGACCGGATGGACGGACACCAGGTATTTCGATGATGTCCCCTACGACGTGTTAATGGGGTCACTTCAGTTATTATATTCTGAAGTGCCGCTGTGATAAGGCCGTTTTTTAGAAATGCTAGGAAAGGGGATCACTTCAATTCCTTTATACAGAAGTGCCACTGTGATGGGGTCGTCAATGAGAGATGTCAAATATAAGATTGGTGGGAAACTTTTACATCAAATAAATAAATTATGAATTACATTCAATTTCGAGAATTTCGAGAAAACATTAAAATTGTGTTTGAAATATAATTATATGAATTGGTGGGTATTTTGAAATTAAACAAAAATCTAACCAGTGTTGGATTCTAGGGGAGAACATGTGCTTACAGGAACAATGTCTGAAAAAAATATAATTTTCTGCATAAAATAGTTCAAAAATTTTTTTCGCCTCGCTCCGCTCGCCGAAGGCATCCACATCATTTCAACCCTGGCTACGCCACTGTAAAGCACAACACACACATATATATATATAAGACAGTATATTCTGGACTACAATCCGGTTCATAGATTTTCAGATAAACAATTATCTATTCATGTAGTGAGAAATATGTAGGTGACATTTACTGATATTAAAGTATCAGGCTTTTTGAAACTTGACGAGACTCATACATGTCCTAAGAGTTTTTTTTCTGAGAAATTATATTTATCAAAGAAATACTTAAACGTTAGCGTCTCTATGCGGAAATCTTTGTCAAAATCCTATACAAGAAAAAAAGGTGCTGTGATTTCAACAGTCATAATTTATCATAACTCGTGCGTCTGTACACTTCTTATTTTCTATTATAGTTTGAGTTTTAGATGATGCACCTGATGTTTCATTTGTTAGCTTCATATATAGACTTCAGTCCCGGTCCTGTCCTCTTTCCTTCTCCCCTCTTTATCACACCAACGAATGCAACGTATTAAGTTATATGTCATGAACATCATCATGAACGGGGTACTTTTATATTGGAACCGTTTAATATCAACAAAATGTCATTCGTCCAAATAATTATGACGTCTTGAAAGACTATTTTATTTGTTGCTTTGGAGCCTTATCGCTAACATCATGAACATACAAAATACATAAGATCAATCATATATAATAATTGCCGGACAACTTTGAATTTGTATTTGCACAGACACATAAACATGGTTAATACAATAATATGTGAAAGTCTCTTGTACATGTTGTAAGCTATGTCTTATTAAAGAAAGCGGTGCTATCCTTTCCTTTATCTTAAATTTCTCTATTTTTCTAATCAAATTTTTTTTTTTAATATCATGCAAATATATATGACCATATTATATTCTACTTCAACATGTTCAATTTCCAAATTTATACAAAATTTGAGGAAAAAAAATTATAGGCGAAAACATTTTTTATTCTTGTGATTTCGGGTTGATTCTGATCCTTTCCTTTTTTTAGTTTCAGATCTAAATTTTTTTCATCAAAAGCATAATTTTCAAAATCCACACTGCAAGCGGGCACCTGCAAAATCAGTAATCGCTGTCACTTGTGCTCTTGTTTGTAAAGGGCGCCCTCAAGGTACACATGGTTACCTGTAAACAAGATGGCGTCCAGTGAAGCGATTCGACACGATTCGATTGAGAACTAATGTTTATATTGGTCTCATGTGTTAACATATTTCCATGAAAGTGACCAGTTATTGAAACGACTGAATAAATATAGGACATTTTCATTTGATGGACAAAAAGTGAAAAAAAATGTCGGATAAACCAAAATCTCCGGTTGTAGGAGGTGGAAGAACGATGGAACCTGTCACCGGTCAGAAGAGTAAATCACGGTTAGCCCAGCTTGCACCAGTTGAAAACCTGAAAGAAAAACAAGTAAGATATGCATCGAAATAAACAAATTCACGTTCATGAATATGGACAAGTAAAACACTGTTAGTTTCTGTTGCACATTATTAAAAATGACTGTTCAAAGTAAAGAAAATTAAATGGTCCTCTTTCTTAAAGTGGTTTCATAGGATGTTACTGTAAAAAGAAATACAAGCAACATTTTTGAATAATTCTAAAGTTTCTTTTAAAGGAACAAATACACAGTAGTACTTGTATATATACAATATAGATACATCTACATCACACTTGGCTACAATGTTTCTACCCAATTTCTTTGATAATCTTTTTTGTCCTGTCAATAAAAAACAATATTTACCAGCTTTCATACTGTAAACCCAACCCGAGCATACCAATTGAAGTGAGTTCTTTCCTTTTCTCTGGATAGTTAACATGTTAAAATTTGGTGAAGCTTAAACTGTTAAATAAAATGAGTCAAAAAGTTAAAAATTGTAACTTCTTGCAATTGATATAGAACATTTTAGATTTTCAAATTTGACAATGTAGATATTATTTATATATATATTTAACAGGTTATCAGGATTTTAGGTGTTATAAAGGAAAAGATTTACTTGACTTCGCAATGTTTACAAAATGAATATAAAAAATCTACATGTAAAATTAAATTTGAATGTTATAGTGAACACCATAGTAGATTTCAAAAGAAGTTTTCATGTGAGCATGTTGGTGTACGTTTTCCCATTTGATATATTGCAGTTTTCTTGAATTTTAAATTCATTCAGATCACTTGAATCTGACTTGAATTGATACACAATTCAATGCACCACATGTATGACATGTATATAATTAATATAAAGGAAATAGTTTATTATTATACTGTTACAGTTTTTAAAGGGATCACACAGTGTATTTTGTGAGGTTAAATTATCTTAGTTCCTTTTTAGTTTTACAGTTTTAATATAACAGTGTTATTGAGTGTACAAATTTATAGGTTTGTTCTGTATATAATTTTGTTTGTTTTGTACATGTATACAATTTTGGTTCTAGTTTGCCTTTTTATGAATTCATGAACTTGTGTCTCATTTTAAATGGCAGAACATGATGAAAAGTTTGGCAAATTGCACCTTATTAGCTTTGATCTGATAAGAAATGACAATTCTCTTTCATGGTTTTAAATTCCATAATCCTTTATTTAAAGGTGAGATTTATAACACCAATAAAAGTATAACATATACACTGATTGAAAGTTGATCATGTTCACTGCGTATAAACTGAGTTCTTAGATAGGGCCATATTGATCTCAAGATAGAAAAATAAGTATCTTTCCAAATAGCTATCTATCTTTCCAAATAATGTTTTTGCTGAGTCCAGAGACTCAATCAAAATTGATCATGAAGATTCCATAGAACTAAATAAACATTGTATATCAACATAATCAAGGCCTTAGACTTATTCTTCAAGATATTTTCCCCTTACATGAATAACTGTCAACTGAAAAATTTTAAGGAGATATACATATCTTTCTTTATTCCATGCTTTTTTTGTTTATGAGTTTGGTTACAAAAAAATGTATATATAATGTTACAATCTCACAAAACATATAAAAATACTGTTGTTGAACTTATTTTCTTTATAATCATAAACATACATATTTTAGGAGGTTACCAGACCATTTTGTGTTCCTAAACCATAAATTGTTATGTTTGAATTGTGAATTTAAGAACCTTCATATTAATATTCCTTCAGTTTGAAGTGAACAAATATAAAAAAAAAAACATCCATTTTATACTTTTCTTTCAAATTTTGTATGGCTTTTAAAGGTGCAAGTAAATTTACTTTAGTTTAATTTGATACCCAACAGTCACTATTCATAAAAATACTTTCATTACTATCCAATTTAAATGCAAATAAATATCCATCAATTTTTGTAATGAGGAATTTGAGAAGACACATAAATTATTCAAATTATGTTAAATTGAGAGAATGAATAATAGCAATTAACATGATTAACACACAAATGTAATCTGCATTCTTTGATACATGTATATTTACATATATGAAATATGAGTTTTTGTGCAAATGATACAAGGTGATTACCTACACTTTGTCAGACCAAAGATTTTAATTTGGTTTTAACTCTGTTAAAGCAGGATTATGATGAATATATCTGATCCATCTTACGTTTGATCTTTATAGCTAAGGCTGTCCTACATGTTGTATAATATTGAAATAAGCAGAACATTTGTATTTATATATTGCTTTATATACCTGTATGGTTATGCACTTAAAACACTCTTTTTGATCTTTGTCTTATATACCTGAAGTTTGCCTATGTCTGGTTGGGTTTAAGTTAAAAATTTTGTACATGAAGCATTAGGATTTTGCTTTGATGTGTTATTGTCAATGAACATGATGAAGCCAGAAGGATATAAGAAAATATATCCTTAGCCCATGTCACTATTATCTGGATTAACCCAAGTCAAATGGTTATAAATTACTGCTTTTGGACAACAATGTTGATATATACATGCTGTGATTAAGGGGTCAGCTATAATATTAAAGATGCTTCAAGTCTAAAAAAAAATGAATTGTCACATGATTTAGGATTCAAATGTCTTAAAAGAAAATATTGGCTAAAAATGTTAGAAAATTTGTCAGTCTATATGTATATTTTTATAAGTCCTATTTCTGATTTTACTGTAAAATCCACTCACTTGTGACAGATAGGTAAACAGTAAAGGAAAACACAGACCTTACATATTTTGAGACATTTTAAAGACTAATTGGTCAGATGATGCTTAAACATACACTTGCTTAGAAATCTGAGAAATTTTTCACTCAGTAACAGAAATATAAGTGTGCCAGCTAGGATTTCAAAAGGACAGAGAGCCTGAATCATGATACAGTCACTTTAGCATGATGATTGATATTTAAAAAAAAAGCATGTCAAACATTGTCTGATGTAAACTGCAGGGGTTTCTGCTAGAAGTTTTGAGGGGGTTTAGTCACTTTTATGCTAGATGAAAATCAACCTTATTCAATAGAATAAAAGATTCCACAAGCAAATTTGCATGGGCCTATTGCCATACTTTGAAGAGACAAAACTAAAGTAATAATCTTTAAACATTACATTTTTACGATAAAATAATCACTATTCATCCCCTCTTTCCCTAATGTACTTGAATTTATTTGTGGATTTTTTAATAATCTAATGATAATAAGAGTAACTTGTGTTATGACATCCTTCATTTGAGAAATAGTGTTGGACAAAGACAGAACAAATAAAGGGTCCATGAAATTGAAGAAAATGTGATGTTTATTATAAACCAAGAAAGTGGAAGTATTTTTAGTTTGTTTAGCTTTGAAAATATGTTTGATCAGCTCATTTTCATTCTTAACACAATTCTATGACATTTAAACAAATTAAAGTGTTTGATATAGCTTGTTTCTTCAGAAAATAAAGGATAAACAAAACAGTCAGATATTTCTAGTTTTCTCATTAATTATCAATGGGTTACCGTTGACTTTATAATAAAATAATGGTTTCCATGTGATTATGGACTTTCCGAATTGATTTTCCTCTGAGTTCAGTATTTTTGTGATTTTACTTTTTATTTGAAATATTCATGAGTTGCAACAGAAATAAGCTACTTATTATAAAGAGAAAGTGTATACATGAGATATACATTTGTTGTATACATGTACATCTATTATTCAAATGTTTTCCCCTTTCAGTGAAAGATCGATTATGGTAATGTTTTCAAATAATTCATTCAGCACATACCAAAAAAAATTAGGGCAGGGAAACAATAGCACAGTATTCACAAACACTTTGGGTCGGGCAATACAATGTCAAAGCATTCACAATTACTTTGAGTCAGTTGAACAATAGCATATACATGTAGCATTCACAAACATATTGGGTCAGCTGAATAATATCATATAGCATATAACCATTCACAAACACATTTAGTCAGATCACTAAAATGTATACCATATCACACATTCACAATTTCAACTTCAACTTCAAAGAAAAACGTAAACATTTTTGTTCAATATCAGTGTAAAATTTTGTCTTTAGAACCATAAAGATGATCCCCCCTTTAATGCCAGTAGAACTTTGACAGAGAACTCATTTAATTTGTAACATGACGTAAAAGGTGTTAGTTTGAAATCACAGTATACACGTAACTACCTAACCTTGGAGAAAACAAGATGTCTTTTCTTAGTGTAACATGTCTTAAATTGAGTAGGTAATCAGAATGGTTTGATAATGTCTATAATGGTATTTACTTAAGTCAATATTTTATATTGTATACTTTGAAGATATACATAATAGTGTTGTGAAAACAAACTTTTGGGATTTAAAGTCCTATAAACAGTTACTGGTGTACTTTATTAAGGTAGAAGTACAATTATTTGGTTTATAAGCTTGTAATTAGTAGATACTTATTCTTCATAGAGATTTAAAACTGTCCTACTGTGATTGTGACTTACTACTTTCAAGTTTATTGTATAAAGGAGAGGGTCATTAAAGTCAATGTTAGAGACAGCAATTAAAACATAAAACAAACTCAATTAAGACTCAGTTATTAAGAGAAGAAAAATGTTAGAAAACAAAGAAGGCAGATTTGTTATGATTGCCAACAAGACTTTTATTCATAACAAATATGTAAACAATTACAGGTCACTGTATTATGCCTTCAACAATGAGCAAACCCATACCAGACTTAATTACCAGACCTACAGAAAACTTAAGGATGCTTGGAAGATAAAAAAGTTAGGTACAGGTGATTCAGAAAGAGAAAACGACTGCCTGATTTGTATTTTTACAGTAAACCTAAACAAATTTTGCGGACAGCAACCCATCAATAGATTACAGACTCCTTGATCTTGTGAAAGTACTTAAGAATGGGGCAGGGTTTAAAATGTTTATAAGTGCTCAACCGTCCCCAAAGTGTACATAAGATGTTACATTAAACCTTACAACAAGATAAAGTGTGGGAGATCAGAGCACATTGATTCCTTCACTTATTGGTCCTCTTTCACTGGAAACTTTTATTACAGACAGACAGGATTTCTCAGAAGGGAACACTTGAAATATTGTAGATTTGAAAAAGGATATACTGTAAATTTTATTTTCTAAGATTTGAAAGTTCTTGGTAAGCAAACAGTTTTGCATAAATTTTCCGTTTACTTTGAGTGTTTTTATTCATTACACAACACAGTTCAAAATGTACATAAGTTTAAAAACTATATATTTTTAGTGAAATATATGTTTTTGAATTTCAAAATCAATCTTTTCTGTTAGTAACCAATCTTTTTCTAAGTGTATCTGATTACTGCGAAGTTTTAAAGATTTTCTCAAATGTTAGAACATGTTTTAAGGTAAAATAACGGAAATTTATAAATGTCATTAAGATAATAAAGTTGGCAGTAAAGTTGATCTCATTACCTACAATACACAGGTTAATGTAGAGGTTTTAAATTCTATATCAAGGTATATATGTAAATGGATTATTTATACATACAAAACTTTTATGCAGAAAGAACTTTGTTTAAGCAACTAGAATATTCTTGTAAAAGAAAAGGGTCAAATATTTGTTTGTTTACTTTAAACAGATATTATTCAGAATTTATATATTCTCACGATAAGGGGCAGAATTAATTTTCAGGGTTTACGTGTTGGCTTTTGTTGTAATAAAAGACGAGTTAACCACTCAGGAATATCTATACCATTAAACAGTTGTTTTGTCAACAAACGTAGGCTGGTCTAGTTTTTAAAAGGATTTTAGTTCAAAATTTATTGAACAATTTGTATTTTGTAATTTTAGTATTTGACTGTTATTTGGTAACCAAAACAATCTCCTTGTGTTGATAGTTTTATTATAACTATATATATTGCTCTTAAGATTTTATACGCTACAGCTCAGTAGCACGAGGAACAAATAGGAATCCTCTTCTCTATGTCCACTCATTCATTGGAATTAAAGTATAGCTTGTCCAAATATTTTAGATTTTAATACAATGAATGGTACAATAATCATTAATGAACCACACATTAAGTCAAATTTAGTGAAATAGACCTAATCTATTTCAAACATTTTAAAAAAGGCAAACAAAAAAAAGGGGGAAGGGGTGTAAGAGATTAAATTAATCTTGGGAGTAATCAAATCTTTTCCTTGTTTAGTTATTTTAATAAGTGGGAGAAAATAAGCACATACATTTACAAGAAAATTTAAACTGAACAAATATTTCTTCATTCAATTTTTTATCAGTAATACATGGACTAGCTATTATTTCAATAAACGCTTTCCAAAAAATGATTACAAGATGAATCAAAACATGATTTTTTATATTACATCATCACATAACATATATTCACAGAAAAAAAGTTAATGTTTTACATTGGAATAATTTCATTAGCTTTTATTTTGACCTAAATGATCACCTGTTAAAGCCTGAATTTTGTTTTTCTCTCACTTAATATGTTTATTTAAGCATTTTTAATATTTTTTCAAATTGATAGCAGTATAAATGAAACATTTAAAAATCAAAGAAGAAAAATAAACTGTATTATATGAACAGTCAATGTTTAAAAACCATTATAACAAAAGTATTGCAATTCATTTATTTGATGTCATATCTCCATAACTGTTACAGATTTCAGTCAGACTTATTGTGGGTTTCCCTTTACATTTAACTTTGTAGTACCAAGTTATTTTCTTACAGCATTAAAATGAAATGCAATTACTACAGTTTAAATTCATCTCTATAATTTCATTTTTGTAGTAAATAAACCATATTGCAAAACTATAATTATACATTGTATGTTTATATAAAGTCTATAATTTCATTTAAGTTACAGAAAAAAATATTAAGAAAAATGCTCCATTATGTATTTAAATAGTAATTTCAAAATAAAATAGATCAAACTATATATTTTTCAAATGATTCAATTGCATCATGTTATAGATAAAAAAATATTGTACAAATCATTTATTCACATTGAGATAAGACTATTCGGCTTATAAAAATGAGTTATTCCCCTTTGTATATAAAATACAAAGTAAAACATTTTTCTGTCTACCACAAGTTTGACTTTTTTATACCAGTTTTGTCTGACATGCTGCTAGGACCCTGAGACAATTGAAAATGACAAACATTATTTGATTGTTTAAATTCTATACTTGTGACTTATTTAACAAAACTGAAACAGTGGCCCATTAAACTTTTAGCATCCCTATCATTATCTCCCTTGAATCTGTATGGCTTTCAAAAAATATTTTCACATCTATTTTTTTTCTTCAGGTAGGATTCTTAGGTTAAATAACTTGATAAATTTTTTTAATTGATAACCTAGGATTCAGCTGAATATACCAGTATAAGAAAGATGAGAGCATTAGCTAAGACAGCAATGCTTCAACAAAAGGATGTACAGGTATCATATGTTGTTTGGATGAACATGCTTTGGTCAATAGTAATAAGTCATAATGCTCGTAATTAATAATGTATATAACCTTAACTATTACTTTTAATATGTAAGTGTTTGGTGTAATAATGATATAAAGATAATGATATGTTGATTGTAATGAATAATTAATTATAACATATGTTGTGCACAGAGTTTGAAATTATATTTCTCGTCAACTTGGTCACAGAAGTTCTAAAAGCTTTAAAATAAGTTGTACATTGAATGTACTTTGTCTTTATATATATATATGTCAAAATTTATATTTATAACCTAACTGTTAATTGCAAGCTGTTGAGAACGTTTATTTCAAACCCTGATACAGATAACTGAAAGGTAATAGAGTGATTTGAAAAATGATGAAATTACATAGAATAGAAGCATGATGTTTGACAACTAATGGTATGTCTGGTGTTGTATTGCAAGTAATACTTAAATATGATAAATTATAGCATGTAAAAAAACTGAGCATGTCATGATATAATAACAATAATTTATAGATTTTATGCTGTTGGAAATGATGATTGGAGCACTGTGTTGTTAAGGTAGAAAGTAATCATCAAGTGTAAAAAAACTCAATTTAGGCAAAGGGGGGGGGGGGGGGGGGCAGTAGGTTACCCTTGTCTATTCTATCTGTCTTTCCCCATCAGTGTTTCATTGCATACGTCCCCAAAATTGGTTTCTGTTGTCTAACTTTGCCTCAACAAAATCATGGGCAAATGCTATTTAACTTATACACAATGGCTTTTCCCACAAAACACAGATCAAGTTTGAAATTGGGTGGCATCACTTTTACCGTTCATTAAGTTATGCCCCTTTACAAACATAAAAAATTCTTTATTTTTTTTCCCCGTTTTCTAACTTTTAGTATGCCTCAATCAAATGTTATAAAACTTACATCCCAGCTCCTTTGTTCTAACAGGGGTGATCTGAGCCGGATCATACCTACCAGATCACCCCAGTTTGAGTTTCTTTGTTATGCATGCTTTCCTTTGTTCTGTAACATTTTGGCGGGAATGTCAAATCCACTATAAAACTTATAATTAATTATACGGAAAAGACTATCAAAATTCACGTAGAAAAAATCCAGTGTATATGCTAGGATACGAACTCAAGACCTTTCGCATATCAAGCCACGATACATACCACTACACCAGGACGACTAGATACGAATTAATAGTAATTTGACATACTTAAAGAAAGCAATTAAGATCTTTTTATAAGTGGGGCGAGTTGTCAAACCTTTATTCAGTGGGGTTTAAACCTTTTTCGTTAATAACATGAATAAGTGAGTTTTCAGACTGATTGTTCAATTTGATTTTACCTTTTTCAAAAGTGGGGCGAGTCGGTAAACAAGAATGGGGCGATTTTTTTATAAAGTGGCGATATAGTGTGGGCCAATTGGCAAGTGGGGCGAGTTTACATTATTTGATATCTACTCATCGTGTTTGAGGGTCATTAAGGGTATACATCATATAGTAATACATAAAGTATATTATAATGGTTGTGTGGCATTTTTAACTAGATTTTATGAATTGTAAATGGTTTTCCGTCTAATCTAAAACAGCTGGGATGTAAAATAGTTATCCCATTCGGACTTGGTGTGTCAGTGTTAGATCACCCTCTGGCCTCCGGCCATCGGGGTGATCTTACACTGACACACTGCGTCCTTGTGGGATAACTATTAATTATACGCAATGCTAATTACAACAAAACACAGATCAAGTTCCAAATAATATGTAAAGCTGAGACTACATCTCTCGGTCTCTGATAAAGGTGTGAATACATAAGAGATTAATATACTTCTGGGCAGATCAAAACCTCTATAGACAAAAAAGAGCAATTCAAAGAATTAATATATATAGTTTCTGTAGATACTGAGTAAAACTTGGATAAATCAAGAAGAACTCAGACGCTTCAGGCACCAAAAATGACCATTGTTAATATTGAGGCAGATGTGCCATGTAAGACACTGGCTCCTGTGTCTAAGCCACTAATTTGATTGTAACTGAATTGAAGTGTGTATAATATGACAGTTAACATTTTTAAAATTGTGCAATTGTATATATGGATTTATGACTAGTCATATGTTATGGTTTAAAATTTGTCCTTTACTAGCCTGAAATGATTTAAGATAAATATTTTATTGTTATGTAATAGTGTCATAATCAAGTAGAATTATAGATTTATAATTTATCACATTTAAAGCACTAAACTTTATAACTTACTTATGGATTTAAGACTTGTTTCCATTTTCTGACACTTCTAAAAGACCATATACAATGTACATAAATCACGGATACAAGCTGTTATAATTATCAGTTATTATATTGTCTGCCAGAATTAATGAGCTTTTCACTGTTATTAGGTAGATTTTTAATATACTTTTTGATATTTCAATCATATCTTCTCCTTTGACCATTGTCCTCTGTAAGAATATAACAATTTTTCTTTGGTTTTATGGTACAGTTCAAATGATGAATAATTTTAGATTATTTTGATACAGATTTGGTAAAATTTTTACAGTATAATGAATGAAATATTGTTGTGATAGCATTGACTATGTTAAAAAAAAAGTTACCAAGTCTCAGGTTTGTGCATTGTGTCATTAAAGAAAAATGTTCACTTTTGGCAAAATAATTGGCCTTAAGTGCCAACTTTTCCAGAACATATCTCAAAAGGCCACATATTTGTTCAAAATGTATCTGTTTTAAGCTCTTCTAGTTCCTAAAAACCCTTAATGTTACTATTTTTGAGAAATCCTTGCTAAACGCATCATTATTCTACATTAGGAAGTGTTGTCATAATGCATGACATTTCCTTAACAGCAGTTTTAATAAAAAGGAAAAAATGTAAATAATGAAATAAATCTGAATGTCTAATTATTTGTGTGTGTCTTTAAACTTTGATTTTGTAACATTGTGTGGAAAATATAAATTAACCATAATGCATCAGTGGGACAATGTCTGTATAAAAGCAGTAAACAGGGCGGGATCCAGGAATCTTGAAAGGGGGGGAGTAGGTTTTAACTTTCGCCGAGCGGAGCGATGCAAAAAAAAATTTGGGACCTTTTTTGGGCTAAAAACATAACATATAAAGTGTAAATTAATATGCACTTTTTATTAAAAAAGTTTTTAAATGGTTCCTGGCGTGGGGCATGTATATTTGGTATTTGCTGTAAAGTGTAAGGGTTGGTTATTTTCGATGCTGTGTTAGAAGACTGTAACTTGACCTATAATGGTTTACTTATATAATTGTAAATTGGATGGAGAGTTGTCTCATTGGCACTCATACCACTTCTTCCTATATCTATAAAGAGTTGGATACAAAAATCAAATGGAGTTAACTCCCATTGACTGTATAATCCAAATTGAAAATATCTTTTTCAAGCATAAGAGTTTCAAGGGAGGAAAAAAGGTTTGCTGTGTATTGAAAGTATATTGGGCAGAGGGGAATGCTTGAAATTAGTTTCGAAAAAAAGGGAATAACAGATGTGATAAACATCAGGATTTTTTTTTTTAAAGTTGTATCCCTATTCTGACTATTTTTTTTTTTAATTTCTTCTGAAAAACTGGAAAACCTGTCTAGTGACTTTCAAAGTCCTTATATGACAATGATACAAGTAGTTCTGGTAGTCCTGATTTAAAAGAGAACAGCAACTTTTTTGTGTGTTAGGACTACACAAATTCTAAACTATTGAACATTATTTAAACAACTTCAACAATGTTTAAGGTGAAATTTTACTGTGCAGTATAATTTTATAATAAACTGTTAATGGAGTTAATGTTTTAGAAATAATTTATAAGCAAACTTCAAAAAATTGCTGTACTGAACCTCTTATATATTGTCTTTAATATTTGAAAATGCCTTTCATGAATATAAAAATATATATCCAGTCCATTTCTGATTTGATTCTGTCAGTTGGTAAATTTTGCAGAATATATCCAACCTTTCATTCAAGACAGTGATTTAAAGACTCTGACCTGTTTTGTTTTTTTGTGCATTTATATTATAAGTTGTGGAGTGATTATAGAAATATACGTATACAGGGCTCATGAAATTATTGTTATATGCAAGGAATCCATAGCATATTAAAAACCTTTACTCAACAAACTTTTCCCACATTTTACAAAGTTCATATTTTCTATAAGAGATATTTACAGTACTTTGGTCCACATTAAGTCATTGAATGTTATTTATGATATAATCAAATATGGGGTTGCTCTTATCCAAAGACAATTTCTGTCTCAATTGTAATGAGTATTGTATACTTGAATTTGACAATAAAAAAATCACAGAAGTTTTTTAACATTGATTTTGACTTAAACCTGTCAAAACAAAATTAAAAAATAGTAGTAAGTCTTCACACAAATCAGCCTGACAATAGCTAAGTCTTCTTGACACAAACAAGCAATTACACTGCTTTATCTATTAGTCTCAAACAAACAAGGCAACAATATATATATTCATTTAAACCAGCCCAAAGATATCTCATCCTGACAAAAATCTGCTTTAAAATAACTAACTCTGACATATATTGAGATCATATACCAAATTAATCATAGCTAAATCTGAAACAAACTCACTGTTAGGGCAGCTTAATGTAAACAATCAGTTGAGAGATATCTTACCCTGACAAAAACTAGCTGAGCAAGTAAACCTCACACAAATCAGCTGAGCGATTAAACCTGACACAAACCAGCTGAGCTATTAAACCTGACACAAACCAACTGAACAATTAAACCAGATGCAAACTAGCTGAGCAATTAAACCTGACACAAACTAGCTTAGCAATTAAACCTGACACAAACCAGCTGAGCAATTAAACCTGACACAAACCAGCCAAAAGATAGCCTTACCTGACACAAACCAGCTGAGCGATTAAACCTGACACAAACCAGCTGAGCAATTAAACCTGACACAAACCAGCTGAGCTATTTGAACCTGACACAAACCAGCTGAGCTATTTAAACCTGACACAAACCAGCTGAGCAATTAAACCTGACACAAACCAGCTGAGCAATTAAACCTGACACAAACCAGCTGAGCAATTAAACCTGATACAAACCAGCTGAGCAATTAAACCTGACACAAACCAGCTGAGCTATTTGAACCTGACACAAACTAGCTGAGCAATTAAACCTGACACAAACCAGCTGAGCAATTAAACCTGACACAAACCAGCTGAGCTATTTGAACCTGACACAAACTAGCTGAGCAATTAAACCTGACACAAACCAGCTGAGCAATTAAACCTGACACAAACCAGCCAAAGGATAGCCTTACCTGACACAAACCAGCTGAACTATAGTTTAACTTGACACAAACCAGCTGAGCAATTAAACATGATACAAACCAGCTGAGCAATTAAACCTGACACAAACCAGCTGAGCAATTAAACCTGACACAAACCAGCTGAACAATTAAACCTGATACAAACCAGCTGAGCAATTAAACCTGACACAAACCAGCTGAGCAATTAAACCTGACACAAACCAGCTAAGTAAATAAACCTGACAAACCAGCCAAAAGATAGCCTGACCTGACACAAACCAGCTGAACTATAGTTTAACTTGAGACAAACTAGCTAATTGATAACCAAATATGACATTGTTTGCCGCAGACAAACCAACTCAAAGGATTCTCTAATTTGACACTGACCAGCTCAGAGATAACTAATCTGACACAATTCAGCTGAACGATAACTAGAGCTGCTTAAAGACAAATGAACCTGACACTAACCAGACCAAAGACAACTAAATCTGACACATACCACCCTAAAGAAAACAAGATACATGTATGACATTTTTTATCTGACACAAATCAGCTCGTTAATAACTAAGTATGACACAAATCAGTGAAACGATAATTGAATTTGACACAAACCAGCTCAAAGATAACTAAATCTGACACAAACCAGCTCATAGATAAATAAATCTGACAATACCCAGCTCAAATATAACTAAATCTGACACATACCAGCTCAAAGATAACTAAATATGACAAACCATCTGAAGGATAACTAAATATAACACAAATCGTCTGAAGGATACATGAATATGACACAAATCAGTGAAAAGATAATTGAATTTGACACAAATCAGCTGAAAGATAACTAAAACTGACACAAACCTCAAAGATAACTAAATCTGACACAAATCAGCTCAAAGATAACTAAATCTGACACACACCAACTGAAAGATAACAAAATACATGTATGACAATGTTATTCTGACACAAACCAGTACAAAAATAGATAAAAATCTGATAATGATAGTCTCACAAGACAATGTAGTTACATTTGACACTGTTATATATAAAAAAGAATATCTTTGTTCTTTTAATATAATGTTTCTAACATTTTTATAGTTCTTTGGACTGATTTTTAAGTCAGACTAAGAGTTGTGTCATTGGCAATCACACCACATCATAGGGAATCTGCAAATGTTAGACTGACACAAACATGAGTCCATAAATAATTCAATGATATTTAAAACATAAAGCTCTATTTCTCATGAAATAATTTATATAACAATAGACAGCAATTAATGGCATGATGGAAATAGCAGAACAATTTATTCCTCATTCAAATACCTTACTTGTCAAGTTAATGACATTTCATTGTAATTTCTATCTACAACATACATGATTAGTTTTCAATGTTTGTCTCTCCCTAGCAACAGAGGTTGTCCTAAACAACAGTGTACACCCATCCTTGTAGGGATTAACGTATCAATCAGTTATTTATCACCTTTACAAGTTACTGCTGGGACAACACAAAAGAAAATTGTATCACATTTGAAAAAGATTAGTGATAAAAACAAGACTGGTTACTACCTGACTTACTTCTGGTGATGTAAACTTCAAGTAATTTCAAACGTTATTGCTTTTTGACATGGACAAGGATTTATAGCAGTCAAGAGTTACTCACTGCTGTATGACATGGACAAGGATTTATAGCAGTCAAGAGTTACTCACTGCTGTATGACATGGACAAGGATTTATAGCAGTCAAGAGTTACTTATTGCTGTATGCAGTATGACTACTAATAACCTTTTTTAGATAGAAAATTTTTGAAGTTTTTTATGCTTGTTTGTTGTTCCTCAAGAGGCAGAAAACAAATAATAGATAAATTAAAATGAAGTACATGTATACCATAAAAAGTCAGACATTAATTCCATTTCACTTGTAACATACACATATGCTTTATTGCCAACACAGCCCCAATCATTATATTAAGTACAAACTTGCTAACTTGGATTATTTCTTTGCTTGGTTTCATGTTCTTGTCCAATTATACACTGTATTCAATGTTTTTTTAGACATTAAAAAAAGAAAATTTACAAACTTCAACACCTATATTTTTATCGTCTAGATTAAAATTCTAGTATTGATATAACTTTTATTACAATAATCAATTTTGAGTTAGAGATAGACATTGGGGATACATTAGAACAATATAGATATGCATTGGGAGAACATTCTTTGGTTATTTTGTCTCCTTGAAATTAAAAATCAAAAAGTATATTAGTTAGATGTTCTCAAGACATAAGTCTGTCAGACGTCCCTATTTATTTGTTACTCCCTGCTTCTAAGAAGGGTGGATATAGTAACCCACACATGCCTGTCCAACGTACTGTACTGCCCATCCATGACACACTCGGTTTACAGATTATAATGTAAGATTAAGGTACATTGCACAACTTGACCAAATATTTAACATATGGAACATAAAATACAGGTTAATTGCAATTATAAAGGGTTTGACATTAACTTTCCAAAAGTTATTCCCTCAGTAACACTGTTACTTTAATTTCCAATTCAAATTGATAATACAGTATAGATTTTAATACAGTTTTATTCTACCATGAATCAAAAGGTCAAAGTTGATTTTGATGGTTTTGACATTTACTGTTCAAGAGTTATGCCCCTTAATTGGTTTCTGGTTAGAAATGGATAACTTTTACTTTCATTTATATTGTTTGGACCTACACAGATATGTGCTTTAATGTAATCTAGCATAATTATATAACCTTTATTGACATTGCATGCAGTGGCGGATTCAGCCATTTAAAAAAGGTGGGGTTCCCAACCCAGGACAAAGGGGGGGTTCCAACTATATGTTCCCATTCAAATGCATTGATCGACCAAAAAAAAGGGGGTTCCAACCCCCAGAAAAAAACCCAGAAACCCCCCCCCCCCCCCCTCGATCCGCCAATGGCATGCATAAATGTAAATGCTGCAGGATTTATGCACTAGACCATTGTATAACTGTAATAATAAAAACAATAATTTACCTGATTTTGCTTTCTTTTGGTTAGCTGTTTTCAACAGTCAGTTGTCATCTATTATTGAGAAAATACTTGGTCATAGTTTCATCATCTATTATTGAGTAAATCCTTGGTCATAATTTCAGCTAATACCCATTTATATATACAACTATAGCACATTATCATAGTGTTATTCCTTTCAACATTAGCCACAGCATCCAAAAAGCTAGAAAAAAAACATTGACAAAATTTACCTACTACACTTTCCACACATTTATCAGTATAAATAAAGGTAACTTTTGGACATTCGTAGCTTAATTTTAACCCTTTCAATAGAATATCTTGTCACTAGGGTTTAGGTATTCCCAAAACATGTTCAACTATGCATGGTGCATAATAATGTGTTAGTCTAAAGGCATTAAGGCCTGAATTAAGCCCAAGAAAATAAAATGTTTGACAACTATTTCAAATTTGCACATAATGTTTAGAGATGCATAGGGTCTGAAAGAAATATAAATGAAAAACAAAGATTTTTATCTTCTGTCATCACAGTTATGTCGTAGTATGGACCATTTTCACAAAAACGATGACAAATACAGAATTTATGCAGTTTTACTCGTCATTTCCATTGTGAAAACATTGTTCGCAGCTAAGAAATAAAAAAATAATTTAAGAGAATCTTTATTATAACTATAGAAATAATCTCCCCAAATATAAAGTTGTTTCTTGGGTGCACACATACTTATCCAATCTACATCTACATCATTCTTATAACTAATAATAAACCAGGAAAATCAAGAAACTTTACAAAACATGCAAATTTTGTCATGGTTTGTTGTCATGGTTACTGGATTAATGTGAAATGTGTTTTAATTTCCTGAATACCTTTTACCTCAGTCTAGTTTGGACAAATTTAAGAATTTGTATTATAACTTTTCAATTTTCAAATTTTTAATATTTGGGCCAAATAAGGGCCTTATTGCCCTACTTTATTTGTAACCAAGCTATGCAGTTTTCTCATTTGAATTGTTTTACCAATTTTTCATTTGGGAGCCTTTTATATCTTAATTACTATCCAATATGCATAATCATTGTTGAAACTGTAATCTTAAGGTTACCTATAGTTTCTAACTTTTTTGTCATTTGGTATCTTGTGGAGAGATGTCTCATTGGCTATCATACCATGTCTTCATATTTTTAAATTGTATCAATGGCAATCTTTCCAACATACACTAATGATATATATATCTCTGTGTCAATGGGTTAACTTTGGTATTAAGAAGACATTAAATTATAAGTTTTTTTTGGATAAATTTAAGCTGTTGAAAGCTCTGTTTTCTCTGTAGATGTGCTTAAGATTTTTTTAACTAGAGAAGTCTAAATCTTATAGATTGAACCAGATTTAACAAATATCTGAAGTGAAATTGCTCTCTTAACAAAGACAAAATTTCCACTATTTTCATTTAAATTAAATTTTATATAAAGTGTCTTTAACTTACCTAATCATTTCAAGAATGTCCATAATTTCCATCATTGATTGGTAACAACATCAAATAATAATTCCTACAGACGGCTGGTTATTAATTTAATTATATGCATCAACACAATCAATTAAAATAATTAATACAATTAACATTTAAATCCTAGAGTTTCCTGTATATAATTTGCTAGACCAAGAGTCAAGGTTAAATGTTTGAGTAATTGTAGATCCTCGACTGATAGCTGTAATTGATCAAGGACCAGTTGTCCAGAATATTTCAGTTATTACTATTACATGATTAGGACCTGCTTAGTTCTTTAAATTTAGTGATCCTCTTTCACAGGCCAGTTGCTTTATTTGTAAAGATTATTTCGCTCCATAAGACATCCAATATATTAGACAATATAAATTTTTATCCAACATTTGTTTATTCTCATAAATACGGTTTAAAATTGTCTCAGACATTGCAAAACATATAATTTAAAAATCATTCATGTTAAGTATAGGTGGAAATGTCGTGTTATAAAGGAATTTACGCAATGGTTTTCAATTTTTAACACTAATTGAATTCACAGTGACAAATTATTGGATAAAAACATGTCGTAAAAAGGTGAAAAGAAGCAATAATACTTTTAAAAATTACGGCTATTTATGACTATCGAACTGTTATTGGACTTTCTTCTTTAGAAGACCAACTAGTGTGAAAGACGAAAAACTCATTTGATTTGGATTCAATTGAATTCATGTATTGGCGCTTCATTTGTTGTTACTATAGCAATACAGGATTAAAATCGTACATGTACACAATGAAGAAAAGATAATGTTGATGTTAAAAAATCTTGTTTATCCTGCATCTATTGGATACAGTTTAAACTTAGTTTAAACGGACAGATTATAAAATCATTAAATTAACGACTTAAAGATGACAGTTTGATGAATCTGTTAACACGAAATTTAGAAAGATAAAACAGTTAATTATTGTTGTGGATGGAGGCAGAAAATTAAATAACATTGTGTCTGCATTTTATCTACACCAATTTAAATGTTACATTTTGACAGTTTTTGATGGATAATAGCTGACCTTTGACATTGTCATCAGCAATTGATTTTTACCTATGATATATACTCCGATTTTGTCTAAAAGGACATACCCAGTTTGTTAGGAATCAGAAGAGATAAATGATCTCCAAAATTTAAGTGTATTTCAGAGGATTAATCGGAACAAAAATCCGATAAATTGTATCGAACATTAACTTCCAATTTACATTCCAGTGATTTGGAGTTATGATTTTGAATAATCAATCATAAATGTATGATAATTTCTAACAATTTGCTTACATTTAAATGTTGAAATTTGAAACGATTTAGAAAGATTGATATTGAAATGGAGGATAAGTCGAAGAGGAAAGTGAGTGTTACTGGTAGACGACAGAGTATTTTGATTGTTGACAAGAACTTCAAGGTAAAATTTTATATAAGGAAGTGTTGTCTTTAGCATGATGCCTTTTTACCTGAATATTAAAACATTATAATTTTTTTTTTATACAAAATCTTATTCAGAGAAGCAAGATCTTTAAATTCACTTTTGACATACTGAGTCTGTGTAATACAACATTTCTGGAGCCACATGTGGTCTTTAACACAACATTTCTTGAGCCAGTCATGTAGTCTGTAACACAATATTTCTGGAGCCCCATGTGGTCTGTGTAATGTTACATTTCTGGAGCCCTATGTGGTCTGTGTAATGCTACATTTCTGGAGTCCCATGTGGTCTGCAACACAACATTTCTGGAGCCACGTGTGGTCTGTAACACAACATTTCTGGAGCCCCATGTGGTCTGTGTAATGTTACATTTCTGGAGCCCCATGTGGTCTGTGTAATGCTACATTTCTGGAGTCCCATGTGGTCTGTGTAATGCTACATTTCTGGAGCCCTATGTGGTCTGTAATGCTACATTTCTGGAGCCCCATTAGGTCTGTTTAATGCTACATTTCTGTACCACATTTAGTTGGGAAAAGACTAAATTTTTTGCATTAAATGAAGTTTGTTTAATGCTACATTTCCTTTGCCACTTGTGATCTGTGTAAAGCTACAATTCCTGTGCCTCATGTGGTCTGTGTAATGCAACACTCTTCCCGTGCCACATGTGGTTTGTGTAATGTGACATTCTTGTGCCACATGTGGTCTGTGTAGTGCTCTATTTCCTGTGGCACATGTGGTCTGTGTAATGCTTTCATTTCCTGTACCACATGTAGTCTGTGTAGTGCTTTATTTCCAGTTCCACACATGATATTTGTAATGCAACAATTTTCCTGTGCCACATGTGGTTTGTGTAATGCTACATTTCTTGTGCCACATATGGCCTGGGTAGTGCTTTATTTCCTGTGGCAAATGTACGATGTCTTATGCCACATTTCCTGTACCACATGTGGTCTGTGTAATGTTGCATTTCCTGTGTCACTTGTGGTCTGTATAGTTCATATTTCCTGTGGCAAATGAACTGTGTGTAATTAAACTGTGTGTAATGCTACATTTCCTGTATCTCATGTACTTTGTGTAATGCTACATTTCTGACCTCTACTACATGTGGTCTGTGTAATGCTAAATTTCCAGTACCTCATGTTCTTTGTGTAATGCTACATTTCTTGTACCACATGTGGTCAGTGTAATGCTGCACTTCCTGTGACACCTGTGGTTTGTGTAGTGCTTTATTTCCTGTGGCAAATGTATAGTGTGTAATGGTACAATTCATGTACCTTATGTAGTATGTGTAATGATTTATTTCTTGTTCCCCATATGATCTGTGTAATGCAACATTTTTGCTATGCCACATGTGGTAGACCCATTGGTGGCCTTCAGCTGTTGCCTTCTCCTTGGTCGGGTTGTTGTCTCTTTGGCATTTTCACCATTTCGTTTAACAATTTTATGTGTAATGCTACATTTTTATAGCACATGTGGTCTGTAATGCTACATTTCCTGTTCCACATGTGTTCTCTATTGCTACATTTCCTGTGCTACATGTGTTCTCTGTATTGCTACATTTTCTGTACCACATGATGTCTCTATTTCAATATTTCCTGTGGCATATGTGGCCTGTGTAATGCTACATTTTCTATGCCACATGCTTTCTCTGTATTGCTACATATCATATTTTTTTCATTGTATTGCTACATTTCCTATGGCACATGTGTTGTCTGTGTTGCTACATTTCCTGTACCACATGTGTTCTCTATTGCTACATTTTTTATACCACATGTGTTCTCTGTATTGCTACATTTACTGTACCACATGTGTTCTCAATTGCTACATTTCCTGTGGCATGTGTGTTCTCTGTAATGATATGCTCCCTGTGCCACATGTGATCTCTGTATTGCTACATTTCCTGTGCGATATATGTTCTCTGTATTGCTACATTTCCTATACCACATGTATTCTCTGTATTGCTACATTTCCTGTGCCACATGTGTTCTCTGTATTGCTTCATTTCCTGTACCACATGTGTTCTTTATTGCTACATTTCCTGTGGCACGTGTGTTCTCTGTAATGATATGCTCCCTGTGCCACATGTGTTCTCTGTATTGCTATATTTCCTATGACATATATCTGACATGTGTAATGCTACATTTCCTGTGCCACATGTGATCTCTGTATTGCTACATTTCATGTGCAACATATGTTCTGTGTATTGTTAATTTCCATACCACATGTATTCTCTGTATTGCTACATTTCCTGTGCCACATGTGTTCTCTCTATTGCTACATTTTCTGTTCCACATGTGGTCTGTGTCATGCTATATTTCAGCTCCACATGTGGTACATAGGGTTTGAAATTTTTGCTCAATACACAAATCAAGTATTATGATTTGTTAATATTGAGTCTAAGTATGAAAACCATGCTAAAAACAGAGAAGCCAGTACTCACATGTTTGTTCTTGCACCTCATGTAGTCTTTGCTATATTATCATTTCTGCACCTGATGTGGTGTGTGAAATAAATGTACCATAGTTCCTGCTACACATAAATTCTGTAAAATTACAATTCCTGTACCATATTTGGTCTATGTAATCAGCGACTCCTATAATGGTTTACTTTTATTAATTGTTATTTGGATTGAGAGTTGCCTCTTTGGATTTCATACCACATTTCCTACATCTATTTGATTCTTGTACCATATTTGGTCTATGTTAACTGCAATTCCTATTTTCTTCAATGCACAAATGAAGCAATGTTGATTTTTTCAAAACTAGTGCACCATGGGTCCCTATTGGACTTGATGTGATTTGAAACTTTTGATCGCTGTAATAAATGAAGGCCTAACTGTTACTTTATGATACGAACAGCAATTAAAGAACTATCTTTTGTTTTATCATGTGTTTGTAGGGATTATATATCTATTTTGAATTATTTTGGGGAATATTTTTTTTTTTTAATTTTACAAAAACTTAAAATTGCTAAACTTTATAAATGTTGGGAGAAATTTCTTGATTAGGTAGGTTCTTGGTGGATGAGTGGTCTCTGTAGTCATCACTAGTATAAACTTTTCTCAGGTCACACAAGATAGAAACATGAAATGGTATATATTATTGTTCAGGGGCCAGCTACAAGATTTTGTTGTTGTGTTGAAGACCCATGGGCGCCCTTGTTTTGTTTTTGCTTTTTAGTTGAGTTGTTGTCTCTTTGACACATTCCTCTTTTCCATTCTCTATTCTAACAATAGTCTGTCAGCAATGGGATCGGGATTGGGATTCTGAACACTACTCAATGCATGTGGGTTCTGCTTCTTTCTTAAGTGACATGCTGAAGGTAAGTGGTTTTATTCTGGTACTCTAGGTTCCTCAGCCAATAAAAAGTGGCTTCTAAAGATCTAGCAACAGGAGTGCTGAAAGTGGTGTGGAACACCTGATAATCATCTAATTAATCCTGTAAATCCTTACAGTTTTTGTGTAGAACCTTTATTTATATTGTACAACAGTTGTGCATATACCTAACATGGAGAAAGGATACATATATATATATATTTAATATCCAATTGTTGAACTTTGTCTTATTATGGGAGGTGAGTGGAGTTTAATGTCTAAATTTTTAGCAAACAGTGTTCCAGACCAATATATTTGCAGCACTCAATCAGTAAAATTAAAACAAAAGGGGAAATTAAAATAGTATACCAACAATCAAGCAATCAACCTTCACCTCCATTACATGTAGATTTGTGTTTTATGGAAGTTTAGATAAACTTCAGCATCCCTTATTATGTAACACTCCTCTACCTATTGGGTACACATAATCCTCTGTGAGGTTGTGCACATTGTTCATTGTTAAAAAAATAATGTGTTGGATATAATCTCCCCTTGCCAATCCAGCATACAATCTTTTATAATATTGATACTAAAATACAATGACTTGGTTGTTTTCTTATAAAACATCTATTGTACACAATGTTTTTAAATTAAAAAATTGGAGTGAAAATTAAATAATGTGTTCTTATATTTCTCTTTCAATCATATGAAATGAAATTTTTCACTTAAAGAAACATGCTTGATTCATTTCTTTGTGAATGAGTTTTAAATATTTCAATTTCACTGTTGTTTTCGAGATCTCAGTTGTAAAAAAAGAAAAAAAGTAAAAAATGGATACTTGGGAATCATCGTATCATTCACATAAATCTCAAGTAAGTCGATGTTGATTTAAATTTTATTCAAAGTCATAAAGAGTTTTTGATTTAAATTTCGAACTTGTCTAACATGAACTTTATTTTATTTATTAGATGATAAATCTTATTTTGATATGAGAAAGTATTGAGAAATGTGAGGAGTCAAAGTAATAAATTCATAGCCATGAAACACTGTAACATAAGTACATGTCCACTGAATAATTTGTTCCAACATGTTTGTCCATTTCATTTGCTTCCTGAAAAAAACAGAAATTGAAAACTTTTTTAAGGGTTATTATTCTTATATTTCATGCAAGGAGGTATTTGGGTCATAGAAACACATAATTTATGTTTTGTTCATCATTAAAATCTATTTAAATTGTTTTCAAATGTGTGCATAGCCTTCTATGAGTTACAATTAAGTGAAAAAAGGGAGACAATCATTATAACTTGCATAAGGAAAAATGACACAAATGTCCTTCCTTCAATTCAGCAGTCAAAAGAGTCGTGCATCTCCTGATTCAACCTCCCATCCATTTGTCCCAATATCCAATAACCAATAAATATTTGGCCATATACAAATCAACTAGCTATATGTTTGTATCATGCCAAAACAGTCATGGGATAATAAGACATCCTTAGTGGTTATAAAGGCCTTGGTGGCCGCTTGGTCTAGTAGTTACCACTGTAATCACTAGCCAGTCTGCACTGAGGTTGTGAGTTCAAACCCTACTTATGCGGATGCACTGGACTCCAACCTTAATTGAATCTGGTTGTCAGTTTTCCTATGACAGGTTGTGGTATTCTCCAGGAACTCCAGCTTACTCCAACAATAAAAACCGTATGCCACAAAATAGCCCAAAAGCTGTGCTTATAAGTGGCGTTAAAACATAGAAAATCAAATCAAACCCTTGTGGTTTAAGTAAAACAGATGGCAGATCTACTGAGTTTTATTTTAGTTATAGAGGTGTTGTGGTGAAGAATTTCCTAGAAATAACATGACAGGAATATTTAAAGTTTTGTATTCTGAAGTATCTATGTGGTATAGGTTCAATTGTTAATTTAACTATCATTGAAATATGGTGTCTTTCTTATTTTCTTTCTTTCTATTTTTTGGGCATACTTTATATATTTATGAAATATTTGCAGCTGGATGCCAAGCAACCATTATGACTAATCAGTCATTCGCCATTTGTTTAAATAGAACAAGTTATAATTCAATAATACCGACGGTCCAAATTTAGTTTCACTGCATGTTAAGAGTTATATAAAATAATACACAAAAACGTTTGTTTGAATGATAATAAGAGTTTGTTTCAGAGGTTTTTTTTCAGATATTAAATTTCATTGAGTACATATTTTTTGCATTAACAAACAAATATATTCATGCGCTAGGCCTATTCAGTGACACAAATATACATTTCATGTGTGAGAGGTAACGAGTGTGGAAAAATTTATTATCTTTCTCCAATTTTTAAGAATTATAAGGATTAAACACCTTTTTAAAGGAATTCATTGGTGTATAAACTGGACCAAGTCACTCACAAACATATCATAAAAGCCCTTCTGACTTTTATTTGTTTGTAAGTGAATTGATTGAGTTTATACACCAATACATTCCTTTAAAAAGGGGTTTAATACCTATAAGAAAGCACAATTTCTAACTTCTAAAAAAGTATGCATATTTTGTATCACAGTAATAGTAACATTTTTGGGTTATCTCCCTTACCACAGATGACTGTCATGTGTATTATAACTGTTTCTGTTGACATGTTGCTAAGTGACCAGTGTTTATATTTGTTTATATTTATGACAAAGATAACATCATAATTTCTCCTGTTGATTTTTAAAGGGAATAAAATTAAATGTTTTTATTTGAATTTTTGTTGAGGTTGGCTGATTCAGAAAATTGTTACCGTAGTCCCTTTAATGTGTTATTTGAAACTACTAAAATATTAATTTGTTCTGGTACAGTTGTATATATAGTAAAAAAAAACCAATGAAATTGAAATATTTGAAAAAGTATCTATATTAGTTTGGGAATATTATAAATATAGAAATAGTGATTGTTTTAAATAGTTGAATAGGATTAAAAAGATTGATTGAAATCGTGCTGAATTATAGATTTTGTGTCACATTAATGAAATGAGTTATGAGGTATTAAAATATCATTGATTTAGCAACCCAACAACAACAAAAACATAAAAGATATCTTAAGGTATATACAGTCATCAAGAATAGACATGTCTCTATCATTGGGGTCTGGGTAGGGTTTACAGTAAAAAGAATAATGAGTAAAAACTGCAGAGTAAAGGGACAAAAATATAAAGAATAGAGAAAAATATGTAAAAAAAACAAGGAAAAGAGAATTATTGGGTGCTAAAATTTAAAGAAAAAGTACAGCAGAGTTAAAATAAATAAAGAATATAGAAAATGGTCTAAAAGTTTAAGAATAAATAAATGGAACAATCCTGAATTAGAATATGAAAGATTGGAAACTTATAAATTAGAAAGAAAAATAAGAAGAAGAATATTCTCCCTGCTAAAGGATTATAAATTATGAGCACATGATTGATGAACTGAAAGTAGAAGAGTTTTTTTTTTGTCAATATATGATGAAGATTCAAAAGTATATAAAATTGTAAGACAGGAGAAGATATATGTCCTACACATAAAGGAAACACAATTTTTTTTCACCACTCGAGTCAATAAGAATTCAAACATTGAAAGAACATTTTTTCACAAAATTATAGCATTAAAAATTCAGATTGCATTTATCCTTATATTGGAAAAATTGAAAGGGAAACTACCACTACCATGTTTTGCATAAAAAAAAACCTGTTTTTCACATTTGAAACATAATTTGATATGACCTTTCCTGAAATTGTAATAATTAAACTTTAAATTTCCTGAAATGGAACTTCATTTTTCTGTCCATTATTCAACGATTTCAATATAACATGCAAACTTACTTTTCTGAATCTACAGTTAATTGATAGAACAAAATCAACAATAAATTGATTCAGTCTGTTAAATGGAAAATTTTGGATTGCCATCAATTCACATAAATCAGACTTTGGATATTAATGGTAAAAGGAAATCAGCATTGGACACACACACTAGATGTAGTATTGTCTTTATCAGCCCTCCGCCATAAACGTAAATTGACACAATATTTATGTATAAATTATCCTTGTTTACTGATAGAAATAATTACTGGTGGTGGCTATACATTTTCTTCTTTATATGGCAACACACTTTTTAATGTTGAAAAAAAACCAAATTCGGTCAAATCAGAATAGAGAAAACTTACAGATAATATCTGAGAATATGGTTGTGATGATGTTTATAAATATGAGACAAATATATGTTTTAAATAAAATTCTAAATACAAATATTCAAAGAAAGATCTGAAGTGTTTTGGCGTCTATTAACAACTTCCAAAATCAGCTGTTTAAATCATAGTACGTCTGTCATCTCTAATAGAATATTACTCAATGAAATTTTGGCATAGATTATGGAACCTCATGCATTTTTCATTTGATTTGGCAGTTGTGAACATAAATTATCTTATTAATTGAACTATTTTGGGATTTAAAGCTTATTAATCTTGCAGATCATCAAAACCTAGTTGTTTAAATATAGTTTTTGTGAACTCCTGTATATCTATAAACTGTAACCTATAGGTCTATTTGTACCTGAATACCGATTTTGTTCACAATTATAAACATCCTGCTTCATGCATAGCAGTATTTATAACAGATTGTCTTTTCCTTTGATTTTTATCATAAATAAAAGAAGAATGTGTCTCTGAGCACACAAAATGTTGGTTCTATAAGCATTTTGTATATAGTCTCATAAAATTTGCATGAGGCAAACTTGCAAACTTTCAAAAGTAAGAATGCAGAAACAAAAAAATAGCAATTTTCTAAGTTCATATAAAGGGTCATAACTCTAGAAACCTAGAACTCTCCTAATATTCCTGAAATTCCTGAAAAAAGATTATTTGGCCCTTTATTTTACTTTTATACTTAGGGTAAAGGAGTTAATGTAAGACCTAGTATTGTATAAGTTTTAAGATGGTTGTTTTCCTTATAGCTTAGGTACAAAACTTCATGTCTTTATACTGTTATAGTTGTATAATTGTTATACGTTTATTCTTTTCAAATCCCACAAAAACTGGTACATCTCAAAATTTAGAAAAAACAAAAAACAAAAATAAATGAATGCAAGTAGTCAACAAGCAAAATGTTACTGTAGATATATACCTATGTTTCAAATGTCAAAAGGTCAGACAAATATCAGGGTGATGAGCAATCTTATACATGTATATTACTGAAAAAATATAATCTTGCGGAAAAAAAAAGGTGCTATCAATTTGAAATTACAGAAATATTGTATTTCTTATAACAGTTTTTATCATCATTTTCTGAATATATATACATCTCTAAGGATTCATTTTATTTCTACTCATATGTTTAATCTTTTGTGACTTTCATCTTTATACAGACACCATGTTTAATAGTGGTTTAGGATATTATGAAATAAAGATTTAATGTAGTTCATAGTCTAGAGTTGTAATAACCATATAAATCCAATATAAAACAAGGCGTTAGTGCAATATTGTGTCTCAAAGATGTCATATAACTTTACTAAAAACTCCCAGGAAACGATGTCTAGAGTTCTGAGAATGTCAGATTCATTATACATTTATGGGTAACGGTATTAGCACAGATTATAAGTACAGTTTGTCTTTTGATGGGGAAATTGTCCAGAACGAGTACCATAATTTCGACCATAAATGGACCATCAATATTCATAAATAATCCTAATTAAATAAAGGATGATGGGTCTGTACACAAACCGAGGATCAAGTCAGTAAATTGTGGTTCAAGAGGACTCCCGACAAGTTGTTTGATTAAGAATTAAGTTAACGTCTTAATGTAAATGAGACATTCTTACTGATGGAATCTTCATATTGAAGTGGAAAATATCATTTACGATGCCACTCAGGTGAAATTGATGACACCTTTGCACTTTTGTTGTCAAGTGGATTAAGCTAAAAATTAGGAGAAATGGGAGCAAAAATATTAAGTTGAGGCCATATCGAATTTTGCATAATGTTATAGAATTAGAAAAATTGCTAACTTCACCATTCAATTTTGGATTGTGATACAGAGCTGATTTCAAGTGATGGATAGTTGATTGGGAACTTGTGAGAGTATTGTCAAAAGACTGGGAACATATAAATGTGACCAATTACATTTGTGTCATGATAGATTGTCTTAATTAATATTTGCATTTCATTCCATAACTTTTGAAAAAAAAAGAGTAAAAAGTATTAAAATGAAGAGAAGTGCACCAAAATTTCGCAGACTTATTTTCACCAGAGGAAATCCCATATTTAAGTCTACAATTTTTAGAATACAGGTAAGTTACCATGTTAACGGAATTTGCAAACAGAAAGGAAATGTTACTACAAATATCTTCAAAATCTACCAAATACCAAAGGACAATGATAATACATGTAACAGTTAAAAGTTAGAAACATGTATGAAATTGTAATATTATATAAGTATACATTAGATCCTGAGACCATGCTTTTCCTAAGGCTTTTTGTTTAATTTTAGCCTATCAATAATTGAAGGCAAAGGTCTCAATGCTAAAAAAAAAAATTAAAGATATTTTGGATCAAAAACAACATGGGTATATTTCCTCAAATTATACAGGTAAATTATTTTATCTGTATATAATAAAAAAAATATGATATTATGTTGATGCCTGCTTTTGTTAAATAAGATTTTTTGTCTTTTATATTGATAAAATTTGCATTATTTTGACTAGTTCCTAAGTGCCAGATTTACTAAAAGTTTTGCAGAGGTAAGATCATTTGTGATCTTATTATAGATCAAGGAGAAAGATGCAGGACAGTTTAATGTATTGTTAATAACTGTCATTTCCTATTGCTTTTCCTGGTCCCCACAGAATCCAGTTCCATTTATATCTGACTATTTCCTGCTTTGCCACTAATTAACGTACCTATAACTTTTGTTCCCAGTGTTATGTAAAATATAATGGCTTTATCATATCACACTTTACCATTAAATGTTTATGGTTTTATCAAGCGTAACCATAAAGATGGAGTTATTTAGTCAGATTTCACCCGTTTTGTCATTTGTATTCAATAATTCATTGTTCCACGTTGATGTCTTGATGTTTGTTGGGATGACAATGATAGTAATATCAATTTCAACTTAAAATCCTTAACATGATGAATGTTTTGTCATTCGCTTTAATTTAGCATCATTTATTGATATACGAGAAATTTATATGACGGAATTATGAAATTGGATAAATTTGAAATATCAGTTGTATGATATTTTTTAAAAGATCATTTTATCAGGAAACTTTTCAATAATGAATCGTTTTCTAAAGAGAGCGGTTGGTCGTGTTCGAGCTAGGATACGAACACAGCATGTTGTTGGAATGATTGTAAGTACTCACTTATTGTACTAGAGACTTAAATGATTTTTAAATTCTTTGAAGAGTTAGTTGTTGTTTAGATAACAAATAAAACTTCAGAACTGTCAATCAAAACAGATGCCTTACTTATTGGCAAGAAAATGGAAAAAATTGTACAGTTTTTACCAAATGGTCCATTTTCCAAGACAATTGATATTCTTAGTATTACAATTCATTGAAATTCAGAGGGTCAAGTTTTGAGCAGGGGAGGGGGATTAAAGGGGGGAAAAATAAAAACTTTTTAAAAACAAGTTTAGTTTACATTTTAATGTTGTGCTTCTGTTGTGTTGTAATTCTCTTATATTTAATGCGCTTCCCCCTGTTTTAGTTTGTAACCCAGATTTGTTTTTTCTCTATTGATTTATGAGTTTTGAACAGCATATACTACTGTTGCCTTTATCAAGTATCACATCTGGAATAAAAAAATGTTCAACTCAAAGGTCATGATGGACAATTTTTAAATTTAGTTTTTTGGTAAAATATGTTGATACATATTTTGATAGTATTAGATTGTTAAGAACACCTATACCATTTGGTTTATTTTTTTCATATAGATATGCAATACATTCATGAATATTTATGATTTTCAGTGTATAGTAAAGTTTTATTTTATATTAAACATTTTGAACCCTTCTCGAATCAAAGTTAACCCACAGTGATTGGTCCATTAGTTGAGCATTTTATATTACAAGATGAAAACTCAGCGCCAAACATTTAAAATCTGAAAGTTCATCTGAAGCAGTATATTCAAAAGGGCCAAAGTTTTTTAAGAAGGAAAGTCAAGATTTGCTGTGCTGATAAACTATAATTTTTGGCAAAATATTACAATATTATTGACAGCATAAATTAAAATGTATGTCAATTGTATGTAGTGATCCTAGATACACTACTGGGCAGATTACTAATACCATCAAACAAGCATGTTTATGCCCCAACTACGATAGTAGAGGGGCATTATGTTTTCTGGTCTGTGGCTCCGATTGTCTGTTCGTTCGTTCGTCTGTTCGTCTGTGTGTCCGTTCAGGTTAAAGTTTTTGGTCAATGTAGTTTTTGATGAAGCTAAAGTCCAATCAACTTGAAACTTAGTACACTTGTTGCTTATGGTATGATCTTTCTAATTTTAAAGCCAAATTAGACTTTTGACCCTAATTTCACAGTCCACTAAACATAGAAAATGAAAGTGGGAGTTTCAGGTTAAAGTTTTTGGTCAAGGTAGTTTTTGATGAAATTGAAGTCCAATCAACTTGAAACTTAGTACATATGTTCTCTATAGTATAATCTTTCTAATTTTAATGCCAAATTAGATTATTACCCAATTTCACAGTCCATGGAATATGGAAAAGGATAGTGCGAGTGGGGCATCCATGTACTTTTGGACACATTCTTGTTTTTCAATATCATAATGTTAAAAATGATTCCTAATTTGGCAGTTTTGAAACTAGCTTCTGATTTGTTCTTTCTAAAATTTCACCAAAAACATGTGAATACATGCAAAGAGGGTCCTATTTAACCACAAAATCTAACATAATATTCAAAACAATCAGCCTATAACAGATGTCTATATTTTTCTTGTGGAAGTTGTACCCTAAGTTGTTTGAAAAAAATTGCAAGAATGTATATATTGATAGTTTGTTTCAAATTACATGTCATAAATTAAAGTCAATATGTATTTAATTTGTTCCTTTATATGGAAGTTAAGTTTGTAAGATTTCAGAAGCAACCTTTGTTTTCTTTTTTTTTTTATCACTGTGACCACCCTGAAATAATCTGGTATTGGCAACCTGTGTCTCTGTATTGTAAGGAGACTAGCATCCTTTTGTTAAAAATGGATAAATAATTAGTTGTCTTTTCAGAATTAAAATGTACATTGTAGTGTTAAATTGACATTTGATATAAAAAATGAGAGTTAAATTTGATATTTGCACAAAAGTTTTCAGGTGTAAGGAAAGTATGATAGATTTATATTAAAATATGGCCATTTATAGTTATAACCTTATATCATTTTCATGTGTAGACGTGCAAGTTTTGTAAAACTTTTCTTTTAAACGAATTTTTTTTTCAATAGTTTAGTAAAAAGGTTTCATGTATCATAGCACATGATTTCAATACAAAAATAATTTTATTTTGATTTAGATAGAAAAAAAATCCTAACGACATTTAACACCCATATTTAAAAAAATCAGTATGTCATTATGCCCTAGGTTGGCCTAAAATTCTATTTCTATTTCCCAGTTTTGTTCATACCCTTTTGGAAAGTTCAGATGATCCAAGTTACTGAAAGCAAGTTTGGATTACTTTATCATCTAATAAAGAATTTAGACCATTTATATTCTTACACCCAGAGTAAATACACATACACCTTCATGTCTATGATTGCTTTTGAACAATTAAAAATACAGTGAGCCAATTATTTTCTATCTGTTTTATGCTACTAACTTTCCAGCTTCAATTGTATTCAAGGTTTATGGATTAATTTAATTGTCAGCATCAGTCATGAAAAATTTACAACCGTAACATAGGTCAGATTACAATGAAGAAAGAATTTTTTCTGCAGAATCAATTTTCACTTTGTTACGAATGGTTTGTTACTAAAGATAGACAAGGTTTTTTTTATTATTGATTCACTTGAAATTATATTTTGTTGAAATTATCAATTTTTGTAAACTGAACTTACTTCTGTTTTTATTGGGTTATGTCCCCTTGTAACTGCACCAAATATTTCCAGTAACATTTGGCTACATGGCAACCTTCTTATTGTATTATATTAATGTTAAGTGTTGCTTTGATACAGGAATTTATTTATTGACGTTATGGTAATTTGTATTTTGTGTATGCTTTGCATATTAAAGCCGGTCACTAATTTGTATTTTGTGTATGCTTTGCATATTAAAGCCGGTCACTAATTTGTATTTTGTGTATGCTTTGCATATTAAAGCCGGTCACTAATTTGTATTTTGTGTATGCTTTGCATATTAAAGCCGGTCACTAAGAGGATAGTTATCCAGTCTGTCTGTTTGTCCATGCTTTTATCCAATATCAGTATCAAGTCTTGGTCAAGATTGTTTTATACCCCCAAAAAATGTGGTCACATCATCTTGAAAATTAATACACATGTTCTATATCATATGAACTTTTAAAGATGTTCTGATTTTGACAGTAAAAGTCTTGCTTAAAGAGGGGGGGGGGGGGGGGGGGTTCATACGGTTGTGTCTTGTGTCTCTTCAGTCAGAATGAGGATTTTAAGTCTGATGCCTAGTATATAGAAAGTGGTTTATTACAAGACCTCTTCCAAAAATCTTTGAGGGGATAAAGATTGGCTGTTGCAAGGTTAGATTTTCTACCCCTATCTAACATAGCCTCATTTCCAGTGGCAGTCCAAATTTCATGCCCTTCATTTTGGTTGGCCTAATGATGGAAAAGGTGTCTGCTTATTGATATTTTAAAACATAATCAGTGTGTAACAAAATGAAGCTTTTTGTCGAGTGAGCACAACAAGCTTAATATTGTGTCGAGCAGCTGATATTTTACAAATTGAATATAAATATGAAGACAACTATTTGGTTGTATTTCATATTTTGTATTGTAGAAACAAGTGTCGTCTTCGAATTCTTTGTCATCAGCAAACTGGGTCAAACTTATCAATATTGGTTGGTTCATACATGATGAGGTTGGTGATATGTCTGGGTCAAAGTTTAAGGGTTGGTCAACGTCATTGACGTCACCAAGCTGTGATATGCATTTTTATAGGAGCTGAGCAGAGGGATACAAATAGTGGGACAACCGATAGTCATTAGTATTCATGAAATAATTGCCACTGGACGTTAAGCAAGCAATAATCAATTAATAATTGTATTTATTGACACAGTTCTGTATAGTTCTTGATAAATAAATCCAATCAGAGTGTGAACTTCTCACTATAATATGATAACTGTGTATAATTATAGGCATTGTACTTTGAAGTTTTGCCTGACAAAGATTAAGCTGTGACCTGATTGCATGTTAAAGTATCATTTGATTATCTTTGATAAACAATAGCAGAAATGATTACTGTCTCCAAAGATGAAATTACAACTATCAAAACGACCTCCCTGATGACTATAAATAATAATTACACTATAATTTTGAGATATTGCATATTAATTGCTATGGAAACTATTTAATCATGGTATAATTTTGTAGATTTTATTTGCAAACTTGAATTATTGTCATAAAGTTATTCCTAGTTTAATTATTGTCGTCTATATTTGAGTTGCATTGGGATCCTGGTAGTGTTAATACTTTTGTTTGCTGTAGTCAGATGTACCAGAAACTTTGCAATTGATAAATATTTTTAAATATCATTACTAGATATTATATTTGTGCTCTCAATATTAAGCATTTTACTGAGGCAATTTAAAAAAAAAAGAAAAGTTCATTAACAGTTTCGTAATAGTTGATAGAAAAAGTTTTGATCATAATGTGGATTTAAGAAAGTGCAACAATAATTCCATTTGGATAAGATGTCAACCAATAAGGTGACATTCTTGCAGAGTTACAAACATGTACGGCACTATCACAAGACCTTGGAAAGACTTGTAAGTACTAAACATACTTCTTAAGCAGTCGCAGATCCTTTTTTTTAAATTATTTATTTTCAAGAGTTATTAGGGCCTCAGTAGTCTGAGTAGTCAAACAACTGAATTACTAGCCTGTTAACACGGAGGTTGTTAGATCGAATCCCACACGTAGTATTAATGGACTAGGATTGTAATTTTTCCTGCCAAAGGTTAGTGGTTCTCTCCATGCACTCTGGCTTCCTCAAACAATAAAAACTGACCGCAACAAAATAACACAAAAGTGCTGAAAGTGGTTTTACTCACCAATCAATCAATCCAAGATTTATACAAATCAAATAAAATTAAATGCTTAAATCCCTGAGTGGACTACATGTTATAAATAGCTAATTGTAGTTTAGAGGTGCCAATGTGACCAGGTCTGTTTGGTTTCATTTTAATGCAAAACTAGATTAGTGTTACAGGCTTAAGATTGCAGGTGCATATATACCCTATAAAAATAAGGCCAAGTAAAAGGATTTAAATAATTATTAATAATTATATGTTACAACATAGATTATTATAATCTTATTAAGAATCACATGATTAACATGTAAATAGAGGTATTGATTTTAAAGAATTATATGTCAGTGGCGGATCCAGAAATTTTCATAAGTGGGGGCCCACTGACTGATCTAAGAGGGGGCCCACTTCAGTCACGCTTCAATGATTTGCTATATAAGCAACCAAATTTTTTCCCAAAAAGGGGGGGCCCAGGCCCCCTGGCCCCCCCCTAAATCCACCTATGACATAGTTCTGTTTATTCTTGGGTTGCATCTATTTGCAATGTTAATGGTAAATGTGTGAATTAGAGAAAATTGAGTTACTTCCCCTTTTACAATTTTTAGATAATTTTCTGAAATAAGATTGTTACATATATATGCTATCAGTGGTTTAATTGGTAGTTAAGAAAAGTTCTTGCTTCGTGAGGCATGTAAACATATTATAATTAAGATATGATTGAAAAGTTCAACATTACATATATTACTTTACACGTTTCTGTCTCATGCTTAATTTTATTAGCTATCTGCAACATGTGTTGAATAGGGTTCATTGAAAGCCTTAACAGAAATACTAAACTGAAAGAATGAAAAATTTGATTGCAAACAAGCACTGATCCCTTAACTTTTTAGGAACTTTTAAAGATTTTGTTTCATGAATTACTATTCACATCAATGGCGGATCAAGAAATTTTCATAAAGGGGGAGGGGGGCATTGACTGGCCGGCTCCAGTCATGCTTCAGTGATTCTTAATATAATCAACCAAATTTTTCCAAAAAAAGGGGGGCCAATGCATCCCAGGGCCACCCTAATCCCTAGTTCCGACTATGAACCTTATGTTACTTTTTCTCTGGAAAATTCATACTATATTTGTTTTAACTTTTCACAACCTGTAGCTTTAAAGCAATTAAGCTGCTCGGTTGCCACATATCTTTTTAATTATATTTTTCACAAAATACTACATGATTTTGGCAAAGTATGAAAAAAATAAATTGTGATTTTGTGATTACTCTCAAATTAAAAGTAAATAGAAAAAATAAATTGAAATAAAACTTGATTGTAGTGAATTATATTGGATAAAATTATAAAAGTAAATTTAAAAATAGATCAAATTAATCAGCTTGTTAGAAAAGCCACCCATATCTTTCACTGTATAATTTAATTTTATTATGGTATGTTTTAATCAGTTTTTTAAATCGCTGATTGACCAAGCGTGGATAGATCAATGAGTGCCAATTGTACTTACATAAGTAAAAAGGAAATACTTAAAACAACAAATTCTTTTAATTATTGATCTGTTAGAACAAGTTAGATTTAAAATAATGAAAGGTTTTTATGAAATTGATATAACCGAGACCCTTATCTAAAGTCCTTCCATCATTTTGTATTGGATATACAAACAATACACATAGATACCGGGAAAGTTATTTGTATACTCAATTGACGCAAAACTTTCTGTTCAATGAATATGTGTACAAGGGCTTTGTGTAGACTTGGAACAAATTATTTGCATTTTATATCAGCGGTGGAGTGCTAGTTTGTTTAATGCTTCGTTTAAAAAAGGATTAAAAAAAATATTGTTGACAATATTCATTGTTTGGGATAATAAAATAACTTTTATCCTCTATTGGATGAGTTTTATTATTGAGCACTTTTTATAATGACATAATATAGTGCATTTTTGTGAGCCTATAAACCTGTTTAGGACTTTTATTCTGATTTTAAAATGGCATCTATGGCAGGAAAAGCTAATAGGGAATCACAACTAGTAAGTATAGATAATGTGTTTTATACATTGAAAAAAATGTCTTGTCTCAGAACCGACATTTTTGTCAGAAGAGTTTGACTTTTCAATTTTTTTTCTGTAAAAGTGTAAAAAAAAAAAAAGGGGGGATTGGTATGTATTTCTAGCCTTTGCTTTGAATACATTACAGCTGAATATCTAAAGCCTATTGTTATTATAAAAAGAAGATGTGGTATGATTGCCAATGAGACAACTCTCCACAAAAGACCAAATGACACAGAAATTAACAACTATAGGTCACTGTATGGCCTTCAACAATGAGCAAAGCCTATACCACATAGTCAGCTATAAAAGGCCAATGTAAAACAATTCAAACGAGAAGACTAACAGCCTAATTTATGTATGTTTTGGTAATTCTCAGTCAGTCTGAGTGTCCCATTGCTAATTCTCTTCTTGTTTGTTTTCAATTGTTTTAACATTTTTCCAAGATATACATTTTAAAAAACTTTCAGTATTTCGAATATAAGTATTATAAATTGACCTAGATATATATTAAACAAATTGTGAGCAGTTATACTAATACTATTGTGAATTTAATTGTTACCGATATAGATTTAAAACTTTATTGATATGAATTTTAATTATAATTGAAACCTGAAGTTATTGACAAGGTTAGGTATATTGATATAATTCTAAATTAAAGTTGAAACCTTGTGATTGTCAGGGTTTAGAAGTAGATTTTACATACATGCTATGAACAATTGGTTTACCATGGAGATAAGTCTTTGGTGTTGATGAAATTCATTTCTTGGGATAATGTTCACTGATCAAACACTTAAAATATGGAGATTATATGCTGTCTTTTTCCTAAGAAATTGATTTGAGAGTTTTCTCATTAGAATTGAAGCTATTTTCCTTTGTTCCTGTAGATATTGAGTGTTTTTTGTTATATCATAAATGTAAATCTATATTATTATCAAATTAAAACCAAATATTTGTTTTACAACACCATATTGAAAAATTAGAAAACCTTTGCAGTTTTCATATAGAAAATCAATGTTTTGCATAATCAGAAATAGGTTGTACAAAGCAAATGCTTGGCAAGTAACAAAGTTGTGATATTGACAATGTTTTGAAATGGTATTTCACCTGACCATGTTGAAGTTTTTGTCCAAAAGAAATTCTCATTATTTTTAATCTAAACATGACAGTTTGTACTTTGGTTGAAGAAATGGTTCTAAATTCAATGGCCACCTTCTGGTTTAAAAAATCAAAACAAATTATTTTATGTATGAGGTTTTCATGATAGTGGTACCTGGTATCCAAAATATATCAGAGAGCATTCGGTTCTTAATGACCCTGTTGTTTCAGTCAACCATTATAATCTTGGAACAATTGCTGGATTGATAGTGCTATCAATTGGTGACACAGCCATGCCAAACAGGGGGACAGTTGTTGTACTCCCTATTGCAAGTCATTGAATATTAAACTTTAAATTTTGTCCCTGGATGTACAATTTTGTGTTTTTTATTGCAGCAAAAGTTGAAAGAAGAGAGAGAATCTAAGAGAGCTCGCCTAGATGAACGTCATTACTACATCCTTACCACTGTGGCTGATGGCCTTGGGTTGGAGGTCACAGAGGTGGAGGATGCCATCTTGGAAGGAGTTCAGGTATGCAGTAGTTCTTATTACCAGTAGTCTATAAGGAAAACATGAAGAATAGACAATTAACTTAACAAATCACCGTCTTAAGGTGTCTATAGTTCACACTATTTTACCCCTAAAATGTAGTTGGAAGAGGGAAACTATGAAATTTTCTTCAGTCTTTAACACAAAAAATTTATATTCTGACTACAACTTTGTCTTAAATCTGCTTTGTTTTATTTATGTAATAGAATTATTCCAAGAGAAATTACATTACTTGCTGGTTTTGAAAACAGCTGATTTCATATTCTGTTTTGTTTCATTAAGAGGAATATCTTTTCACATGCTTTGTCAAATACATGACCAACACTTACATCTGATGATCTATCTATTCTATTGGTCTTAACTTTTTGGCTGTTTCAATAGGCATTTCTTTTATGACAACAAAACTAATAGCTTGTATATGAAATCTTATATCAACTGTGGACTATCATTACTGACCTGGAACTCCATGGCTGATACAGTGGACTATCATTACTCTTTACTGACCTGGAACTCCATGGCTGATACAGTGGTCTTCACTTGATTTGGGGGTACAGGCTAACCACAAATTCAAATGTTGAACGAATTACGAAGTATCTAAAGGCTTTGTATGCAGAGATTAACAAAACCACAAAATTAAATATCCATGAAAATGCTAATTTTTTTTCACTATCTGTCATTTTGATAATAACATCATTTGTGTAAGAAGTCCTTTTCCTTCGAAATGAGACAAAAGTCATTGTTGCAATTGTTTGTATCATAAAAAGAACATCAATTGTGAAACTGAATTAATGTTTTTAACTTATTAATCATGAATGATTATTTTTTGCTAAATAAAAATAGTGGTAATATCTCTAGGACGAGAAAAATCACTTCAGTATTGTTTGTACCATAAGCGGCACTCTTTGTACCATTACTCAAATTGTGAGGAAAATTACCATGAATTGTTGCAACTGGATGAATCTTTAACGTTCTAAATATCACAGGATGAAAATTGTATACAGATAATTGATTGAAAATTGAAAGGATAATTTGTAATGTACTTGGGATGTGGGAAAGGGTTGCATTTGTTAGAACATTGGTTGTCATTTTGGTGTTGATGAGGATTAATAAATATAACACCTTAATAATTTCAGATTGATATGATGGACCAGTTTCTGAATGGAAACAGAGATTTAGGACAGCTGTTGTTTTATTACCAAGAACCAGAAGAACCTAAAGAACCATGTATGTATATGATCATGTATAATGAAAGTGAAAGGGTGACTGTTGGTTCCCATTGGCTATCCCATAAGTTTGTTACATTTCTTTTGTTCCAAGAATGTGGAATCCCCAATTATATATTCCCAATCTCTTCAGCCAAAGTTCTTGAAAACTCTATTATCTGTTTAGGGGTGTAGAAGTTTAGTTTACTTCTGGAATGAAATGGGCTGAGAAATATCATGGGACATAATGTATGAGCAAAACAATCCCTATACTACTTTAGATTTATTGTTCATTTATGGTTAGGCTCTTAGGGTTTTTCAAAGATAGGTCTAGATTTGAGGTTTGAAGCTTAGTAACCTCGTAGTGTTAGAATTATTTATAGGAAAAGTTAAGGTTTTATGTATGGGTCAATTTAGTATAGCTATATAAGGTTGGGACTCCTAAAGTAAAAAAATACCAAAATTCCAAATGAGTAAAACAAAGCAAGAAATGTATTCAGTTGTCTATCTTGTTAGATCATGTGTTGATATAAAGATGACTTTTTGAGGGATAACTTACTCTTTATCTAACATTCACATCTTTACTGGGCTTGGAATGATCTCAAAACGACAATTCCAAAAATCCAAAAAGATATCTGTGATTGCACAATCACACAGTAAGAGTATTAATGTTTGAATATGCTTAGAATAGTTTGAACTAAAAGTCATAAAGAGACATTTAATTTGTGTAATAGGAAATTTAAATAGTATTTGAATAAAAAGATCAGTGAAGAAATTAATCTCTAGTCTACTTCAATGAACACCATGTATTCAAATATTACACATGGTTACATGTTTGTTTACATGTAAACAAAAGTATACTGGTAACACAAAGAAATACTACACACACCCTGTGGGTGTATAACTGTTACTTTGATTTTAATTTCTTCATTGTGAAAAATAATCAGATTATCCTAACCTGTTTTGACAATTACAATGGTGTCAAGAAGTTAAGAATATTTCTTAGTTTAAAATTCTCAAAAACCATACTGTTACTTTCAGGTCTCTACTTTCTTTTTTCACTTTGGATTTTTTTTTGTATGAAGCATGTAATGCCTCAAACATTTAAAGTCAGAATTCAGAATACAGTTGTGTTTAATTTTTGATGATCAGTATATATGACTTTTGAATAAAATACATAGGAAATGTTTTTGCTATTCTGACATTAGTCATTGTCCTTAAACTGCCTAGTCATGATTGGTTTTATAACAAAAATACAACTTCAAAAGTTCAGTTTTTGTTTCAAATATTGTGGCATTTAAAGAATTTTATAATGTGTTCTTTTAGATGTATGATTAAATGAGAATGAGGAATTTTATTGAAGTTATAAGAATGATTCTTTGATGTTGTGAATTTTTATCAGCAGTAGATATATATTGATGTATGAATAAAGTCATTATGGTGCTAGTTTAAATTTACTTATGACTAGAATATTTTATAAACATTTTCATTATTAGATAAAAAATATTAATATTCCGATTATAACATCTATCAAACTGTCATTTTATTCTTTGTTTGTTCTGATTTGAATCCTAAGTCTAGATGGGACAATAATGTATATTTAGGTCTAAAACTTTGGTCATTTCACTTTTGACAGAAAATATTAGTCTCCTTATGAAATCAGATTTTGTTATTTCAATCAATGGATTTTCAATATTTCTTATCACTTCTTGTTTTACTTATTTAACAATGTTGCTGTCAAACAATTCTTTTCAAAATTTTCAAAATCTTCATTTTGACACCATGAAAATGTCAATTAAAAGAAAGAGGGCTATTTTCTGCAAAATTATTATCTTTAGGTCAAATAACTAATGTCATGAAGAAATGACATCTTCAATGAATATAATCTGAAGAGAAATAGTGAAAAGTGTTTTAAATATACATTTCTGATAGCGAACTGTCAAGTCTTTGTTGTACATATAATGTTGTTTTATTATTTGTATTCCCCAGTTTTCATGCGTTTTAAGGTTGAATTAAACAATAAAGTTAAGTACCTATGACAATAGACAAAATTGACATCACAAAATAAAAGTTCTAATAATTGATTTCACATAAATATTGACAGTAGGGAATCGTAATTAAACACAATCAATAAAGTCATCTGTCGTTAAAACAGGTATTGTCATTAGGAGGAGGAAATCGTAGTTTATGACTTACTGAGAATAAGGGATCACTTCTTCTTTTTCTATGGCAACTCATCCAAAATCCTGATTGAATATAGTATTCCTAATTCAAAGATATAAGTTTAATTTTTACAAATAATAAAAAACAAACATATACAAGTTGTGACTTGGAGAGTTGTCTCATTGGCACTCATACCACATCTTCTTGTATCTATTGACAAGTTTGGTTAATTGTTTGTTTGTGATTAGCACAACTTTCTACACATTAGGCTACATCATGGCAGCCAATTTTATGAGGAAGAAACCCTGTCTGATTGGTGATAAGTTACTCAATATAGTGCAAAATATTGACACTTATACAAAATCCTGTGATGACTTCATTGAAAAATTAGGAATAAAAATCTTATTTTCTCAAAAATCTTGAAATAAAAATATTAATTTTCTCAATTATTAACGATGATTATTATTAACATTCTCTAAAACATTCTCTTAAAATTCTCTAAGATCAATTTTCACATTTCATATTTTCTTTCTCATTTTTAAAACAAATATATATAGTTTTATCAATATTAAATCTGTGTATAAGTAAAAAGTCCTAACATCTTTGGTACACTGACCCTTTTGTGATTCTAATAGATGACACGAATTAAACTTCATGTACCGGTATAGATTGAAGATAAAATTTATGTAAATAAGCTCACTTTTGTTTATTTTATATTAACATCCATGCAGTGCGGGTAAATTTTATTTGATTTTTCATAATACCTTAGTTCTTTTACCTGACTTTCAACGATTTAAATTATTTATGTAAGCAAATATGGCCTAAACAATAAATTCTTCAGTTGAGTTTAGTATCAATGAGACGTGTAAATTCTTGTTTCGTTCAAATTTCTCTCCCCAGGTTACCTGTTTGAAAGTGTTAAAAAGATCAGACATAAAATTAAATATAACAGTATTATTGAATTATACAATTGATATCATGTTCAACTGAAGTGTGTCCAAAAGTTTATCATTTCATTTTTGGTGCAAAGAGATATTGGTATCGAAGGCATTTGATACAAGTTACTGAACATGTTTATGTAACAATACATTAAAGAAGGTTATTAAACAAAAAATCATTTGTAATTTGTTACACTTGTATTATGCGTGATCATTTCTTATAGATCAGATTAGTAACAGTATGAATATAAAGCCTTGCAATCATTATGTAATTTGTATACATTAGTTAGGCTTTAAGTAATGTGATTTCATTTATAGACATAAGTTTGGCTTAGCAATAAGATTTCACAAGGATTTCATTCTCGTTAAAAATATAAACTTGTTCTTTGGTCTTCAAATTTCACTGTTTGGTATCTAAGATTACAGTCAAATCTTCATATTTTCATGATACACTAAAAAATGAAAAAATATTATTTTCAAAATTAAGAATTTTTATTTTTTTTGAGATGAGATGAGATGAGGAATGACAATTAGGCCAAAAAAATAATATGTGTGTTTCCTATTTCATCTTTGAAAAAAAAGGGTAGTTAAGTGGGGATTTTTTTTTTATTATCTTCTTTATTTTTACATTAAGTCTATGATACGGACATTCTGACTTTAACAGTGCTAGATGAAAAATTACTAAAAAAGCTTTAGGGTAGGCTGTTTTTGAGCTTAAAAATAGAGAGGGTACAGTAATAGGAAACACACATCCTTTTTTATCTGGCCTTATGATCTAGGTGTGACTCATAAAATTTTAGACTTTTCCCTGCCTTTACATTATCAAAATCTCTGTAAAAACTCTAACCTGCTCAATACAAGGTCTTCATACACAAATCTTGGTCAGGATAACTATTTTTTACAAAACTTATAACGAGTTTTGTCAAACTTTTTTCAGCCAACACAGCACATTTTGACACAGGACAGCATAAGTTCTCATGTAAGCTATGGTGAAGTTATTTATTTAATATTCACATTGTGTGTAATGATGTTTGGTTTTCACACTTCAAATTTCACACCCCAAGTGTGATCCCTCAGTCATTTTAACAATCAATAGTTTTTTTATTAACTTTAAAGGAGCTGTAAATAAGTTGTTTTGGTAATGTAACAAGATAAAAGTGCATATGATTTGTTGATACTCGAGAAAATAGTTTTTTTGTAATTATTAAAAATAAAATTGACACTTCATATTTTTAAATGAATTGATTTTTTTTTACTTGCACATATATGACATATATATAGAACAGAATATTGAAGCATTATAAGTAACATTCATTTTTTATCATGATTCATTTGTGTGTATTATATAAAATCTTAACCAAACATATATATCATCATAGATATAAATAGTGCACTTTAAAATGAGCTGTTTGAAGCACTTTTCTGGAGAAAACTTCAACAGGAAGCTCAGAGACAAAAATACAAAAGTTGTAATTTTACCTTGGATACTAAAAAATCTAAAAGATAATTAGCCAATAAATTTAACCATTTGAGGTAAACTTTGCCTGAGGGTGGGTGTTGGTTATGCCAATAATAGAGTAGCCCAAACATTTGCATGCCTAGACCTACTGAGCTGTGGAATGTCAAAAAATATAATAAGGACCTCAGTATAAGAGCTACTGAATTAAGACTAACTAGAGCTTGACTGATTGATGTTTCCCAGGTTTCATCAGTAGTTGTAGCAGTCTTTTAATATTTTCATTTTTGGTGTTCATCACATTTGTGGTCATCTTTATTGTTAAGGGAATTTCAAGTATGTAGAAAGTACTGTAAATTCTGAAATTACTGTGAGGTATATTAATGTGAATATCACAACTATTATAACAGTCATTCTGATATCTGGTACACATTCATATATCAGTATGTTGATTTTACTGAAATTGCTTTTAATAAATCTCACATTCTGTCTATTCTTTATAAAATCACAACTGTAAGTACACACAATAACTTCTGAATTTACCATAGTTGTTCTTCAAAGAAGGACATACTGTGACCTTAAGATGTGCATTATATACAGTTTTATTTTCTATAGAATTATTACTAAGTAGATCCTTTTACTTTACTTTTGACTATTTCAGTGGAACAGATCCGTGTGGGTCCACCACAGCCAAAGTTTACAAGATCTACCAAACCTAAAGTGTTTGTTACAAATGGACGAGATACACCTCTCCGTGGAATTGCTCTTGTGTTTACCAAGGTCGAACCAGGAGCACAAATAACAGAACAAAATATCTCTAAGGTAAAGTCATGTGATCATTGCAGAATTTTATAGCATTATGTCAAATATGTTCAATAGAAATGTTCAAGTTTATTTTGTCAACAGAAATTCTATCATCTGACGGAACCCTCTTAAGGGCATACGATACAGTTTTGATCCTGTATTTACAAGTTCGTGAAAATTTGCATACAGGCCATTTTATACCTGATTAAATCAAATATGTAATAAAAAATATACCTTCATGTGCTACTTTTTGAGTAAAATGAGGTCGAAATTTTGTATATTTGCTCAAAATTCAGATTTGTGGCCGTAATTTCTTTTTCTAAAGAAAGACATAACTTTTTTGTTATAAAAGATAAACACAAATTGTTTTTTGTTAAATAATCGGTAATTTCTGTATTTTATAAGTATCCTAAAAAATTATGCATTTTTTATTCAGAAATAACTCATATTTATCAAATATTCATGAATTGAGGAAAATACGTCATTTTTTACTGCATGTTTATCAAAATTAAAAAAAATCCTCTATTTACAGTTTTATAAAATTTGGGTCACATAATCTCCCGTCAAAATTAAACAAATTGCTGTTTTGAAAAATAGGGGTCCATGAACTCGTTTTCAAATTAAATCAGTTTGAATGATAAAAATCAGTCGAAAAATGCATCTTTTCCCGATATGTCACAGTTTGACGTCGCGAAAATAACATTTTACGTTAGCAACGTCATTACCTCCCCTGTAACTGTATCGTATGCCCTTAACTTGACAAATATACAAGAAATGTGGAAAAAAAAGGAAAGAACCTTTACAAAGTCTAATAAATTTTGTGAAAATATAAAGATGGTGTTCAAAGGATTTAAATCTTTGACTTTTAAGTTATCTTGCCAATTTCTACAAGTACTATGTAAACTTTTTAAATGGTGTAAAAGGAGTAGGTTCAGTAAGACCCCTTTTTGGCCGAAAATATAGCAGTTTCACAAAATTACGAAATTGTTATCTTTTAGCTATTTATTGGAAAGCAGAATGCTTCTGCTTCATAAATATAGGCTGTTTTTGGCAATACAATGTATATTTATTGGGTACTAGCATCAATAAGTCAAGCTAAATTACTGAAATCTTCACAATTTTAGCATTTTAGTTAATTTTATACGGTTTCCGTCTGAAATGAAAGTGGCCGCATTTGTGTTCATTCATAATATTGAAATGCAAGTTGTATTTAATGATAATACATAACATATATTTATAAGGTTGAGGATGAACACGGATGCGGCCACTTTCATTTTTCACAAAAACCATCTGAAAAGTGACGTTTTTTGGCATATTTGCTCGATTTTTCATATTTAAGCTTGAATCGGAGCGTTTTTAATGACTAAATCAGTTAAAAACTTTCACAAAAACTAATCAAATCAATTGAAATAGACACTTAAGAGTTTAAAAAGTGTCCAAAATCTTTCGTCAGATGAACCTGAATTTTGAGGCCAAAATCGGCCCTTACCGGACCTACTCCTTTGAAAAATTTATAAACCTTAGAAGATATAGGAAGATGTGGTATGAGTGCCAATGAGACAACTCTCCATTCAAGTCACAATTTATAAAAGTAAACCATTAAAGGTCAAGGTCTTCAACATTAAGCCTTGGCTCACACCAAACAGCAAGCTCTCATGTAGAAGAATGATTGAAAACCCTATAATCAATATAAAGAAAAACAAAAATTAAGCTATGCAAGGATATGCAATGAAATTAGTATAAAAGAAAAACAGATTTTTCACAATAATGTGAATAGCCTGATCATATTTTTTATTTACTTTAACATCAAGCAGAAATTGCTAAAAAAAAAAAAAATTGTGATCCAACCAATAGTCCTAAACATATGAATCTCTTTGATAATATTTTATATCAGCAGTAGAACATTATGTTAAGCATATTCAGACTGATCCATATATTGAATTATTATTTACAGGAGATCAATTTCACCAAGTTGGATACCAGCAGTCAAGGAAAAAATGGTAGCGGTCTTCTACACGCTGTAGAAAGTCTTCTCTCCAGTATCTTTATCCCAGCTCTGAAGAGTCTGGATGGAGGGTGGGGTAAACTGGACAGTCCCTCGGGCATACAGATCAGGACAGACTTCCTCAACACATTGGACTCCTTTGTATCTGTTCTTGTGGGTAAGTGTGTTCATACCTTAGGATTTCTTAAAAATACATCAGCACAAAAAGTCAACATCACTATGAAAAAGGAAAAATTGTTCATCTTATTTGCTGTATCAGATCTTAAGGTTAAAGAAAAAGTTGTTAATTGAGTGCTAATCCAAAGTGTGATCTAAAAATTTGATAATATCAACTGCATAACTTATCCTATTTTCAACCTTTAGTATCGTTAAATGATGTCTAAAGTATTGATATTATTATTTAATAGGTGCACAAGAAAGTCTTGAAGAGAAAGTGACATTGAAACCATGTGAGACATATGAATTGTCAAAAATCAACACACCTGCTGATTACCAGGCCGTAGCTAACAGTTCTGAGGCTCTAGAGGGTATAGAGCAATGCATGGGAGTATGGCTAAAACAACTGGAACAAGTCCTAGCCGAGAGTGAACAGATGAGAAAGGAGGCTGATGATATTGGACCTAGGGCTGAATTGGACCACTGGAAGAAAAGGATGTCCAAGTTTAATTATTTATTGGACCAGATAAAGGGTTCTGATGTGAAAGCTGTCCTTGGGGTTCTCCATGCTGCTAAATCAAAACTTGTAGCTGTAAGTTTATAAAACTTCTTTAATATGTAAAGGATGTCAGTTTAAAAGCCATTTCATCTAATATAAAGAAGTAAAAAACAAAAGAAAAAAATTTATATGTGTTGACAGCCATTCAAACAATAGCAAAACACACTAGAGAAAAATATTTATGACCAACCATTCCTGAATTATCAAATACTATTAATCTTTTGATGTTTAATGTCTAACATTATTTTTTCTGAATATTTGATGACAATATCTTATATTGTATATGCAAAAAAAGCAATAAAATTTGAGACATTTTTGTTTAAATCCTATAAAAAAAGTAATTTCATTGTTTTAATATATTGCAGAGATGGCAAGAATTAGACAGACGAGTGACTGACTTGGCCAATGAAGCTCGTGACAACGTGAAGTTTCTGTACACGTTGGAGAAATTCTGTGACCCACTTTACAACAGTGATCCAGTAAGTTTATTTACACCTCATGTAATTTCTTAGTTAAACTTTTGAATTTTTTTTAGAGTATTCCAAGAGAGTGAACAATATATGCTGCTGTTGCAATGCTCTTCTTCTAGACTTTTTAAGACCTAGTTTGTATTTAGCAATCAACATGAAAAGAAAGAAAAAATCCAAACTTTGTCCTTCTCCTGTCATGTCTTTTGGTTTCATAGAATGTATAAAGGTTTTAATGTCTAAATTCCTGTAAATTATAAACCAGAAGAAAATTGATTGTATAATGCTTCTTTTTATTTTTATTTTGATAACTTGGTTCTTTTATAACTAGGCCCTTTACATAAATATTTTCCTATTTTAGGTTGGCATGTTAGACGCTATCCCAGGTTTGATCAACGCCATCAGAATGATACACTCTATATCCAGATACTACAATACATCTGAGCGTATGACATCACTATTTGTCAAGGTAAGTTTTGCAGTATGCCATTGAACTTACATGCATTTTAAACCTATGTGGAGTGACCATAATTCTACAAAACTTAAGAAAGAAAAAGTAAAAACACAAAAATACCAAATCGAAAAAAAAGATCAAAATGGAAAGTCCCTAATCAAATGGTAAAATTAAAAGCTCAAACACATCAAAGGAATGGATAAAAACTGTCATATTCCTGACTTAGTACAGGCATTTTCTTATGTAGAAAATGGTGAATTAAACCTGGTTTTATAGCTAGATAAATCTCTCACTAATAAGCAAAAGGTTTGAATGATCATGATTTAAAAAAAAAGACAACAGTACACAAAATTGAAATGAAGGAAAGACTCTACTCAATTTAATTTCATACATAAAAAGCCAGACTTGAAGTCTTCTAAGCATTTTGTGCTTATTTTGTTTTGCTAGGTTAGAGGAGGGTTGAGCTCTCACAGTTATTGTGATGGAAGAGCTGTTTAAATCTGACTACAAGAAATGGGTTTTCTTGATTGTTGAAGGAAGTCAATGAGACTCTGAAGGAAAATTGTCTCATTTTCAATCATAACAGATAATAGATTTTCTTATTTTGATATTTCTACTTCAGATCACCAATCAAATGATAACAGCATGTAAGTCGTACATCTCCTGCGGTGGATACGAGACTGTGTGGACACAGAAACAAGAGGATGTCGTCAGGAAACTGAACGATTGCATCAAACTTAACGAAGAATATCAACGATGCTTTCATAAAACTAAGGAAAAGTTGGAGAAGATGCCAAATGAACGTCCATTTGAATTTTCAGAGATGTACATCTTTGGAAAGTTTGATACGTTTACAAGAAGATTGAAAAAGATCATTGAAATGTTTGAGACTATTTCTCTGTACTCTCATTTGTCTGAATCGAAGATTGAAGGTTTGTATTTTTATACCCCAACACTTAACTGAAAAAAAATTAAATATGCAAAAGAAACAAACACAAAAAAATGTTTTTCTGATCTACAAGTTATTTTTGTTTAAATTTGGAAGATATTTTTTTTTAGATCAATTTTACAGTAGCAGTTCTAATGAACATTATATATTGGTTTTGATTTTGAACTAGAACTAGGTGTACCTGTATATTTTTTATTACAGAGATTGACAAAATGGCGAACAGATTTAGTGTGATCACTACTGCAATGAGAAAGAAAACCTATGATTTTCTGGATCAAAGAAAACAGGAATTTGATACAGATTTCGATGAGTTCAAAAGAATGGTTGCTGAGCTACATGTATGTATCATTTACAGACAAATGTTTAAATTCATTAACATTTAAAGCAAGTGCATAACATGTTTTAAATGTACTTCTTTACAAAATGTCTTTTAGATATAACAACTATATTCCAATTTGTTAGGATTTAACCTTACCAACAAACTTTCATCTTATAGCAATAAAATTGGAGATATGATTGTACACCATTTTTAGTAAGTTAATGATAAAACTTTCCTAGGAATTTTGTGGGAATGTGTATTAATTTGTCATTCAATGCTTTTTTTTTTTTTACATCAAGCCCTTTTTCAACAACACTTGTCTCTTTCACTTGTAAAATCAAATACTCTATTGAAAATTTGATATTTTAGGCCAACCTACAGTCTTTTATGGATACTAAATTTGAGAGGATTAGTAGCACTCCTAGGGCAATAGTCTTACTGAGGAAGTTTGAGAAGTTAGATTTACCAAATCTTGGAATTAATGAGAAATTCCATCGCATTCTGAGTCATTACGGAAGGGATATTGAGATGGTGTCTAAAATCTACCAGAAAAATAAGAATGATCCTCCGGTCGCTAGAGATCTACCACCAATTGCAGGTCGGTTATTTATTCTGGTATTTGTAATCAGAAATATTCAACTTTTTTGGCAATGTTAAGGAAGTTGATGAACATTTAGTTTCCCTTCATATTTTAAAATGTAAGTAATGACAATGGAAATTATAAGGCCACAAGAAATTGATTTCTAATTCTAGATTTATGTTTTAAAAGTTTTTAGTTGTAATATTTTACATATTTTAATAAACAAGAATTGCGCTGTTTTAGGTGCATTTTTGCAAAATATAGACTAATCAACTGTTAAAAAATATTTCACAGTTTTGTTAATTATAAAGGAATGTACTTTTTAAATCAAAATTTGAATAAATCTCTTGTTTAGGTAAAATATCCTGGGCCCGCCAGTTGTTCCGTCGTATTCAAGAGCCAATGGAGATATTCCAACAGCAACCCAGACTCTTGGAGGGAAATGATGCCAAGAAGATTATCAAAAACTACAACAAATTGGCCAAGTGTCTGTTAGAGTTTGAAGTCCTCTATCATAGAGGTTGGCTAAGACAGGTTAGTATAGAATTAAGAGTCACATGTCAGATTGTTAAGTGTCTTCTTTTAGTTAATTATTGAGTTCTATTTTTAGAGTGAATTTTGTGAGTATAGCTGAACCAAAAATTTTAGAATCAACAGTTAGCACATTTTCTATAGGCTTGTATGCAGTTTGATAGATTTTCAAAATGAAGTATCCAGAATCTACAAAAATTGTACCAACAAAAATAAATGAATCCTGTGTTTAAACAAAAAACAGACACTGTTGATAAGATATCAGAGCAATTTGTTCATATGAGACTTTTGAATATGAATTTAGTTCTGCTAGAAAATAAGAAAAAGTTTTGCCTTTCAAAATGTCTTGAAAGTTTGTCTAAAAACAATTTGCTATTAAGTTATTCTTACTGTTGTAGATTGAAGCAGCTCGTTCAGGACTTCAGTCATCAGTGTTGGTCAGACATCCAGAATCAAATGAACTCTATGTGAACTTTGACCCTCAGATTTTGACTATGATCAGAGAGACAGAATGTATGGCGAGGTTAGGTTTAGAAATTCCACAACTTGCCAGGACCATGAGAGCTAAACAGACAGAATACAAAGACCACTACAATGCTCTCCAGGTAAATAGAATAAAATTAAGAATGGAAATAGGGAATATTTCAAAGAAACAACAACCCGACTATGGGTCTTCAACTCAGCAAGAAAATCCCACACCTGGAGCTCAGCTCAGCTGGGCCCTAAACAAAAAATGGGTACTAGTTAGGTGAAAATGGACATCGTACTACACTGAAAAACATATAAATGAACTAGAATTAAAAAATATACAAGACTAAAAAAAACCAGAAACATGTTTGCTTCTAGGGACAGTTTCTACTTAACTGATTTTGTACAGAATAATATATTTAGATGCAGGTCTTTATTCATATATTTATAGGATCAGTTTTTCATTTGGGCTGTTTAAAAAAAAAACAATGTGAAAGGGGTTGGGGGGAGGGGGGAGTGGGGGCTCAATTTTCATGAACATGATTTCAGATGTTTGAAAATGAAACATATAAATACTAATATTATATAGACACTGTCTAATAAAGAATTTCTGTTATGTTTTAGATGATGCTTCAAGAAACACAGAGAGTGAAGGGTAAAATACCAACAGCTTTTGAAGCTTTAATGGGTCCACACATCAGTAAAGTGGACACTGCTTTAGAGCCTGGTCTAATTAAACTAAGCTGGACTTCTCTTAACATCCAGGAGTACATGGACAGGGTCTATAAAACGTTAGCTGATCTAGAACTTCTGATGGACAGAGCACATGATGTGAATGAGTTCCGTATCGAGTCTGTTCTGAAAGAAATGGCAGGAACTACATTGTGTCAGTTACCAGAAGATGAGCCATGGACTGTGGAAAAGTTCTTAGAAAATACACAGGTAAATTGAATGGATCATCTAAAAGCAATATGACTCTTAAAAGTCTAGAAAAGGAATAATAATTTGAAAAAGATGTCTTCAATGAGCGAAATAGTTTTATACATATATAAATAAAACTTGATAGATTTATACATATATCAATAAACTTAATAGTTTTATACATATATAAATAAAACTTAATAGATTTATACATATATCAATAAAGCTTAATAGATTTATTCATATGTAAATAAAACTTAATAGATTTATACATACAAGAGTGCACATGCTGAAATGTCTCGCCTTCTATACTAATCATTGAACCATGAAAATGAGGTTAAGGTCAGATGAACCATGCCAGACAGGCATTACAGCTAACAATTCTTCCATGCAAAAGATATAGTTGACCTATTGCTTAAAGTTTAAGAAAAACAGACCAAAATACAAAAACTTAAGACTGATTAATGAACTCTGAAAATGAAGTCAAGGTCAAATAAAACATTTTCATGGTTCATTGATCAATGTTTAGTTTACTTGGTTAAAGTATATGTGACAGTTGTAATTATAAAGCTTTATATTTCGGACTATCAACATAATATCAATGATTAGTAAAGAAGGCCAGACATTTCAGCGTGTGGGCTCTTGTAATTAATTAAATGCTAACAATGTGACTTGGGAGAGTATTGCAATAATTAGAACTTTCATTCTGATATACATACCTGTATGCAGATTTTTCCTGAAATCACTATAATTAATCACCCATTTCTTTGATTTATGATAATTTCCTTACTATTTTGACAGTAAACTAGACTGAATTTTCTAATGATTTGTTGTACTTAAAACAGATGTTGTGTGCTAAAGGAGCTCAGGCCCTACAGACCAAGTCAATGGTGGTTGAAGAAGCTTCAAATGAGTTAATTAATATGTTATGTACTATGGAAATAGAGGAGGAGGAGGAAGAAAAAGAAAGAGAAGATGAAGACGAAGGAATAGGTAAGGGGAGATAACTGTTATTTGTTGTCAGTTTACATTATTTGTACTATCAATTTGTGTGTGTTTTTTCTGTTCATTGTTTATTCTCATATTTCAAATTTTTAAAGAACAAAAACAATATTCATTAAATAACAATAAAGGATGTCAGGAAATTTTCAAACATAAAAATGGTCCGAACTAAAATGTAGAAAAAACACTGAAAATTTCTGAAATTTTTTGTCTTTCTATTTTGAAACAATAATTTAAAAAGCAAACATTTTCCTTAACAAAACAATTGAGATTGAGCATTAAATGAATGTATTTTTTCATTGTATCAATGTTACTAACATTTCAGAACATGATAGAAGCCGAGATGGCAGCCCAACCGGTTCAGCCATGGGTCGTTCCAACAGCAGGAAGTCACGCCCTGTCTCATCCAAGGCTAATGCCATAGCCAAGAAGAAGAGAGAAATGAGAGAGAATTTAGAGGAGGCTGCAGGAGATTTACTGGCTCACTTTGAACATCGAAATCAAGACGCTCTCATGAAAGTTACAAGGAACACACTGGAGTCTCTGAAGAAGAGGATCTCTTCCAGTTCTATGTTACATTATATGGGTAATTGTTTTATTCTTCCAGTCCAATTGTCTTCTCCTTGTGTAAGGTTTGCTTATTCCTGAACTATCAATCTATCAATGTACTTTTATGTCAGATTTTAATTTTCACAGTTTGTAGAAGAATGATTTCATTTGCATTTTTGTGCTCTGGATTTTTCTCATAATATTTTTAAGGAAAGAATATCATATGGTTACATATCATGATTTATGGCTTGATTTACAAAAGAAATACTCAAAGGTGAATACCGTTATAATACATAATAAATTTTGTGCAGTGTTAACCTGATTTATTTTCTGGACTTTCATATGAAGTTTTTATTAGTTTTTTCAGACAAATTACATCTCCCCCACCATTTAATTTTTTTTTTAAACTGAACATCTGATATTACAGATTCTGGGAGTTATGGAGACAAGAAAGACAAAAAAGAAACCAAGCCATTCTTTAAGGCATATGCTGTATTAGCTATCCCTAATGTAGTTATGTCACCTGCACTGGACGAGGTCCAACAAGCCGTGAACAAAGCTGCTCAACTTGTGGTCAGTGTTAGCAAAGGAATCAGTAAGTGGCACAAAGGTCTTCAGCCACAGGACACAATGATGTCCAACATGGAGCGTAGACCAAGTATGGCCAGTGTGAATCCTGTCGATGAAGTGGACCATGGTAAGAAGGACGATGAGACAGCAGTCCAGACTTACACTATCCACAAACAGCCCAAGAATTATTACAAGGCTGTTTCAGAGAACAAAGAAGTGTCCAAACTCCAGTCTCAGTTGTCAACGGCCATCAACTCCACTAAGAAGGTAAAATGCTGTTTGAGAAGCAAGTAATTGGCAAAAGGTCCTTTATAATCTATTGTCCTCAGTGAATGAAGGAATCATGCATCTTCCAATATGATTTCATTAATATTTTAAATTGAAGAAAAAAAACAGTATTTTTAGAGTACTAATTTCATTGTTTTAACTACTTTTGCATACATTATCAAATTAAAAGATGTGATATGATTGTCAGTGACACAACTATCCACCATAAACCAGATGATGTAGATTTACTGACTACCCTGTATGTATTTTGTAATTGATTTAGCCACAAAAAGAATTTATAAAGATGAAAAAAAATATTGTTTCATGGTAAATGAATCTTAAAGCAGAACTACATTCTGTAAGTGTTTTTTTTTCAATTGTTCAAATGTTGGAACATTAAAAAAGATTGCATTTGTAGACTTGTCCTGAACTTAAATCTTTTTCGTTACAGGAGGTGACAACAGCTTTGGATCATTTCTCAGAATTCCATCATGTGTGGATGGTCGACAGAGATGAAGACTTGGAGAACTTTAATAAAGAGAATCCCAAGTTGTCTGAATATGAAGCTAAGATCAAACATTATGAAGAAATGGAAATCCAGATTAATGCACTTCCTGAGTACTATGATGTTGGACCTATTGGAATGTATACAGGTAAATCATTGACATTTAATGATTTTTTTGGGGAAAATTTAACATTGAAGTTAAACTGAAAACTTATGAATGGCATACAAAAAAAAAATCCTTACAAAAGGTCTTGTTCAAACAGTTATATTGTGAAACAGTTTTTCAATAATTTCGATGTATACCACCTTCTTTAAAGGATATTGTTGACCAATTTTCTCAAGCTATTTAGGGATGTACCTTTCTCAGGGAAATAATAATAAAAATATAAGTCTTGTGTATATTTATACTATTAGCATTCAATTTGTTTCAGTTTTGTTGAAATAATCCCTGAAACTTTGCTGATATATTATTTTCTTGCAATACATTAATTTTACCTAAGTAAAAGAGCAATAACTCATGTTCAGATATTGAAAACTTAGAAATACTGGTTTTGATGACTGTTTTGACCCTAAGAATATATATAAAAAATATAACAGAGGTAACAGATGTGAATTTTATACAATTACCTTTAAAAAAAATGGGATTATTTTTACAGAGAGATTAAAACTTGGTTTGACTATTGAAACTAAACAATGGAGAGTTCACTTTGGCAAGGCTTGTAATCAGAAATACAGTTCTGAGATGGAGGAGATGTTTGAATTTATAGAAGACCTGAACAAGAGGTTGTCACGACCTCTAAAAGATCTGGATGACATCAGATATGCCATGGGTTCACTGAAGGATATCAGAGAGAGTGAGATCAGAATTGATATGGGAATTACTCCAATTGAGGTATGAACTGATATATACTATGTAATTGAGGTATGAACTGATATATACTATTTAATTGAAGTATGAACTGATATATACTATTTAATTGAGGTATGAACTGATATACTATTTAATTGTCCATTTCATTTGAGATTTAGAATGTCAGTTTTTACTTTTTTTTATTTTTCAGGAATTTTTTTTGATAAAACTGTTTTCCAGGGGTAATGGGTAGCAAATGATATGTAAATGTTGATATCCTGCTGTTCTACTAGATTTCTGTCTGTCTGTACAAATATTGTAAATGCTTTCTTGCCTGAAGTTTTCAGCAGTTTTTTTTTAAGTAAGTTTAAAAAAAAAGATATCAGCAGTATCTAGGATGAGTTGATTTAACATTGTTAGTGTTTTATATAATATGTCACAAACATGTTCTATCAGAGTATAATGATTACAATGCAATGGAAATGAGGGTATTTTGTTTAATTATTTTGAAGTATGATCTTATTGGTAAATATCTTTGTAGGAATCCTATGCTATGTTAAACAAACATGAATTACCTGTAAACAAAGAAGAGATGGAGAGATGTGACACACTGAGATATTCCTGGGAGAAATTACAGGCCCAGGCTGCTGAGGTGCAGACAACACTCTTAGAAGTACAACCATTGTTCAAAACAGAACTCATTGAGAATGTTAAAACATTCATTGGTGATTGTGATGACTTCTGTGGCGGTTATGATACAGTAAGTCAACATGTTTAAATATAGGTTTGAATTAACTGTTAATTGACACAATTTTGGGATAATTTCATTATTGAAAATAGGACAGAATGGCTTTTCTGATGAGATAAGAACTAACATTTCAAATTTTGATAACGTTATTATTAGTAGCATTTCCTGAAATCCTAATCCTAAAATTGTGTCCATTATTTGATTTCTTGATTTGGCAATGTCTGCATACAAGTGTGAAGAAAATGTGTACTTCATTGAATGTCTTAACTAGGTGGTTAACCTACACCAATATAATCAAAGAAAATTGGCAATCAATGAATAGAAATGAATCAACAGACCTCCATATTAAGAAAAATAATATATGGTTTGGCTCAAAGAAAAATAATATATGGTTTGGCTCAAAGAAAAATAATATATGGTTTGGCTCAAAGAAAAATAATTGTCAAAGGTTTGACATGTGTACCTATAAACTAGAGTTTAAAAATTTATGAATTGTCATTGTCAAAATTTCTATCTTTTTAGATGTTTTTAATAAATCACAATGTTTTGGTGAAGGATTATTAAAAACTTTTTTTTTAAGAATAATTTTGTTCATCATGTACACATTTGTTTACATGTAAATATATATTGTAGGCTGGACCTATGGTACCTGGTGTAGCACCAAGAGAGGCCTCGGACAGACTTGTCATTTTCCAGAACAATTTTGACATTTTGTATAAGAAATACATCACCTACACTGGTGGTGAAGAACTGTTTGGTCTGCAGGTTACAGAGTATCCTAAATTACTCAATATTAAAAAGGAATTAAATCTACTGCAAAAGTTATATGGCTTGTACAACAATGTGTTGGAGACTGTACATGGATATTATGATATCCTTTGGGTAGACGTTAACATCGATAAAATCAACAACGAACTGCTAGAATTCCAAAACAAGTACGTTATAAATACAGCCTTTAGTTGTAAAACTTGTTTCTGTATCTGATATTTTTTTTATTTTTTTTTTTTAAATATTTGTAAGATTTAATTTTAATCGATAGTTTCATTTTCTTATTTGCACATTTTCCGTATAATTTCAATTTCTCACATGTCACACATTTAAGAATAACATGAGCTAAACTTTATAAATTTTAAAGAAATGTACTCTCTCGCGTTTGTAATTCCTAAAAGATGGAAATCAGTTTTTAATTTAAAATTTAAAAGTGAAAATGATAAAGCAAAGTTTTAGCATAGGTTTAACTGTCGAACAAAATATTTTTTATTTGGTAGCCAAAGAATAATAGATCTGATATGAACTAATTCCTGACTGTTAAAATGATGAATGTATTATGATTTATAGGTGTAGGAAGCTCCCTAAAGCCCTAAAAGACTGGCCAGCTTTTGATGATCTAAAGAACACCATTGATGATTTCAACAACATGGTTCCTTTGTTAGAACTGATGACAAACAAGGCTATGAAGCCTCGTCATTGGGCCAGAATGGCAGAGGTCACAGGTCATGTCTTTGATGTAGAAAGTGAGACATTCCAGTTGAGAAATATTCTAGAAGCTCCTCTGTTACAGTTTAAGGAAGATATTGAGGTATTTATATTCAAAATTGATGGGGAGGGGTAAATGAAAATTAATGTTTCTTATTTAGACTTATTTGTAGCAAAGGAAATACTAAGAGACATAATTTTTTAAATGTTTTATATACAAGAATTGTTCACTATATTGATTTAAGGAGATGTGATATTATTGCCAATGAATCCAGTATCCACCAGAGACCAAGGAAGAAGGATGTAACATGTTTAAATTTCATAAAAGATGAATAATGTAAATTAACTGCACATAATTCAGTGTAGTGTGAACAGTTACTTCATTTAGTTTGACATAAATGATAACGTTTTAAAAAACAATTATTTATTAATAGGACATCTGTATCTCAGCTGTCAAAGAAAAAGATATTGAAGCCAAACTTAAACAAGTGATAGCTGATTGGAACAACCAGGAATTCAGATTTGGTAACTTTAAGAATCGTGGAGAGCTACTTCTCCGTGGGGACACCACACAGGAAATTCTCACCAACATGGAAGATTCTCTTATGGTTCTCAGCTCCCTAATGAGTAACAGGTACAAATATCATATAGTAAAATTGTTAAAAATCTCTTTTTTTATAATTCTAACTGCATAATTGCTATATAACCTTGAACATCAATTAAAAATTTTGATACTGACTGTGCAAGGGCTAAAAAGCCAGTCAAGGTCGTAAAACACTTCCATCATCAATTTGGAATTCTAAAAAGAAAGTTGGGAAGTAACTTAGTCCAACTTTGAAATAAATACCTGGAAAGAAAAAGATTTATTTAAAAGGTGAAAAAACAGTGACAACTATTTGTCTCACTAGAAAGTTAAAATACTGAATTTTAATACATTTAAAATATGCGTTTTCTATGCATAAGAAATTTACACATTGTTATTTTGTTTATTAGTTGTACTGTTAAGTTAATGAAAAGGTCTGATGTTATCTTGAGGTATTAAGCATGTTGTTGTAATCCTACAAGGACCACTTCATTTTCTTTTGAATGAATTTCTAAATATCCAATTACTATATTTGACCATTTTATTTATCATTCACCATCTATATATGTCTATCTTATGAGTTTTGACTTGTTTTAAAAAAATGAGTGTAAGTTCTTTAATTATAAATTGATCAAACCCATTTGGTTAAGATAAAGCACACAAAACTATTCACACTACATTTGTTTAATTATTTTCTAAAGATTTTTTTTTTCAACACTAAACTATATTACACATCACATAATTCCTTCAACAAATTCACAAAATATATTTTGAGAAAAAATACTTGTTAGTCAATAACATTTCAGTTGATTGTTGTGAAAAGAGCCCTAGGTTCTTGAATGTTTTTGAAAAAAATAACCAGTCATATGCAGAGATTGCAATCATATTGCTTTTATCATTGCTTTTTTTAAATTTTGATTTAGAAGAATAACATATAAATTATATCTTTCAAAGCATTATAAAATCACAAAATTTTAACTCCATTCATACATAGCTGTTATCAAAGTCAACAGTTAACTTTTCCTTCAAAATCTGAATATAACCTGTTTTTTGTATGACATTTGTAGATATAACGTACCATTTAAGAAGCAGATCCAGACGTGGGTACAGAACCTGACGAACTCCTCAGAAATCATTGAGAACTGGATGACCGTACAGAATCTATGGGTTTATCTAGAGGCTGTCTTTGTTGGTGGAGATATCGCCAAACAGTTACCAAAGGTCAGTAAATTAGGACAAATGTATTCCCCAACATGTTTAAATGAACAATATATATATATTCAGGCTATTAGATTTCAGTAGGGATGGTTAGGATAAACTTTTCATATTTCATTTAATCAGAACGATTTCTCTATCAGGACTTTGTTTGTCAAGTAAGAAAAAGCTCACAAATCATCATTAAAAAAGGCTTATATATCTAGACAAAATCAATACTATAAACTCATCACAGATACCAGGATTCAAATTTTATATTTATGCCAGAAGCCCGTTAAGTTTACAAAAGACTCATCAGTGATGGTCGAATCAAAAAATGTTTAAAAGGCCAAATAAAGTACAAAGTAGGAAGATCATTGAGGACCGAAAATTTCTTAAAGTTTTTCAAATATAGCGATGGTAATCTATTCCTGAGGAAGAAAAGCCTTAGTCTTTCAAAAATTTTAAATTTTGTTAACAGTGTTATAATGTACAATTATGATCATATCTGAATGATAACTCAAGTCAATAATATCACTATACCGTAACTTAGGAAAAAATATGTGACTAACTGTTTAACTATGATTTCAGGAAGCCAAAAGATTCAGCAACATAGATAAGTCATGGATTAAGATAATGACGAGAGCCCATGAGACACCTAATGTTGTACAGTGCTGTGTTGGAGATGAGACACTTATGCAATTACTTCCCCATTTACTGGAGCAGCTTGAACTTTGTCAGAAATCTCTCACTGGGTAAATTTAAATTCGGATCCATTTAAAGTGGAAGTTATTGAAACATTCTATGAAAGCTTTAATCATAAATGATTCTTGTTTTCATGCAGTTACAAAAAAAAGCATCTTTTTGCTGTGTATAAAATCAAGGAATGATACTTAATTACAAAAGAGAAAAAAGGGCCTCATTATAAAGATGTCTTATGAAAACTGAAATTAAAACTAAAATCCTTACAAAAGACATTGTTTTTAATGTATCAATATTCCATTTCAGATACCTAGAAAAGAAGAGATTGTTGTTCCCTCGATTCTTCTTTGTGTCAGACCCGGCTTTGTTAGAGATTCTGGGTCAGGCCAGCGATCCACACACAATCCAGGCCCATTTGTTGTCAGTCTTTGATAACATCAAGACAGTCAAGTTCCACGAGAAACATTATGATATGATTCTCTCCATCCACTCATCAGAGGGAGAAACTATTGATGTAAGTATAATTTAAAATTATTTCTCCCTTTTCTGAGGTGTAGAAAATGATATGATTCTCTCCATCCACTCATCAGAGGGAGAAACTATTGATGTAAGTAGAAATAATAATTTATTCTCCCTTTTTCCTATGGTGTAGATCCATTGCAGTACTTTTTTACTTGCTATGATATCTACTAACATTCAGTTGGTATGTTACAAAGGAGATTAAGAACTGATCCCAGAAAATAAAGATAACAAATACATTAGTTCACTGTACCCAAAATTATGCATATTATTGAAATACTTATATTTGTGTATGGTTACAAAATTTATTTTAATTTTGCATTTTAGTCTCAAAATTTCCTGGATTTCCAGATTAATAGCAATGGCACAATAAGCAAACCAAAATTTGTCCAAAATTATGAAAAGTACAAAATAAGAAATATAATTAGAAGGTCTCAGTTTTGATGGAAAACAATGTCTGGATTTTATGAAAATCTGTATCTATTACTTTATAAATTTGTGTACTTTAACAGGCTGCTTAGAAAAAGCAATGGTCTCTATCCTGAATGGATTCTTAACTTTCCTATATAGTAAAATAACATTTGTATTTCTGAGACTTGAGTTTTCCATATACTGTGGTTTCATTTATTTTTTTGTGGGTACCAATTTTCGTGGATATTTAATTTCTGGGTTTTGCCGAGGTCTGCATACAAGCCTATAGAAAATTTGTCATTTGTTGAACATTTAATTTGGTGGTTTACCTGGACCTGATATCCAACGAATAACAATGAATCCACAGTAATAGATAAATATTTGTGTTTCAGCTGGAGAAATCTGTGAAAGCCGAGGGTAACGTAGAGGTTTGGCTGATGGCCTTGATGACAATGGCCCATAAATCCCTCCATGGGGTCATTAGAACTGCTGCCATGGCAACACAAGATACAAACTTCCAGCTGCTGGAGTTTTTAAACATGTTCCCTGCACAGGTTTGTTCATTTATTTCCTTCTACTGGGTACCAGTCAATCGTGCTGTATATTTGATTGTGCTGCATAGGGATACTTCGTGAAAAATATTTTGCAAAACCAGAAATTAAAACCAATATTGATATCATTATGATTGCCAACTAAACCCCTCAAAATTAACTGATATTAAATATAATTATTGCAATAGATTTGGATGTCATCTTCATGTTTTGTTAAATATTAGAATTTCAGCCTTGGAAGATGATTTAATCAATTCAGCTCAACTGAAAAATTACAGTCAAAAGTTCATATTACATGTTCTAATGTAAAAGTAGATATTGACATTTAATATATAATACATCTGTAATATTAAAATTAAATATTTGCACCAAGGAAATTACATCTGCTAGGCATAAAATAATGTACATTTTTTAGATTAATAAATATAAATTAATTTGATTTGTCTTGAAGTGTCACATTAACATTGATGTGTATTTATTGTGTAGGTTGGTATACTGGGTCTGCAGTTTATCTGGACCAGAGATGCCACCGAGGCGTTGACCAATGCCCGACATGATCGTAAGGTGATGCAACAGACAAATCAAGCCTTCCTGGAGTTGTTGAACACCCTTATTGACCAGACGACCAAAGAACTGACACCGTTTGAGAGAATAAAGTTTGAAACTTCTATTACCATCCACATTCATCAGAAAGATATATTTGATGATTTGGTAGGTTGTCATAGTCAAATATTTGAAAAGTCATCTGAATTAAAAAAAAAAAAAAGAAAGTGTCGGATACATAAAAAGGATTACTTTGAATAAAAAAAAACCAGTACAATAGACCACATCAACCAGCAACAGATTACTCCTAAAACCCAGAAACATGTACAAATAAAGTAAAACACCCAAGAAACACCTTGTGGTAGACATACAGTAGTTGTGGTTGTCTTTTGTTGTATGTTTGTCGAGGGAAACCCCATATATAGAACAGGGATACAGTCTTCATTAATTGACAAGTTTCAATACAATATGTATGGCCCCAGAACAAGGAAAGTAATTAAAAAAAATAAGTGATCAGTCGTCAACACAATTTCTCAATCTAACAAAATAACACTAAGTTTTGACAAAAGACAACCACTAACATTATTATTTTGATTTACAGTGCAAAGCTCATGTGAAGACACCAACAGATTTTGAATGGCAGAAGCAGTCCAGATTCTATTTCGTAGAGGATCAGGACAAAACTCAAATCTCCATTACTGATGTTGATTTTATCTATCAGAATGAATTCCTTGGCTGTACAGAAAGATTGGTCATCACACCACTAACCGACAGGTATAATATAGTATATACACTTCACATTAGTTTTAAGTTTTGAACTTTCAATTTTTTTTTCTCCAGAAGTAAATTGAATATATTGCATTAAATACTTTTTAAAAAAGGGTAATAATTTGGATTTGAATAGAAGGAGATAGAATATACATAATTTAGTTTTGTGGGATACATAATTTTAGTTTTAGAACCATTGCAAAAAAAGTTTATTGGAACTGGAGCATTGATTTCAACAGACTAGAACTGTTTTCAATTTTTTTATTAGCCATACATATTGCTTGCTTTCATATTGCACATTACCTGGTCTCAGACCTTGACTATATATCTATTAGAGAAGTACCTGCTATTGGCACTATTTTTAGATTTGTCTACAGATGCATTTGATTGTTATTTCAGATGTTACATCACCTTAGCCCAGGCCTTGGGTATGTCTATGGGAGGTGCTCCCGCTGGACCTGCTGGTACAGGAAAGACTGAGACTGTTAAAGACATGGGACGTTGTCTAGGAAAATATGTTGTCGTCTTCAACTGTTCAGATCAGATGGACTTCAGAGGATTAGGACGTATTTACAAAGGTAAAATTTATATTGTAAACTGCTTTTCAAAGAAAGGAAGTAACTTTACTTTAAACTTAATCAGTTCAGAAAGGTCACACCAGAATAATCTGTGTTTCTTTCCAAAGTTTCAAAGATATATGTTGGAAATAATTTAAAAATTTTTTTTTATTATTTTTAGGAGATGGGAAGAATATTCTCACTTTGTGTTCTTGAGTCTCAAATTAGATGTTTGAAAAAAAAATGTTTTCAGTTATTATGTTTGTTAAAAGTAAACCATCTTGAACTTTTTACTGGAGTAAAAGAGTTAAAGGATATGCTATAGTTTAATTAATGTTTTATCATAAGGTTTTACTGATTTCTATTTGTGTATTTGTCAGGTTTGGCCCAGTCTGGATCCTGGGGTTGTTTTGATGAGTTTAATCGTATTGAACTCCCTGTATTGTCTGTGGCTGCCCAACAGATCGCCATTGTATTGAATTGTAAGAAAGAGAGAAAGAAGCAGTTTATCTTCACTGATGGAGACTTGGTTCTCATGAACCCAGAGTTTGGTATATTCTTAACCATGGTAAGTGTCAAGTTTATCGAGGATTATAGGATTTAAGATTGACTGAATTTCTTATTTTTCCAACTTTCCTTACTTTAAAAGAAAGGTTTGTTGTGATCAGTCTAATCTTCTATAAAAATTGCAAATTTCCAATCTCATATCAAAGGCCTCAAATACTTTTTACACATAGAAAAGAGTTAGGAGTTAAAAGACCTTCATTTAAAAAAAGTGTTCAAAACTTTTCTGACCTAAAGTTTTTTTAGTTGTCAACAATCCTAAATTTATAAAGTATATATGTAGGCAATTGTGTTGAATAAGAACTCTTCTTTTAAATTAAAGGAAATATTTGGTTTAAATCACTACTACTTATTATTTTAAAGATATCAAGTCTTAAAAATAAGGAACATGTCTATACAATGTCATAGTCCAAAACACTATAAAAAAGTTAGTTTCTAAGGATGGCATGTTGTATAAGGTTGTTCTTTAGTTTTATTTGTCCTATGTAACAAATTATTAACCTTCAATACAATATAAATGCTTATACAAAGTTTTATTTGTTTTCTATAGAACCCTGGTTATGCTGGACGACAGGAATTGCCAGAGAATCTGAAGTTGAATTTCCGTACTGTTGCTATGATGGTGCCAGACAGACAGATTATTATCCGTGTCAAGCTGGCTAGTGTTGGTTTCATTGAAAACATTGTCTTGGCCAGAAAATTTTACACTCTGTATAAACTCTGCGAAGAACAACTGACAAAACAGGTATGTTTACTATTATTGTCTCCCTTCAGGTTTCAACTGCATAAACTTTTTCTACCTGCAAAATTTTCAAATAATATTCAAGTGTTATTAAATGAAGAATATGAAACAATTGAATTAGAAAACTAACAGCCTTATTTTAACAAAACAATTTACAAAAAAAAATAAAATATAATAGACATGAACCAATGACAACCACTTAACTACAGGTGCCTGACTTTGTACAGGCACATTGAGAATGTGGCAGGGTTACACATGTTTCTGAGTGCATAGATTTACATATTGAAATCTTCAACAAACAATAGATTATTTATGGGTATTCTTTACAGTATTTATGAAAATAACTAGCAATGATTTAAATGCGAGTTGTAATTATTGAGATTTTTATTCTTCTGCATTTTTTGTGATGAAAATCACAAAATTAGAATTTACTTTTCCTTAATATTATTTATAAAATTCTTATGTGTGCATTTCATGCAGATGAACAAAAGATGCTCAAATCATTCTTCTTTTTCACAATGAATAATAAACATATTTTTTTGTGTCCTTTTACAGGTGCATTATGATTTTGGTTTGAGAAACATCTTGTCTGTATTGAGAACTCTTGGTACTGTTAAACGAGCCAACAAAGAAGAAACAGAATCTACCTGTGTAATGAGAGTATTACGTGACATGAACTTATCCAAACTTATCGATCAGGACGAACCTCTCTTTTTGTCTCTGATCAATGATTTATTCCCTGGAATCTCACTAGACAAGGGAGGTTACCCAGAACTAGAAGCTGCCATAAACAAACAGATTGAGGAAGCTAAATTAGTGAACCATCCCTCATGGACTCTCAAATTGATTCAGTTGTTTGAGACCCAGCGTGTAAGACACGGTATGATGGCCCTTGGGCCTAGTGGAGCTGGTAAAACATGCTGTATCCACACTTTAATGAAGGCCATGACTGACTGTGGGGCTCCTCACAGGGAAATGAGAATGAATCCTAAAGCCATCACAGCACCTCAGATGTTTGGACGTCTAGATGTGGCCACTAATGATTGGACTGACGGTATCTTCTCTACATTATGGAGGAGAACTAACAAAGCTAAGAAAGGTTAGTAAACAGATCTTATAAGTGATAGTTTTTATATTTCATTTGCAGTGATATTGAAATTTTAAAATATTCATGGTGAATAGATACTTTGCATCACAATCTATGTTTTTCGTTAGGATTTAAAGGAATAGTAAGTAGAACTTCAAAAACTATGTAAAATTAGTTAAAAATTCTGCTTTTAATGTCAAGTATGCTACAGGTATCAGTGGAAACAAAATGACTTCAGACTTATATATGTGAAAATGGAAGTTATAGAAAATAATTAGGAAATTGTTAAGCATGAAGATTAGATGATATTTAACTAATATTAGGCAATGTGTGTTCGTTTTATACAGTATGATCATGATTCTTTCAGGAGAACATATTTGGCTTGTATTAGACGGTCCCGTTGATGCTATCTGGATTGAGAACTTGAACTCTGTATTGGATGACAACAAGACTCTGACCTTGGCTAATGGTGACAGAATTCCTATGGCCCCTAACTGTAAGATTATCTTTGAGCCTCACAACATAGACAATGCTTCCCCAGCTACTGTGTCCAGGAACGGTATGGTGTACATGAGTAACTCAGGACTGGACTGGAGACCAATCCTTCAGGTATATCACAATCATTAAACTGAATAGATATTCAAATGAATTGGGAGTTAAAACACCATATCATGGGATGGGAATCAAATATCAGAGCCAAACTGACTGGTTTAGAAAATAATCTTTAGGTTTTACCATTCAATCCCTTAACAGGTTGCCAGTTTACTATTAAAATTTTTGTGATTAAGTTGAGATGATTTCTAAATTGAATATAAACCATGTTTTTTCTCAATAACAAAAAAAAATAAAATTGAAGGCCTTTGAATTATATTGGGATTATGATAGAAATGGAAATCCAGGAATTAATTCTGTTTTACTGTCCATTTATTTTGATTGTCCTGAACCAATTTATTGTGATATAGAAATGTACCATTTTTTGAAGATTTAATTTTAAAGATATAATGATATGCACCGAATTCTGTCATCTGACCAAATCAAAAATTTGTTTACAGGGATGGTTGAACCTAAGACCAATAAATGAACAAAGCATCATCATGGACCTGTTTGACAGATCATTTAATCATCTGTTGAACTTTGCTACCACAACCTTTATTTTCAAAATGGATGTTTTAGAGGCTTTCATCATCGTACAGGTAGGTGTAGTTAATGTAATATCAAAATGGCAGCAAATAGTTGTCATCTGCTAAAGTTTTCAATGAATGAAATTGAAAAATTGAATCAATTAAGATGTACTATAAGCATGCTATAAACTAAGATTAAGTATAATTGTAGTAAGGTTTTTTAATAATAGACTAATTGTGGTATAAAATAAAATTGAGAATAAAAAGGGGTAATATGTCGAAGAGACAACAACTCAATTTTGGTATAAAATAAATTTGAGAATAATAAGAGGGAATGTGTCTAAGAGACAACCACCCCACCAAAGAGCAGAAAACGGCCGAGGCCACCAATGGGTCTTGAACACAATGTTCAAGTAGCTTCTTTTGATAAATTTTAATATTTTTTGTGAAACAGTAGGTTCTAGTTCAAGGGCCTCTGCTCTCTTAATGAACATTTTTACTAAGGAGATAAACAAATTACTTCACATTACCTCATCCATTCATTCATATGATTTTAGGCCACAAAGCTGTTACAAGGACTGATTCCAAGTAAAGACGACAGGGATGCAGGAGCATTGAACGCTAAGCATGCCGAGCGTTTGTATGTGTTTACATGTATGTGGTGTATTGGATCCTTCCTTGAATGGGATGACAGAAATAAGATGGAGGAGTTTCTACGTAATCATGACGATTTCACGTTAGACTTGCCAGTTATTTCCCCTGATTCTGATGATACCATGTTTGACTTCATGGTAGATAGTGATGGTAGGTGTCAAATGTATTCTGACAAATTCATTTAATTTTTTAACAAATGGTCAAATAGAGCACTTTGTAAATAAAAATTTCAGCTACATTCTGAAAATTTGTGCGTTTGCATCTGCAAGTCTTAAATGTGCAGGTTCAAATTGAACTGATTTTACCTTTTGTGAATTTTTACTTGCAGGTACTTGGAGTCACTGGAACAAACATGTAAAGGAGTATATCTACCCCTCAGACTCCACACCGGAATACAGTTCTATTCTGGTTCCCATGGTGGACAATGTGAGGACTGAGTACCTTGTGGATCTGATTGCTAAACAAGGAAAGGCTGTGTTACTGATTGGTGAACAGGGAACAGCCAAGACTGTCATGATTAATGGATACATGGCCAAATACAATCCAGAATACCATATGGAGAAAGCTCTCAATTTCTCTTCTGCTACTACCCCATACATGTTCCAGGTGAGTCAAATATTACCCAGAATACCATATAGAGAAAGCTCTCAATTTCTCTTCTGCTACTACCCCATACATGTTCCAGGTGAGTCAAATATTACCCAGAATACCATATAGAGAAAGCTCTCATTTTCTCTTCTGCTACTACCCCATACATGTTCCAGGTGAGTCAAATATTACCCAGAATACCATATAGAGAAAGCTCACAATTTCTCTTCTGCTACTACCCCATACATGTTCCAGGTGAGTCAAATATTACCCAGAATACCATATAGAGAAAGCTCTCAATTTCTCTTCTGCTACTACCCCATACATGTTCCAGGTGAGTCAAATATTACCAAGAATTCTAATTGGGGAAATCTCTAAATTTCTCCTCTGCTACTACCGCATACATGTCTCTCATAAGTCCAGTTTTATTCTAGATTCTATGCATCATCAGAGAATTATGATGAAAGAAATCTGTATGTATATAGATGTACGATTTTATAAAATGTTTTAAATATTCTTCTGCAATCCTTTTTTAGAGAACCATTGAAAGTTATGTAGAGAAAAGAGTGGGTACAACCTATGGACCTCCAGCTGGAAAGAAGATGACAGTGTTTATTGACGATATTAACATGCCAGTAATCAACGAATGGGGAGATCAAGTTGGTAACGAGGTTGTAAGACAGTTGATGGAAATGAATGGTTTCTACAATCTGGACAAACCTGGAGACTTTACAAACATTGCTGATGTACAGGTATGAGATATATTATTACCTGTTTCTTGTTAATTAATGAAATTGAAATTTATGATTTAGTTGCATGAAAAAATAAGATCAAATGAAACAAAAAGTTATCATACCTTGAAAAAATCAATGATAACCAAAATTGCATATTTATTGTGTTTATAAAGGTAAAATAGGTTTTAAAATAGTATATGTATTAAGAAGTGGAAACAAGAATCTTTGTCTTTATTTATTCTTCCAAGTTTCCTGAGAAGTGTAAATTTGAATTGCATTACCTATTTACAAATTGTATTTCAGTTCTTAGCCGCCATGATTCAGCCAGGAGGAGGACGAAATGACATTCCCCAGCGTCTAAAGAGACAATTTGTGATCTTTAATTGTACCCTGCCTTCTAATACCTCCATGGATAAGATCTTCACAGTCATTGGCTGTGGACATTTCTGTCAGGAGAGAGGATTTAAAGAAATAGTCCGTGATTTAGCTGCAAAACTGGTACCTATCACTAGAAGACTTTGGCAGCTCACAAAGGTACTATTTCTTTTTTAACAATTTTAGTTTGTTCTTGCTAAAGTATATTCTTTCTTATTTTATAAGTATAACAGGACAAAAAATTGAAAGTATTGAAAGGATTGATACATTACCCATCAACTTTTAAAGTAAAATTGTTGCCTTGTTTAATTTTAGATCAAGATGTTGCCAACTCCAGCCAAGTTCCATTACATTTTCAACTTGCGTGATTTGTCCCGTATTTGGCAAGGAATGATAAACACCACTTCAGATGTTGTGAACGATGAAAAGAATATGATGTGGTTATGGAAACATGAATGCTGTCGTGTTATAGCAGACAGGTAACATACAAAAAAGATGTGGTCAAAATCACAATAACTGTAACGTTATGTTGGAAAATATTTTCCTTCTTTTTACAGTTCATACATTTTAGATTAGTGTACTATACAAAACTGAATAAAAGGAGATGTGGGGGTATATGTCAACAAGTCAACAAATCTAGAATTTTTTAATTTGTGTATGTTGTGACAGTGTATGAGTGTAAGAAGGATGGTAGAATAATTCTTCAACACTTATAAATGATTCGAGATCATAACAGTAAAAGCTTGTCCTGGTATAACTTATATAAAATGATGGAGATGTTAAGAAACATTTAAAAATTGAAAAAATAGCAAGCAATTGAATATTACTAATTGAACATTGAACAAAATAATTCAAACATGCACATACATTCTTAAATACAGTGTTTTAATAATAATCCAGAACAAATGTGAAAATTTGAATACCAGTAACAACTAAAGAGGAATATACAAATATATATCCATGTGTGTATACTCTCTTATAATATAAATTTGATTTTCTGACGGAGTTCAACCCTTTGAAGTCAAACTAGTTGTTTTCCAGAGTATAAGCAAATTCTGGGTTCTTTGGTGTCTTTATTCAACATTCTATAAATCTGCTTCTACAAGGAATAGTAAATCCTCTTCTGTTCACTTCTTTGGTATATCTATAATGTTACATAAACAAAAGTACTGATATGTTTTAAAATTACTTCGATCCTTTCTTCCCAAACATCCAGTAGATGCTATCAAGCAGATTTATAGAAGAAAAAAGTAATCTAAAGCTTGTGATTTTTCATATAAGTCCATACCATTATTTTCTTATGGATTTTGTATCGACTTTCACATTATTAACAGTTTTTAGTAAAAAAACAGTGATCTTATATTTATTTATTTTTTATATTTGGTGTTAACTATATTAAATATTAATAAAAAACATAAAAAATAACATTTTTATAAGGCTTTACTTATTGTACAAAAATTTTCATATAAATTTCATAAAGTGTTCTGCATTTATTCCCAAGCTTTAGGTTTACTCAATTACATATATTGACTCAAGGTGATTGGTTGCACAACTGAACTGCATGTTTAACTTAATCAGAATGAACTTCTTGCATGTGGTTTATGGTTAGACTTATATACTCGTGTATAATTGGAATTTGGTGCATTTTAAAAGATAATGTGATCATTTATAGGAAATAGCTTTATATTAGCTAGAATACTCTTAATCTTCAAGAAATTCTAAATGGGGTTTTTCTTCATTGATAATTTTAATAGAAACTTTTCAATATCCATTTGATTTCAAGTATATTATTATTTAAAACTGGCAGAACAAATTTTCTTTTGTAAAATTTTGGCAGAAAGTTTTATTTTATGAATGATCATTTTATGTGTTGTTTTGTTGTATGCCTCGCCAATCTTTTGATTAAAACTGAAAAGATTTGGAGAAAGCAAGAAACAGCCTAGTTGTTATTTGCTCATTATATAATAGTAAAAAATATTAAGGACCACTTTCATTCTAAAAAATATGACATTTTAATGAAGGGAATATTAATCTAGAAACATGAAACATGGAAAGATTTTTAGTCCATATAACGCCAACAATTTTCCAACATTATCTTGGTTTATTTTTAATTCAAGATTTTCATTTTGTTTTTATATCTCACAATTTTCAAGAAAAAAATCAATGTTCTGTGACTTTCAATGAGTTCTTACTCCATGGCAATTGAGGGGATTCTAGTGCAAAACGACACAGAATTAATGATGGTTTTGGCAAAGTATTTATTTTCTTAGTGAAAAATACGTTTTCAATAGCAAACAGTTGTTTTTAAATCAACCTGTTGATAAATGAATTCATTCTAACCAAGCATATTTTTCTGCAAAGTTTGATTTTAGGGACAAAAATCAAATTTCATAAATTTGTATTTTTTTGAGAAAGTAACACCATTTGAAACATTGACCTAATAGACTTTTAAACATTCTAAAAAACTTACTATACCTCCTTTTTTTTAATCTATTTATTGATACTCCTCAAAACTAATACATTTTGTTCTGTTGTGAGTTAAAAATCTCTCAGTGACACTGTGTAGATGATGTATAAAACTTGTGATGTGAATTAATAGTGAAATTTGTTTTCAGCTTATGAAAAGGATAGACTATAGATTTAGCAATTAATATAACCATGCTTATATAGTTTTTGGCATCTATGATTTCCTCTTGTAATGTTGACCAGACAATAAAAAGTTTGAATTTTTTTTTCTTCTAATTTTTGATGATGTTAAATTCTTTATCATTCATTGTCAGATTAGAGTCAAGGCCAATAAAACTTTTGACTGGCATTGTGGATTCACAACTGTTCAATGAATGATTTTGTTTTAGGATGTCATGACTCCGGGATGGGTCATTAATGACAAATCCACAAATGTGGCTGCTCTAAAACCATCAAAATTGTTGACTTCATTCCATTAAATCAATTATAAAGATTGAAAAGCAAAGTAAGATATAATTTTTTTTATTTACGAACAAAGTTATATAAATTATTCATTACAAGGGGAGATAATTAGCTATTTGTTTTGTAGTGTTTAGCAATGTGTAATCATATATTTAACCATGCATGTCTTCTGCTAGGTTCACTATTGTGGAGGATTACAACTGGTTTACAAAAACAATATCCCGAGTAATTAACGAGGAATTATCCGAGGAACATGCACACTGGACAGAACCCACTCATTATTATGTTGATTTCCTGAGGTTTGTGAACGTTGCTACAGCGACGACCTTGAATGTACCCTTCCTATTTTTGTTTGCACACCTTATGCTTTTTTTTGTCCTTTTTAGTCAGGTCTTTGTAACAAAAAAAATATTTTCTTATAGTAAGATTTGGTTTCACTTGAAGCATAAATTATGTATAATAGGAGGTAGGTCAGATTCAAAGACCTGGCTAGAATTTATTATGCCTTTTAATATTTCAAGGTTCATATTCATGAAAAAGGGGAAGACATTTGAAGGTCATAATTTAAAAGATATCAGACAAAATAATTATTTATATATGATTTGTTAAAAAAAAAAATCTTTTGCAAATAAGTCTTTCTTTAACAAAAAGCTTTTTTCACTATGAGCCTTGATCATTTTTAACATTTTTTACTGCATTATCTTTTTTCTTTGATTTATTTGTAAATTGACTTTGAAACGAACAGGTTTACTTCCAAAGATGATATGGTGTGGTTTGAAAAGACCATACTGAGAGTCACCAGTGAAGAATTCGGTGAAGAATCTGACTACTATGAGTATTGTAAACCAACTATGTATTTAGGAGATTTTATGAGGTACAATAAGGATATGTACTATTTTAAAAATTGATAAATAATTCCAAAAATAAATCAATTAGACATGAAAAAATGTCTTATTCCTTACTCAATATTTGACTGATGTTAAAGTATGGCTAACTCAGAACTTCAAGTCTAATTTGTTTGGAGTTCTTGTAGTTCAGGTAATCTTTAAAGGACTAGATGCTTATTTAACAGAGCAATTAAAAAATTGCATTTCTTATGCGTTGGTAGCTTTTAGTAAGAAAACATGCAGTCTGTGCAGTCCTTTTTTTATCTTGAAAAAAAAATGAAAATATAAGAGCATAGATTTATAAGTTAAATTATAATTTACCAATTTATTTTTTATTTTGATATCATTTTCTAGATGTGTTTAATTTTAGTTGTAGTAAAAAGCCTACCAAGTGTCAATTTATGCTTATTTTAAAGTATCTTTATGATAGATGTGTGATTTGTATTCATTATTTATAAAATATGATATTATGTATAATTTACAAAATAATTTCACCATTTCTCTGTGTTGTCACACTATTGTAAAACAAAATATCTAGTTTCTTTTAATTCGTTTGATAATCACAATTCCTATGTTGTCTTTTCCCAGTCACAAACTTACATTAACATTTATATTTTATTTGCCATCATTTATTTTTCATTCCCTTCGGTTTGATTCTTGAATATGAATAATTTTTTTTTATTATCTCTATCATACAAACTTCAACAAAATATTTTTTTAAGAAATGGTAATTTTAGATTTTAAAGTCATATTGATTTTTTTCTTCATAAAAATAATATAATATCATAATTTTTTATTTTTATTTTAATGATAATATGGTATTCTGTGAAATAATACTTAAAATATTAATTAATTTATATTATCATCAAATGAGCTTATATAGATATTTGTTTACATTCAAAAAATAATTTATAAAAAAGAAAAGATCTTTGATGAAATATGTAATTGTATATGTATTAAAACACAGGGACGCACCAGAACCAACAGGTGATGAACCAGATGATTGTGATTTTGAAATGCCAAAGGTCTATGAACCAGTAAGTAGTCAACTGGTTTACAATAAATTAAAAAAACATATTTTAGATTCATTTATTATTTTTTCGTGGGTCCCAATTTTGTGAAATAAGGAAAATAATATTTACATTGATATTTAAGTTCATGCTTCTGCAGAAGCTAATATAAAACTTGTACATCAATGACGATTTGATTTTAGTGAACCAGGAATTCCATGAAAATGTGCCCATCAAACAAAAAATAATGAATCCACAGTATAAGAAATAACAGTAGGATTTTAGATTTTTTTTATATAAACAACCATTTTGTCAGTAAATTCATGAAAAAAAAATAAAATATTTTAACACCACAACAGTACTAGAGTAAATTTTACAGTCAGGCTATGAATTATCACCATGCACTGTTAATTGTGTTTTTTGCCATTAGATACTTTTTATTTGTCGATTGGTAATTAAACTTTCATAATAATTTTCTATCTTCAGATTGAGTCCTTTGAAGTTCTAGAAGAGCGGTTACATGGTTTCCTACAGCAGTACAATGAAGGCATCAGAGGATCTGGTATGGACCTTGTCTTCTTTAAGGATGCAATGATACATTTGGTCAAGATTTCTCGTATTATCAGAACACCTCGTGGTAATGCCTTACTGGTCGGTGTTGGTGGATCTGGTAAACAGTCCTTAACACGGTTGGCATCATTCATCGCAGGATACAAGACGTTCCAGGTCACACTTTCAAGGTTTGTATAATTAAATATATAGAAAAAGGAAGCTTATTATTTCACAGACTTTATATACATAAATGGAAATAAGAAGATGTGGTAAAATTGCCAATGAGACAACTCTCCACCAGAGCCAAATGATAGAGTAGCCAGCTCACTATAGTCTAACAATAGAATAATCTATGTTTAAAATATAACTAATTCTCTGTTTTATAGTCAGTGGGTTATTTACAAATATATTTGCTTTATTTGCCATGAAATCCACACTTTCTATTAAATGCAATGAAACATTTTACAGTAATGCTTTGACCAACGTTTCCCTTTTATATTTACAAAATGGCACATCACTTTTATTCTGTACTTTCACTGTTTTTGAATTGTATCATTTTGAAAATTTCATAAAAATACATAGGCCTATAGAACGGGTTATCAACCTTCAAACCTTGCAACAATTTCTGAATCTACAGTTTTCATTGTACATGGATTATTCTTATCTTTCTTTGTAATTTCAGATCATACAACGTCTCTAACTTCCTTGATGACTTGAAGTTCCTGTACAGGACATCAGGACAACAGGGAAAAGGTATCACTTTCCTGTTTACTGATCAGGAAATTAAAGAGGAAGGGTTCCTGGAATATCTCAACAACGTGCTGTCCTCTGGTGTGGTAAGTTAATGGAATAGATTGATTGGTTATTGTTTAATGTCACTTTGAAATGATCTTATGAAGTTTGGATGTCGGAAAATAACACAACTAATTGAAAATTTACAGAAATCTTCTTTTAATGAGCTAAACGTAATTTTACTTTTACAGAACAGAGTAAGTTAATTATCACTGTACAAAAACCAGCATTCATCCTTCAATTGTAATTGATAGTCATTAAAACAATTAATAGACAAAAACCAGCATTCATCCTTCAATTGTAATTGATAGTCATTAAAACCAGCATTCATCCTTCAATTGTAATTAATAGTCATTAAAACAATTAATAGACAAACATTTGGAGTATATATCAGAGAGATGGCATAACACAGTGACACCAAAGAAGTCTTCTTTTAAATAGTTTTGTTTATAGAAACAGATATATTTTTTATACACTCTGAAATGTTACACATTTGAAATTAGAATTGATATTTTATGTAAATTTTTAAATTGTAGGTTGCTAACTTGTTTGCTAGAGATGAAATGGATGAAATTCTTGGTGAATTGATCCCAGTGATGAAGAAAGAGTTTCCCCGACGACCACCGTCCAATGAGAACTTGTATGAGTACTATATGTCACGAGTCCGTAACAACCTCCATGTTGTACTATGTTTCTCACCTGTAAGTTCACACACAAACATATTTATTGCCTGTCACTTTTTTCTAGATGTGTTTTATTTCTGGAATAACTATAAATTATCTAAAGAAATACAATTTATTTGTACAAGGTTTAGAAACAGGAAGAATGCAAAACTTAGAGCATTTCTATCCTTTTTTGAGCAAAGTAAAAATATAATTCATTTTTTTAAATAATTAATAGTTATTCTCTTTATACTGCAACTCTTACAACAGTTCCAAATGAAATATTTTAATTAAAAGCCATGAATTTTGTGACATTGAAGTGGCTGATGTAAAATTTCTGTCAATCTGTATACTTTATTGACCTCTTTTAAAGAAAATCGTGGATATGGATTTTCAACGTCACAAACAAAGCTTTTTATGCTCAGTATATGTTTATCATGAAATGAATGAATATAGTGGAATGCAATTTTACTCCGCAAATAGCCGCAGTTGCAGTATAAAAGAAGTTTAAAGTAACTTTTTTTTTCATAGATGTGTTTTTTAGATGTGTTTAATATATATTGTCCTTAAATTCAGTGTGATAAATGTATCTGATTTGGTTTTAAAATCACAGATTCCTAATTGATTAGTGAATATATTCTGATGTCATTGAAAGTAAATACAAGAACTTTACTTATAATTACCGGTATATAAAATTTTACTTCTTCTTACAGTTTCTGATTAGTATTTAAAAAAAGCTGTTGTATTAATATACAATTTTTTTTGTCGTTAGACTGTTTTGGTTTATTTTCAACATAGAACATTTCACTTTTACTTCATAGGATCTTTCAAATCTTGATTTTTATGATATATGACTTTAGTAACAAAGAGCTGAGTTTCTCCAACATTTTATGAAAATTTCAAGTGTGACTGAAAATTTATTGATTTTACTTCATGTCCACACAAAAAGAAAAAGCTCCTACAGATTTGCATAGTATTTCATAATAGACCATTTAGTTTTGGTTGTCATTGGTAACTGTTTATTGAGCAGATTGCTACTGATGCTGTAAGTCTGGTAGTTAGGTCATAATCTATATTATTATTGAATGCAAGCATGTCAAGGGCAGTCATTAAAGTGCATTTATGATACAGATTTAATAAAGCACTATAATGTAGATAGTTGATTTTGCAGGATTTTATCATTCTTGTATCATTATGATTAGCTAAAGTAAATTGAATTACACAATAAACATGTTTATTTTTGTTCATACCGCAGAACAAGTTAAAAGAATATGTGTTATGTATAATGCATTATATTTTGAAGCTACTAATTATCCTGAAAACTCAAGACAAGTGTAAATATATATTTTGGGGTCTGTCGGACGAAGATGTCTGTTCGTTGCTTTATTTTTTTATTGCTAACAATTTCATAATCAGAAGAATATAAAATGTTAGTGAAGCAAATAAAAGTATTGATAAATTACAGACTAAAACCAGCCATATGTGGACTGATAAAATACATTAAGATTTGTTTTAAATATATTTGAGCACCATTCTAACTTTTTAGGGTAGATCACCAAGGCTTTCACACATTGGTTGAGAGTTGTAGAAACAAGATTTTAATTACAAAACAAATGAACACACCATATATGTTTAGAATAGATACATGTATATGTAAGGCACATTAATGATCAGTGTACTTACATGTGTATATATCAGTTTATATACATGTAAACAAAATAAGCATGCCATAGAATACATGTAGATATATATTGAGAAAGCATGGGTGTTATGTGATATTTATGATTTGTTTTAAAGGAAGATACTAATGATCAAAATATGAGAATCTTCACAAATAACTTATTACTATTTTGATTCAACTGCTTTTCAAGTGGTGACACCATGAAAACTTTATTCTTTCACAAGTTTTCTGTAATGATTGTTCACATTACAATAATGAGCTGTAAAGAGCTAAAGTTTTGAGACTGTAAATTTTAAGCCCTAATTTACGAATTTCTATTTACTTTCCATTATTTTTTTACACAGGTTGGAGAGAAATTTCGAGCCCGATCTTTGAAGTTCCCTGGACTGATATCTGGTTGTACTATGGACTGGTTCCAAAGGTGGCCTAGAGATGCTTTGATAGCTGTAGCTGATCATTTCCTATCTAAGTTTGATATTGAGTGTACAGCAGAGATCAAGAAACAGGTTATCCATACCATGGGTATCATACACGATGGAGTGGCAGAAAGTTGTATTGATTATTTCCAAAGGTAATTTTACAGGTTTCACTGAACTATTTAGTGTTCATGACTACTATGTATTGGTCCATATCAATTATCATATACTCAGTATTGAAGCATGATAGTTTTTACACTATTTTTGTGATGAAAGTAAACATATCTGCATAAACAAGAAAACAGAATACAAAGAAGAAGAAAACAGTAGCAAAGATAGCTTTTCCTTATGAATATATCGTTAAAGACAGCATTGTCATGTTGAGGAATTCTCTTGGCATCTTCAATCTGACCACCATTATAACCAGGAGAGGAATTCTCTTGTCATCTTCAATCTGACCACCATTATAACCAGGAGCACAAAGGATATAAATGTGAACCCAGTATGTTTTAATGGCTGAAGAAATTACCCTGACTTTCAAGTCCTCAACTTTTAACCAAAATTGCATGAACAAATTCCAGGAGTCTCGGTTTAATGCCATCAATTAAATGGGCAGAATCAATTTGCGCCAATTGCAGTTTTGAAAAGGTATTAATTGCGCCACTCTCTTTTATTTTGATGGTATTAATTGCGCCAATAAATGAAATGAAATTGCGCCACATTTACCTGTGAATATTTTTTACTTATATCATACCTGTACATGTTTTACCTATATCATACATGTACTATCATTAAAATTTCCACTTAAGATTTAATTGAACACAGTCTCATCAAATTTAAGAAAACTCACCAAAAAATAACTTGTTTAGTAATAGAATTTTTTTTCACGAGTCAAGAGTGTCTGATATACCATTCAAGAAAATAGAGTCTGATAGAGGAAAAACCGGTCATCATTGTTGAAGAACACAAAATTCCAGGCATTTGTACAGAAAACTGGAGAAATAAGGTGGAGATGTAACAGTTAAGTCGTGTTGTGCTAGGTTATTCACAGATGTATCGTGTACAATTATTTTGAATGGAGAATTAGATTATACATGTATGTCATGAAACAAAAGTCAAGAAATAAGAACGTCAAATTTTGAGAACTGCGTGCAAAAGAAAAGCGACCGATATGTTGCCAGAGCGACCTTCAAAAATAAAAAAAAATCAGAGCTCTTCAAAATTGAAGAAGAAAATTTAGAAAAGAAAGATTTAAAATATGTGCGTCAGTCAATGAATATGGAGAGAATAAAACTACATCCGGCTCAATCTAAAAGTCAAGCAGAATTTCACAGAATATTGGATAATATTGGTGTTGTTACAAACAAAGATGATGACTTTGTATTGTGTAACGAGCCAGAAAGCGGGATAATTTTATTAGGATGATTATTTCATTGGCGCAAATGATACCTATAGTTTTGAGAATTAGGTGGCGCAAAAGAAGTATTGGCGCAATTAAGTTGTGGCGCAAATGAGTTGCTTTTTGGCGCAAAAAGATATCGCCCAATTAAATAAAATGCATACCCTGTGGTAGGCTTTAAAATCAGCATGAGAAATATAATTTCTTCATAGTTTTGATTTATTATAATTGGTGGGGTATCAGTTTTGATTTATTAAAATTGGTGGGGTATCAGTTTTATTATAATTGGTGGGGTATCAGTTTTGATTTATTATAATTGGTGGGGTATCAGTTTTCAATTACTTTTAAGGAATAGGTAAACCACAAACAATTTAAATGAAGCACCATTTTTCTTTAGGATTGTCATGCAGTCTGACAAAACCACAGCATCCACATATACCAGAAAGTTTTCCTCATTCCACAAAAATAAATAAATCCACAATAAGATATACTTTATATGATGACATAGTGTTTATATGTATTCATGCTTTACTTTACTAGGTACCGACGTTCAACCCATGTGACACCCAAATCATACTTGTCTTTCATCAATGGTTACAAAACTATCTATGCTGATAAGAAAAAAGAAATTGGAGATCTAGCTCAAAGAATGAACACTGGGTTAGAAAAACTGATTGAAGCTTCTCAACAAGTGTCTGTTCTAGCAGAGGAACTTGCTGAAAAAGAAAAAGAACTGGCTGTTGCATCAGAAAAGGCTGATCAAGTACTAAAGGAAGTGACCACAAAAGCTCAGGCAGCTGAAAAGGTCAAAGAACAAGTTCAAAAGGTCAAAGATAAGGCACAGGCCATTGTAGATGTCATTGAAAAGGACAAAGCTATTGCCTATGCCAAATTAGAACTGGCTCGTCCTGCTCTAGAGGAGGCAGAGGCTGCCCTGAATACCATCAAACCAGCTGATATTGCCACTGTGAGGAAACTTGGCAAACCTCCACATTTAATTATGAGAATTATGGATGCTGTGTTACTGTTATTCCAAAAGAGGCTGAATACTGTAGAGGCAGACCCAGAAAGACCATGTGTAAAACCATCATGGGGTGAATCACTTAAGGTGTGTATAAAGGAAAAACTTAAAAAAAATTACTGTAATAAGTTCTATAACTACATGTTAATTAAGTTTTGTTGCATTTCTCTTATTAACTTTCTATGAAAGCACCCATACCATATTTACTAAAGGAAGATTGTAAATAAAAGAGATATTAGATATTTTTTTTACTTATCTGCTTTTTAACATATAGACATAATCATATAAATTGCAAAAGGCACATCATACGTGGAAGGGGAGACCATTCATAAGTCTTTATGTGAATTTTATGTATTGTGATTTTATATATTTAGATTTTGGCTGGTACAAATTTCCTGTCAATTTTGATTGCCTTCCCTAAAGACTCCATTAATGACGAGACAGTAGAACTCTTAGACCCATACTTATCCATGGAGGACTACAACTTTGACAATGCAAAGAAAGTCTGTGGTAATGTGGCTGGTCTCTGCTCATGGACCAAAGCTATGGTGGCTTTCTTTTCCATCAACAAAGAAGTCTTGCCATTGAAGGTCAGTATGCAGAATAAAGATGTTAATTTACATTATTATCAACTTATAGCCAGCAAACAAAGGGCTTCCATCGTTATTTATACTACCCTACTCAAATTACAATAATTGTGTTTCTTTTCCACTTATGGAGAAAAATAAAAATATCTATCTACAAATGATATTGAATTTAAACATAGAAATGTTAAAAAGTAAAAATAGAAGACAATATGTAGATGAACAGATTGTTGGAAAACAATTATATACATTAAATATCCATTTGATAATTTGTTCTTCTACTAACTTTTTAATTTTTATTCCCCACCTAGGGGCAGTCCCGGGGGCAGTATGTTTTCTTAAACTACTGTGGATTCATTTTATTTTCGTGGGTACCAAATTTCGTTGATAAAGGAAAACTTGTATGTTCGATGATATTTAATTTCGTGGTTTTGGCGAGGTTTGCATACAAACCTATAGAAAATTTGTCATTTGTTGAACATTTAATTTCGTGGTTAACCTGTACCCACGAAATCCATGAAAATGAAAATTGGTATCCAATGAATAATAATGAGTCCACACTAGTTATAAACAGATTGTACAACAGTGTTATTATGTAGGGGGCTTATCTATTCAATCTAACTTGAAAAAATATTAAGAGAAATTTAAACTTTAATTGACAGGCTAACTTAGCTGTACAAGAAGCCAGACTGAACATTGCCATGGGAGATTTACAGACGGCACAGGCTCAATTAGATGAGAAAGAGGCTGAATTGGCTAAAGTCAGGGCTTTGTATGACCAAGCTATGGCAGAAAAACAGGTACTGCCCCTTTTCAACTGATAGACCAATGTATGTTCAGTACATTAAAACTTAAAGGATCATTATCTTAGCTTTGTCTAACAGACAACAGAACACATCAGCCTTCAACAATGAGCATTACAAAATAAATTATAACTAAGAGTTGACATAGACTATACATTATACTTCAGAAGTTACATAAGGATAGATGTAACTTATGTAAGCTGATTTGTCTTCTTTTCTTTTAAAGTCAGATAAAACTGATTTAGAACTAAACTGCATAAATAACATATCAAAAATTCTATATTACCACACAAGACTGACCATATGCTCAAATGAGCAACTTTGGTATTGAAAGCAATGGAACATTACATAAAGGTAATGAGCCGAGATGCAAAATAATATTTGTCCGTCATGTTGAAGGGGGTATTAGATTACAATTTTATCTTTTAAGTGCTTGATCGTGACTAATGTTTTTACACTAAAAACGTGAAATTAATTTGATTTTGTTTTTAATGACAGAGGTTGATAGATGATGCAGAGACGTGTAGGAGAAAGATGAATGCTGCTTCTACTCTTATCAGTGGTCTGGGTGGTGAGAGAGAAAGATGGACAGAACAAAGTAAAGAATTCAGAGCTCAAATTGGCAGGTAGGTCAATCAAGTAGAGGATTTATTAATATATATTTATGTTGAATGGAAAAAGTCATTGACATAGTGATACATCTACATCAAATTTATGTCAGTAAAATAAAATCATTGATAATCTGTCAGAACTTTGTGCCAAGTAAAGCTCTTAAAATAAAATGAGTATTGGGAAAAATCCATTTAGTAAATTTAAAAAAAAAATCTCAACTTTACTTAATTTTTTAATTACAAAAACTAAAATTGACTGAGAATTTTATTCATAAATGATATAAGTACTTTATGAGCTCTGATATGGATGAAGTATCCTTACAAACTGGACCATGCGCTCATATATTGGTTGTTCAATTGAAATATCAGCGAAATAACATTTATGCATTATGATTTTTCTTTTGAATGAAACCGGTTTCTTTTTTTTTTTTTTTTTTAAGCAAATTAAGTATCTAATAAAAACCTTCAGCATATCTATATTGGAAAGTAACATTATTTGTAAATCTTTAGTTACTGAAAAATTGAATAGCTTTAGGACACAACTTTCTCCAATAGAACAATCGGGAAAGGAAGTCACAGATTAAAATAACTTATCCTTTTCTTTATTTATATATTTAATTTTTTTTTTAAATATTTAACGTTTATTTCTATAATAATTTTCGTATATATTGCTTTGAATCTGATAAGATTATCTAATGCTGGGTCAAGGTAAGTTGGAAGCATTGAAACAAAAAAGATATTTTTTATATTTGAATAATATAAATGTTGTTGAAATTTAAAATATTTTTTATATTTTTTTCTATTTAGATTTAACAGGTTACACAAACAAACAAAAACACTACTAAGTGTGTCAGCAATTTTTAAACAAATAGTTTTGTATGGCACTTTGTCATTTTTTTTTTAGTTATTTAGAGAAATCAAAGGATATTTAATAAACCAGAGGTTGAAATACTCAGTGTAAAATAACTGCATTTAATTCCATGACAGACAATTACCACAAATGTTAGCCCTTCATTTAGATTTGACTCGAAGGAACTTTTACATGTGACTCAGAAAATAATGTACCTGTATTGTAGCTTGACCATTTTTTTTTATTATTATGACACATTTGTACAGCATTCTCCTTGAAGAAACTAGAAAAATAGCTCATCATATGATATATATTTAAACATATTCGAAATTGTTTTTGTCATGTAAGAAGCATGTAAGAATGTGAAGTTATTAAATTGACTTGAGGAAATGTAAGGGAAAAAAATGTTTTATTAATTAGACATCAGAAATATTAAGGAATATAGGTTCAATATTTATGAGACAGTTAGCAAAAAAAACATAGTTATCTCAAGGTCAACCTACAGTTTCCCAAAGATCTGAAAACTGTTACTCTTCACACATAAGTTGGTAAACATTTCAACTTCTAAAACAACTCATTTATTAAAAGGACCCGGCTTATAATTTTTTGACAAAAATCTCAAACACCTAAAGAAAAACACTTACAAAATTCCTGACTTTTGAACAGGCACTTATGAATAGAGTTTAGAATGAGCAGAATTCTAGCTTATAAGACATTGGAGTATGTAATGTACAAAAACAGAATGTAAATCTATTAATAAATTATGATTTTCTATTTAAATATGTTGTTTACTGTCACTGGAAGTCTTCAGAATAATTTTTTATCAGATATTTTATTTTTTATTTTGAAATTCAATCACACACATGATTTAGATTACAATCATTCACATTAAATCACCAAATTTTAATACTATATCTAAGAATATTTGAAATGGACTATTGAAAAAAAAAAATTACAAATCACTACAGCACTAGATAGTTTTTTTTTTTCTTTTTACAATTTCTTACAACAAAATGTATTTGATATGATTCATTTTTTAACCAGACTTTTTTTAAGGCATAACTGCAAGTTTTATTAGGTTGTCTTTCTTTAATAAAATGAATATAATAGGTATTTTTAATGTATATTTTTTTTCTGTGTATGTATATCAATTTAAAACTAAATTCTAAGAATTTTCACATATTTTCTTGTTATAAATTTGTGTTTTCTTTACTGATGTGGTATAAATAGACAAGCACTTATCAGACCATCTTAATAAACTGTTATTTAAAAAAGTGGTTTTATTTTATTTTTAGATTGGTTGGTGACATTCTGATCAGTACCGCTTTCCTCTCTTATTCTGGACCTTTTAATCAGGACTTCAGAAGTGTACTGAATAAAAACTGGTTCAAGGAACTGAAGACTAGGAAAATACCACATACACCTAATCTTAACGTGATAGATATGTTGACAGACCCAACTACGGTTAGTATAGATAAGAGAAAATACCACATACACCTAATCTTAACGTGATAGATATGTTGACAGACCCAACAACGGTTAGTATAGATAAGAGAAAATACCACATACACCTAATCTTAACGTGATAGATATGTTGACAGACCCAACAACGGTTAGTATAGATAAGAGAAAATACCACATACACCTAATCTTAACGTGATAGATATGTTGACAGACCCAACTACGGTTAGTATAGATAAGAGAAAATACCACATACACCTAATCTTAACGTGATAGATATGTTGACAGACCCAACTACGGTTAGTATAGATAAGAGAAAATACCACATACACCTAATCTTAACGTGATAGATATGTTGACAGACCCAACAACGGTTAGTATAGATAAGAGAAAATACCACATACACCTAATCTTAACGTGATAGATATGTTGACAGACCCAACAACGGTTAGTATAGATAAGAGAAAATACCACATACACCTAATCTTAACGTGATAGATATGTTGACAGACCCAACAACGGTTAGTATAGATAAGAGAAAATACCACATACACCTAATCTTAACGTGATAGATATGTTGACAGACCCAACTACGGTTAGTATAGATAAGATGTTAATGTTGATAACAGAAAATACCACATACACCTAATCTTAACGTGATAGATATGTTGACAGACCCAACTACGGTTAGTATAGATAAGAGAAAATACCACATACACCTAATCTTAATGTGATAGATATGTTGACAGACCCAACTACGGTTAGTATAGATAAGAGAAAATACCACATACACCTAATCTTAACGTGATAGATATGTTGACAGACCCAACTACGGTTAGTATAGATAAGAGAAAATACCACATACACCTAATCTTAACGTGATAGATATGTTGACAGACCCAACTACGGTTAGTATAGATAAGAGAAAATACCACATACACCTAATCTTAACGTGATAGATATGTTGACAGACCCAACTACGGTTAGTATAGATAAGAGAAAATACCACATACACCTAATCTTAACGTGATAGATATGTTGACAGACCCAACAACGGTTAGTATAGATAAGAGAAAATACCACATACACCTAATCTTAATGTGATAGATATGTTGACAGACCCAACTACGGTTAGTATAGATAAGAGAAAATACCACATACACCTAATCTTAACGTGATAGATATGTTGACAGACCCAACTACGGTTAGTATAGATAAGAGAAAATACCACATACACCTAATCTTAACGTGATAGATATGTTGACAGACCCAACTACGGTTAGTATAGATAAGAGAAAATACCACATACACCTAATCTTAACGTGATAGATATGTTGACAGACCCAACTACGGTTAGTATAGATAAGAGAAAATACCACATACACCTAATCTTAACGTGATAGATATGTTGACAGACCCAACTACGGTTAGTATAGATAAGAGAAAATACCACATACACCTAATCTTAACGTGATAGATATGTTGACAGACCCAACAACGGTTAGTATAGATAAGAGAAAATACCACATACACCTAATCTTAACGTGATAGATATGTTGACAGACCCAACTACGGTTAGTATAGATAAGAGAAAATACCACATACACCTAATCTTAACGTGATAGATATGTTGACAGACCCAACAACGGTTAGTATAGATAAGAGAAAATACCACATACACCTAATCTTAACGTGATAGATATGTTGACAGACCCAACAACGGTTAGTATAGATAAGAGAAAATACCACATACACCTAATCTTAATGTGATAGATATGTTGACAGACCCAACAACGGTTAGTATAGATAAGAGAAAATACCACATACACCTAATCTTAATGTGATAGATATGTTGACAGACCCAACTACGGTTAGTATAGATAAGAGAAAATACCACATACACCTAATCTTAATGTGATAGATATGTTGACAGACCCAACTACGGTTAGTATAGATAAGAGAAAATACCACATACACCTAATCTTAATGTGATAGATATGTTGACAGACCCAACTACGGTTAGTATAGATAAGAGAAAATACCACATACACCTAATCTTAATGTGATAGATATGTTGACAGACCCAACTACGGTTAGTATAGATAAGAGAAAATACCACATACACCTAATCTTAACGTGATAGATATGTTGACAGACCCAACAACGGTTAGTATAGATAAGAGAAAATACCACATACACCTAATCTTAACGTGATAGATATGTTGACAGACCCAACTACGGTTAGTATAGATAAGAGAAAATACCACATACACCTAATCTTAACGTGATAGATATGTTGACAGACCCAACAACGGTTAGTATAGATAAGAGAAAATACCACATACACCTAATCTTAACGTGATAGATATGTTGACAGACCCAACAACGGTTAGTATAGATAAGAGAAAATACCACATACACCTAATCTTAACGTGATAGATATGTTGACAGACCCAACAACGGTTAGTATAGATAAGAGAAAATACCACATACACCTAATCTTAACGTGATAGATATGTTGACAGACCCAACAACGGTTAGTATAGATAAGAGAAAATACCACATACACCTAATCTTAATGTGATAGATATGTTGACAGACCCAACTACGGTTAGTATAGATAAGAGAAAATACCACATACACCTAATCTTAACGTGATAGATATGTTGACAGACCCAACAACGGTTAGTATAGATAAGAGAAAATACCACATACACCTAATCTTAACGTGATAGATATGTTGACAGACCCAACAACGGTTAGTATAGATAAGAGAAAATACCACATACACCTAATCTTAACGTGATAGATATGTTGACAGACCCAACTACGGTTAGTATAGATAAGAGAAAATACCACATACACCTAATCTTAACGTGATAGATATGTTGACAGACCCAACTACGGTTAGTATAGATAAGAGAAAATACCACATACACCTAATCTTAACGTGATAGATATGTTGACAGACCCAACTACGGTTAGTATAGATAAGAGAAAATACCACATACACCTAATCTTAACGTGATAGATATGTTGACAGACCCAACAACGGTTAGTATAGATAAGAGAAAATACCACATACACCTAATCTTAACGTGATAGATATGTTGACAGACCCAACAACGGTTAGTATAGATAAGAGAAAATACCACATACACCTAATCTTAACGTGATAGATATGTTGACAGACCCAACAACGGTTAGTATAGATAAGAGAAAATACCACATACACCTAATCTTAACGTGATAGATATGTTGACAGACCCAACAACGGTTAGTATAGATAAGAGAAAATACCACATACACCTAATCTTAACGTGATAGATATGTTGACAGACCCAACAACGGTTAGTATAGATAAGAGAAAATACCACATACACCTAATCTTAACGTGATAGATATGTTGACAGACCCAACAACGGTTAGTATAGATAAGAGAAAATAACGGTTAGTATAGATAAGAGAAAATACCACATACACCTAATCTTAACGTGATAGATATGTTGACAGACCCAACTACGGTTAGTATAGATAAGAGAAAATACCACATACACCTAATCTTAACGTGATAGATATGTTGACAGACCCAACAACGGTTAGTATAGATAAGAGAAAATACCACATACACCTAATCTTAACGTGATAGATATGTTGACAGACCCAACAACGGTTAGTATAGATAAGAGAAAATACCACATACACCTAATCTTAATGTGATAGATATGTTGACAGACCCAACAACGGTTAGTATAGATAAGAGAAAATACCACATACACCTAATCTTAACGTGATAGATATGTTGACAGACCCAACAACGGTTAGTATAGATAAGAGAAAATACCACATACACCTAATCTTAACGTGATAGATATGTTGACAGACCCAACAACGGTTAGTATAGATAAGAGAAAATACCACATACACCTAATCTTAACGTGATAGATATGTTGACAGACCCAACTACGGTTAGTATAGATAAGAGAAAATACCACATACACCTAATCTTAATGTGATAGATATGTTGACAGACCCAACTACGGTTAGTATAGATAAGAGAAAATACCACATACACCTAATCTTAACGTGATAGATATGTTGACAGACCCAACAACGGTTAGTATAGATAAGAGAAAATACCACATACACCTAATCTTAACGTGATAGATATGTTGACAGACCCAACTACGGTTAGTATAGATAAGAGAAAATACCACATACACCTAATCTTAACGTGATAGATATGTTGACAGACCCAACTACGGTTAGTATAGATAAGAGAAAATACCACATACACCTAATCTTAACGTGATAGATATGTTGACAGACCCAACTACGGTTAGTATAGATAAGAGAAAATACCACATACACCTAATCTTAACGTGATAGATATGTTGACAGACCCAACTACGGTTAGTATAGATAAGAGAAAATACCACATACACCTAATCTTAACGTGATAGATATGTTGACAGACCCAACAACGGTTAGTATATATAAGATGTTAATGTTGGTAATATTGTTTTGGCTAAGGTTGTTAATTTTACTCCTGTTTTTGAAAAGTGGGGTTATACTGTTTTACCTCTGTCTAGCCGACTGTCACACAAATATTTTTCAACTCATCTTTCTCAGGAACTACATAAGGATTTCTGAAATATGGTTTCCAGGTTTATATAAGTCAGCTATACCTTGTGATGCCTTTTTCATCACTCAATAACTACCTGGGAGGGCTGGGGTATCATCAGTGCGCAGTAGCTCATAGTTTAACTTGTTTCAGCATGTTTATGACTACACTTTGACTGACATCTAACATTTTTGTAACAATAAGTCCATAATCAACCTGTTCATTTATTAATAAAACTTAAATAATTTTAAAAGAGTTGAAGAATTTGACTATTGTAAATTCAGAAATTATTGCATGCATTTATTATTGTGATTTTGTCATTTTATACTAAATTGCAATTTTAATCTTTGCAATATTGAGAAAAAATCCTGTTTAATTTATAAAAAAAAATATCCAAAATGTGAGTTTCAATTATTGCGATTTTAAACCTGTCTTATTTTTCGCAATAATAAAAACATTCAATAATTTCTGAATTTACAGTATTTTTGTAATTTCAGTCCAGATTAGGTCTACTATCGTAGCTTTATCCTTTATCTTACATATCAAAAATGTGAAAAAGGAATACTATAAACAAATCAAGTGGATTTACATACTTTTATGATTTCATGTACACAGTAAACAATTTATTCTTTATATTTATTTTTCTCTTATATACAAATGTAGATAGCAGAGTGGAATTTGGAAGGATTACCTAATGACGATTTGTCAACACAGAATGGTATCATTGTTGTAAAAGCAGCAAGATACCCATTATTGATAGATCCTCAGGGACAGGGTAAAAACTGGATCAAAAACAGAGAAGCAAAGAAAGAATTACAGGTAAGTGTCATACCCATTTATTTAAACAAATATTATATAAAAAAAAACATAAAACGTTGCATCGTAAATGGTTTTCACAACATATAATTCAAGTATTCTTAATAAGATGCTGTGGTATGATTGCTAACTCTCCACAAGTGACCAAATGACACAAAAATTAACACTTTAGGTCACTGTATCAAAAAGCACATTTTTAATGTGAATTTTATGATTGAATGTCTGAACAAGATTTAACTTGAAATAATGAGAAGTAGCTGAACTCACATTTTACCAGGAAATATCTTTTATAGAAATTACATTTCATTGTAATGAAAAAAAGAAGAGTTGTTTTTATTTCCATTATATGTATGTTATTTACTGGATTACAATATCTCTTTGATTAATACAAAATATGTAAATTCTTTTTCAGATTACCTCCCTTAACCACAAATACTTCAGGAATCATTTAGAAGATAGTATGTCTCTAGGTAGACCTCTCATTATTGAAGATGTTGGAGAAGAATTAGATCCCGCTCTTGATAATGTCTTAGAAAAGAACTTTATTAAAGTAGGGTCAACATTGAAGGTTAAGGTCGGGGACAAAGAATGTGATATCATGAAAGGTTTTACACTGTACGTCACAACGAAACTTGGAAATCCAGCCTATACACCAGAAATCTCCGCTAGGACATCTATTATTGATTTCACTGTCACAATGAAAGGATTGGAAGATCAGTTACTTGGACGTGTCATCTTGGCAGAAAAAGCTGTAAGTTTAGACCAGATGTTATTTATCATGATTGTTTACATTTAGAATGACTTGTATTTTGAAAAATATTATTTTTTTCAAGCATTTAAAAATCTTGGCAAATTTTCTTATAGTGAGGATGAATTGTTATGTGATGCTTCTGTCTAATTATTTATCACGTCAGGTTAAGTACTTTTCATTGTTGTCAGCAAAACTAAATATAGTTGAGTAAAAAAGGGAACAAATTTTACTTGTGGAAATGGACTCAAAGTTGTATTTTCTATTGATATTATAACTGACTTTGACTTGTTGACAGGAACTGGAGTCTGAGAGAGTTAAGTTATTGGAGGATGTCACAGCCAACAAGAGAAAGATGAAAGAGTTAGAAGATAATCTATTGTACAGATTGACCAGTGTACAGGTCAGTGGTCAAAGTCCTTATATATAATCAATGTTTTCAAGTCAGAAAGCTAGATATAATTCTTGGAGAGTTTTTGTGAATTTCACTATTTAAAACACAAAAAGGACATCTTCCTATTTTGTGAATCCTAAATGGACTGCAAACTTGAAAAATAAAAAAAATCAATATCAGGGGGGAAAAAATGAAAAATTTGATGTCTTTATTTTGTTACATGCCATCTTGATAAAATGGTAAAATTTCTGTTTTCACATCTTGGTTATCAAGAAAGATTTGCTTTGTATAAGAAATAATATAGAGCCAACTGCCAGTAATAAGAATTGAAGTAAAAAAAAAAAAGAATGAAATTTTTATGTTTGAAATCTGCATTTCTGCAATTTATTAAGGCCATCTGTGAAATTTAATTTTCATTTGATTTTAGGGTTCATTGGTTGACGATGAAGATTTGATTAATGTGTTGAGAGATACAAAAATAACAGCACAAGATGTCAGCCAGAAACTTCAAACAGCTGCTGAGACTGAAATAAAAATCACAACGGCTAGAGAAGAGTTCAGACCATGTGCATCACGTGGTAGTATCCTATACTTCTTGATTGTGGAGATGAGTCTTGTAAACTGCATGTACCAGACAGCTCTCAAACAGTTCTTACATCTCTTTGATTTGTCCATGTCCAGGTAAGAGTACTAATTAACTCATAGTAAAGTCCTTACATCTTTTTGACTTGTCCATGTTGGGGTAAAAAGTTCTAAGGAATCCATGGTAAATATGAAAAAAGAAGATGTGGTATGATTGCCAATGAGACAACTGTTCACAAGAGACCAAAATGACAGGAATTAACAACTATAGGTCACAGTACTGCCTTCAACAATGAGCAAAACCCAAACCGCATAGTCAGCTATAAAAGGCCCCGAAAATGAAGGGGTATATATTACAAAGTGTGAAGTGTTGTTTAAGGGAATAGTATACAGTTGTATAAACTCTGGTGACTTTTTCCTGTTGACTTATTTTGACAATAATCAATTTTGATATTTACTAATCAAATGTATGTGAAAAATGTACTTGCATGACTACTTTTCACATCATTTCATTTTACTTTGGTCTCTTTCAGGAGGAATACTAGAAATTTCAGACTTTCAATATTCAAGAAAATATAACTTTTAGACAAAAAATAGACTTCATTTTAATTGTAATTTTTTTTTGTACAGGTCCCAGAAATCACCAATCACACAGAAGAGAATAACAAATATTATTGAGTTTATGACATTTGAAGTGTTCAAGTATTCTGTTAGAGGATTGTATGAGTGTGACAAGATGACCTTCACCTTGTTGTTGGCCTTGAAGATTGACCTTGCTTTGGGAAAGATCAAACATGATGAGTTTATGACCTTGATCAAGGGTAAATTAAAATTTTATATTTTAAAATAACTAAACCAATTAAAGTTTTCTTTTCATATTTGTATATACATTTAGACAATTCAAAATGAAAAACTTGATGTTACACTAATTATATTAATGACTTAATTCATATTTATTTTTTTGGATTATTTTTATAATTTGCAATATTGTAATAAAAATGAGGAGATGTAGTATGACTGTAAATGAGACAACTATGTTCACTGGAGATAAAATGTTGTGCAAGCACATTCAAGAAACCACTTGATTTTTCACAGCCTTTGTGTGAAATGTGAAATATTCAATTTCTGTGAAACATTCTCAGTTAATAATCATATACTGTAAATTCAGAAATTATTGCAATTTTTTCATTTAGACTAAAATATGATTTTAATTTTTGCAATATTCAGAAAAATCCTGTTTAATTCATATTAAAAATTTCAAAATGCGAGTTTAAATTATTGTGATTATAACCTTGTCGCATTTTTCACAATAATAAAAACATCGCAATAATTTCTGAATTGACAGTATTAGTTAATGAATCAATGAATGACTAAGTGGTCTAATTATGTGTGTTTATGAATCAATGAATGACTAAGTGGTCTAATTATGTGTGTTTATGATTTTAGGTGGTGCCTCCTTGGATTTGAATGTAGTACAGCCCAAACCACATAAATGGATTGTAGACTTGACCTGGTTAAACTTGGTAGAGCTCAGCAATTTACATCAGTTTTCTGGTATTACTGAACAGGTAGGCTTTGTTTTATATGAATTAAAGGAGATGTTGGTATTTGGCACTGAGACAGCAATCCTACTACAAAAAAACGCAAAAGCAACAATAGTCAGCATGCTACAATTGACAAATATCTAACAAAGGCAAAGCACTAAATTTCCCCGAATATTAATAATAAGGGAATAAAATTAACATATAGAATAGAGCATGGAAATGGGTAATGTATCAAAGGGACTAAACCCCAAACAAAGAGCATAAACAAGGCCACCAATTGGTCTTCAACTTCTATTCTCTGATGTGACATGCTCTACTGTAATTTTGATTCATCTACTTTCTGTTTTACCTTAAATTTAAAGTGGGGTGTGTCATGAAGTTTTGTTTTCTCAGTTTTAAATTTTCTGTAGAGGTAAATTGTAAATATTATTTCAGTAGGTTGGAATACATCCACAGATTCAAGTGTTTTGTTTAATTCCAAGTATAAAAAAAGTTAGATATATTAAACAATGATAGATAAAATGTATGAGAATGAAATTAACTACTCAATCTTATCAAAGTTGAAAGAAAAATTGTATGATATTGCACAGTTTATCTTGTTGATCAAGCTAATAGTTTTATATTTTTGTTAAAGGTAACAAGAAATGAGAAACAATGGAAACAGTGGTTTGATAAAGAGGCTCCAGAGGATGAGATCATTCCCGATGGCTACAACAACTCACTGGATGTTTTCAGACGTCTGTTGTTAGTACGGAGTTGGTGCCCCGATCGTGTCATGGCCCAGGCCAGAAAGTATATTGCTGATACTCTTGGTGATAAGTATGCTGAGGGCGTCATTTTAGATTTGGAGAAGATGTGGTATGAGAGTTCACCTAGAACTGCGTTGGTCTGTTTGTTATCTATGGGATCAGACCCTACCAATAATATTGAGGCATTGGCAAAGAAACATAAACTAGGTCAGTTGGTTTTATTTCTTGGATCAATAAGTGTACTAAGACATTGCTATTTAAATAGGGTTTATTTTATAATTTTGTGACTTGGACAGTTTATGTTGATAAAAGGAGATATGGCGTAACACAATGAGACAGACCTGGCAGCAATATAAAAACAAAAATTGGTATATTTTGGCAGAGGTTGCTGATTTTTTAGTTATTTTTATACAACAAAGTACTGTTTGTGTCATTGAAACAATTGTTTTCTTGCACACATTAAATTTTTTTAAAGTGAAATTACCAAGTTGAATTGAAGTATTGATATTCGCTATTTGTCATACCACAGAAGTTTAAATACTAAAAAAAAATTATTTTATTTTTCCAAAGTGAATTCTATGATGAAAAATACAAATATAACTAAAAGTGGGAGACATTAATTGAACTTAATCATTAAAGGGTTTAATTTGCAGTTCTTTTTTGTGACTTTTGAGTAAATATAATATTTTTAATTTTGCTTGTAATGTGTGAAATCTGAAAGGAAGGCAATAAATATTTATGTTTTTATCTCAAATATTCTTTGCAGACTACCATTACATATCTATGGGTCAAGGTCAAGAGGTACATGCACGTCGTCTGATGCAACAGATGATAGCAAATGGAGGCTGGTTATTGCTGCAGAATTGTCATTTGTCATTAGACTATATCTACGAAATCTTCGACCAGATTGTAGAAACAGAACATATGCATGAAGATTTCCGTCTTTGGGTGACAACAGAAGTCCATCCTAAGTTCCCAATCAATTTCTTACAGGTAATAATAAACAAAAAGGCTAACAGATTATTCTATATGAAAAATGTTTTTAAAACCAAAATATATTCAAATCTAAGAATTTAAATAAATATAATTGAATATTAGTTTGTAACCAAATGGATTATAATCTTTTATATTCAAAGGCATACAACTTCAATTTCTTTATTAGAATTTTGATACACTTCCTATGAACATTTTCATACTTTATATGCATAAGAAGTTAAAATGTAAATTGGCCCAGAAATTGAAATATAAATTTTAGGCTCAAAGCAAAAGTTGAAAAATTCACAAAAATAAATGTTATCTTCCTTTTTTGTCATAAATTTCATGTTTGTTAAAAGTTTATTTCCTTTATCTCACATTTTTTTAGTTGTGCAAGTTTGTTTCTACCAGTGTTCAATTGATTTATGATAAGAAAGTTTTTGTTTTATTCATGAATGTCTTAAAAGAAATAGAAGTTTGAAAAAATTATGGAAGGATACTCATTCTCTACTTAAAATTTAATTTCTGAAATTGAAGGCACACATTGATTGAAGGTATCTATGAAACCATTTGAACAGTTGAAGAAGGAAAATATCTTGGGGTTAAATCTGCTGATTTTAAACTGGCATGTTTGTATTTCAGATATCAATCAAATTCACCAATGAACCTCCACAAGGTGTGAAAGCTGGATTAAAACGAACCTATGCAGCTGTTACTCAGGATTTCCTTGATATTTCTAACATGCCACAATGGAAACCAATGTTGTATGGAGTCTCCTTCATGCATACCATAGTCCAGGAACGTAGGAAGTTTGGACCTCTTGGTTGGAACATCCCCTATGAGTTCAATGCATCAGATTTCAATGCTAGCGTACAGTTTGTACAGAATCATTTGGATGATATGGATATCAAAAAGGTCAGTATAGTATTTTATGTTAAAAACACAGATACTTTATTTGGTTGTGTATAGTCCACACTTTTTTAACCCCAAATATGTAGTTGGTACAAGGGGTGCTTGTCTAAATGTAAACTTTAATTTGAAACTGCTTTGTCAGTTTTCTATGTGAATCAAATCTTAGGACACAGCTGAGTAAACCGGAGAGTATGGTAATTCCCAGAAGAATATAGTTTTGACAGGTTTCAGCCATGTTTCATTAAGGAGGCTCGCTCGCTGGTACAAAAATTTCGGCAAAAAATTAAACATTTGTTTTTCCATTACAAATTTTATTTATTACACTATTAGTTATAAATTTTTGATATGGTACAAAAATCAACCAAAAAATCGATTTTGTTTGGCCCCAGATGACTTTTAAAATGGTTTCATCATTTATAAAGCTCCAAATTATCTCCCTTTGTTGCAAAAATGCCATTTTTGGCATTAGAATTGAAATATCTTCTTTAACTCATCGGTGACTTGTATTTTTTTATCATTGTTTTCAAATAAGCTTTACATAAACTAAATAATTGTAAAATTTTAGCGATTTCTGTAATTTAGTTCTTTTTTTATTTCGATATTACCTTTATTTCTCCTGTTAGTTCAACAGAAAAAAAGGATATTAACAAAACTGTATGCTTCTTTCGGAGGCAGCTTGTGAGCTTAAATGAACGGTGACCCCATTTTTTTTATTTCATTTTTCTATTAAGTATATGATAAAGTCCATTTATGAAAAAATATAGAGAAATCCTATATTAGGAAAAAAAATGATTTAGACCCGCAAGCCCCCAAGAACAAAATTTTAACATTTCCCTATTCTCAGTTTGTAGGCTTAAAGACTCTTTTAATTGTAGTCCTTTTGATAGTTACATAGTATAGGGATTAATAAGCAAACAAAAACAGGTTTAAATAGTTGATAAATATGTTGTATGATAATAATATACTATTTTTTTTAAATTATTATTTAGGGAGTAATCTGGAGTTGTGTACGATACATGTTTGGTGAAATCCAATATGGTGGTCGTGTAACTGATGACTTTGACAAACGACTTCTGAACACGTTCTGTAAAGTTTGGTTTGGAGAGAACATGTTTAGTCCAGCTTTTGTCTTCTACAAGGGATATAACATACCTAAATGTAATAAGATAGCTGAATGGCATGAATACATTAACGCGCTAGCCCCATCAGATACACCAGAGGTCTTTGGTCTTCATCCTAATGCTGATATTACGTAAGTTTATACATACATGAAATCACATTTTAGATCAATTTATACTTGACATTTTGTTTTAGGTGGAAAATAGTCAAAACACAATGGAGTCTTCTTTGATAACTGAGTCAGTAAAAGAACTAATTTTTTCATTTAAATTATTATTTTTTCTATTCTCTAGTAAAATAAAATTTTATTATGAAAACATAATAATATATAAACAGAAGAATTTTTATTAATGTTGATGTTAGAGACTGTGTTATAGGTACAATGTATGTATTTCATTAAAGTTAACTGACCTTAGCTATATACTGCTCATTCTGCTGCTTACATTTCATTTACTAAAAATTTAAAAAATAAATGATGTTGGTTTTTTTGTTTGACAGATACCAGAGTAAAACAGCTAAAGGTATCTTGGACACCATCTTAGAGATCCAACCTAAAGACAGTAGTTCTGGTGGTGGTGAGACACGTGAGGCTATCGTCAACAGACTTTGTGATGACATGTTAGAGAAACTTCCCAATGATTATATTCCACATGAAGTCAAGGCACGTCTTGTCAAGATGGGAATCTTACAGCCAATGAATATCTTCCTTCGTCAAGAAATAGACAGAATGCAGAAAGTCATCTCTCTTGTCCGTAACACACTTCACGATTTGAAACTAGCCATTGATGGAACCATTATCATGAGTGAGAATCTGAGAGATGCTTTAGATTCTATGTATGATGCTAGGATACCAAAAGCCTGGGCAAAGGTGAGAAAATTATATCATTATTGAAAATAGGATACCCAAAGCCTGGGCAAAGGTGAGACAATTAATATATTTGTAAAAATAGGATACCAAAAGCCTGGGCAAGGTGATAAAATTATATCATTTGTAAAAATAGGATACCAAAAGCCTGGGCAAAGGTGAGAAAATTAATTTACTTGTAAAAATAGGATACCAAAAGCCTGGGCAAAGGTGAGAAAATTATATTAAAATAGGATACCAAAAGCCTGGGCAAAGGTGAGAAAATTATATTAAAATAGGATACCAAAAGCCTGGGCAAAGGTGAGAAAATTATATGAAAATAGGATACCAAAAGCCTGGGCAAAGGTGAGAAAATTAATTTACTTGTAAAAATAGGATACCAAAAGCCTGGGCAAAGGTGAGACAATTATATCATTTGTAAAAGTAGGATACCAAAAGCCTGGGCAAAGGTGAGACAATTATATCATTTGTAAAAACTGGATACCTTAAACCTGCAATAAAAAAATAAAAAAGTATGAAAAAACTACCATGGAAATTGGGGTATCACTTTTTTTGAAAGGTTTTACATTTATTGAAATTGTGATTGAATATTGCAATATTTCCAACTATCCTACATTTTAAAAATGTTGAACATGTTTTATGAGACTGATTGTTTACTTTTATGTATTGAAATATTTGTAATACAATCTATTACTTTCTATTTTTAGATATCTTGGGATTCTAGTACTCTAGGATTTTGGTTTACAGAAATGATAGACCGTAACACACAGTTCCATTCCTGGTGTTTTGACGGTCGTCCCAACTGTTTCTGGATGACTGGTTTCTTCAATGCACAAGGTTTCCTCACAGCTATGAGACAGGTTAGTTCATCTTTTTCGTTTCTTTTAATCTTGTAAATAATCTACCAACTTCATTAGTAAAAGTTTAATAACAAATTTTGGAAATAAAATTGAGAATGGAAATAGGGAATATGTCAAAGAGACAACAACCCAACCAAAGAGCAGACAACAACCGAAGGCCACCATTGCATTGTTACAATTTGGCTGTTACTTTATTGATGCAAAAAAGTGATGAAAACTCATTTATTATCCAGTAAGTAAGATCAGTCAGTGATTCCTATTTATTATTACTTTTTACAGGAAGTGACTCGTGCACATAAAGGATGGGCTTTGGATACTGTTATCATCCACAATGATGTCACACGCAACATGAAAGACGATATCAATACACCACCAAATGAAGGTGTATTTGTGTATGGATTGTATCTAGAGGGAGCAGGATGGGATCGAAGAGGATGTAAATTAATTGAACCCAAACCAAAGATTCTCTTTGAGTCGATGCCGGTCATTCATATTTATGCCATTAACAGTACCGGTGGAGGAGACAGTAGAATGTACCAATGTCCGATCTACAAGAAGCCAAGACGTACTGATCTGACTTACATTGCAACCGTAGTTTTAAAGACCACACAAAACCCTGATCACTGGGTTCTACGTGGGGTTGCTTTACTCTGTGACATTAAGTAGACTATGGAACTACAAAATAGACATTTTTTTATCATATATTTATATTTCTATACTCTCTGTAGATTGCTATCATAATGTATTTCATATTGGTTTTTAAATTGATTGATTGTTTGAAAGATTATTTTGAAATGATAAGATATTTCCAATTTAAAGAAGAGTATATTGATATGTGCTGCTTGTGTACAACTTCACTGAATGAAATTGTTTGTGATAATAATATCATATTATGTCGAAATTCAAAAATACATCAATATCTATTCTGATTTTTTAAATTACTTAAAAATGATCAGATTGAAAAGTATCCTTATTGTGTTATGATTAACTTTATAGTTGAATTTTAGGGTTGAAGGTGACAAAATGTCAAGTGGCTGATAGAGTTAGAACACTTTTCAAAGGGAAGTAATCACCAGGTGTGGAAATACATATTAAATCAAATATTTTTGCCTTGCTTATATTAGTATTGACTGTGATAGATGCTATTTTTAGATATCCGTCCTTTATATATTGAAAATTTCTATTTATATACATGTATCTTTCTTACGAGAGATTTGTCCTTAATCTGTCTGTTTGAAGTATTTGTTCAATATTCTGATTACATGATCGAAGAAGGTATTTTTACATTTATGTTTACTCAGAATTTATTTCTCTATTTTTTGAGAAATACTTTATATATTTTTTTTTCTACAAATGTGATAAATTATTACGATACTCTTCATATACCATTTAAATATATTGATGAAAGAAATTTTACTTTTTGATTTTTTTTTAAAATATTATTTGAAACACCATTGTCCAGTTGAAAGATTTATACACAAAAAAAATATATAAAGATTTTCTTTTTGAATATGTAGTTCTCCTTGAAATGATAGGGTTGTGATATGAAAACTTTATTCATTATTTCTTCATTTATAAATACCCAGGTGATTTTTGCTTGTGGTAAACATTTTCTTCCTTTTACATTATGCTGTTATTCTATTTATCTTTAGTTGTTCATAGTAACAAGTTGTTAGAGAATAAAATATTAAATTTATTGTATAGTTACTTTATTTGTAGTCCATACAGATGATTACAACCAACCTGTCCAAACCATTCATTTGATTACAACCAACCTGTCCAAACCATTCATTTGATCACATAAGGCAAAAACAAAAAAGTGATTGATTGATGGTGTTTAAGGCCAATTTCAGCACTATTTGATTTATAATAGCAGTCACTCTGTATTGACGGAGGAAGCCCAGAGATAACCACCCTCCATCAGCACTATTTACTTTATAATAGCAGTCACTCTGTATTGATGGAGGAAGCCCAGAGATAACCACCCTCCATCAGTAAGAAAACTGACAGCAATATATTTATGTAAATTAAGATTGGAGTTGAACACGAGTGCTGGGTTTGAACTCACAACCTCTGTGTTAAAAGGCTTGCGCTATAGTAGATGAACTACTTACACAGACGACTTGGCCAGGAAGACCCAACTAAAACAAAATACAAATAATTGGACACAAACATAAAACAAACATGTAAAATATCTGGTCCTAGCAATGAACCTCTTCAGTCTTTATATCTTTTAAAGGCTTATGTCAGTCAGGGTTTTCATGTTATTTAGGCTATATTAAAGGATGAGGTACATTTTGGGGCTTAATTGTCCCTGTTAATTCTCAAAAAGACTTTACATTATTAATCACACTTATAAGCATCAAGGAAAAGGCTTTACAGAAAATGGAAATATTAGCCAAGTCTTGATGACACAATTAGACTGATGTTTTTTTTTAAATACCATAAGTAAGATTCTATGTCCCACAGGTTGAAATGGTTCTTTGGAGACTTTTTCATCAATTATAGCCCAGTTACCTTTACATAGTCATAAATACAAACAATCTATGTGAATCTATCAAGATCAGTGATCACATGGTACAACTTAAAGTAAGGCTAAAATATGGTTTTATTATTCCTATTGAGCCCCATGAACCTGAAATCTACACTTATTGCATTTTATTTTTAAAGTATCTTTTGGAGAACATTTGACGACAAGTATCAAATACAGTTTTTCAAAATGATAGTAACTGATCTTTGGATTTTGTCCCTTATTGGAATCTGAAACCAAAATAGGCTTGAATTGTTTTACATTGTCTTATTGGGGCCTGTTATAGCTGACTATGCAGTATGGGCTTTGCTCATTGTTGAAGGCTGTACAGTGACCTATAGTTGTTAATGTCTGTGTCATTTTGGTCTTTTGTGGATAGTTGTCTCATTGGCAATCATACCACATCTTCTTTTTTTATATTGACTTTGGTCCTGGGTATATTTATTAGATCTTACCTTTTGAGACAAAATCTCTTGGCAATCAGTGGAGTAGAATGTCAGATAGCATATTCATATGAAACACATACTGTGGATTCAGTATTATTTGTTGGATACCAATTATTGTGGGTACAGCTGAACCAAGTATTCACATGTTCAACAAATAACAAATTTTCTATAGGTTTGGTATGAAGAGATTTTCTATAGGTTTGGTAGGAAGAGATTTTCTATAGGTTTGGTATGAAGAGATTCTGTATAGGTTTGGTAGGAAGAGATTTTCTAAGGTTTGGTATGAAGAGATTTTCTATAGGTTTGGTCTGAAGAGATTTTCTATAGGTTTGGTATGAAGAGATTTTCTATAGGTTTGGTATGAAGAGATTCTCTATAGGTTTGGTATGAAGAGATTTTCTATAGGTTTGGTATGGAGAGATTTTCTATAGGTTTGGTAGGAAGAGATTTTCTATAGGTTTGGTCTGAAGAGATTTTCTATAGGTTTGGTATGAAGAGATTCTCTATAGGTTTGGTATGAAGAGATTTTCTATAGGTTTGGTAGGAAGAGATTTTCTATAGGTTTGGTATGGAGAGATTTTCTATAGGTTTGGTAGGAAAAGATTTTCTATAGGTTTGGTCTGAAGAGATTTTCTATAGGTTTGGTATGAAGAGATTCTCTATAGGTTTGGAATGAAGAGATTTTCTATAGGTTTGGTCTGAAGAGATTTTCTATAGGTTTGGTCTGAAGAGATTTTCTATAGGTTTGGTAGGAAGAGATTTTCTATAGGTTTGGTCTGAAGAGATTTTCTATAGGTTTGGTATGAAGAGATTCTCTATAGGTTTGGTATGAAGATATTTTCTATAGGTTTGGTATGGAGAGATTTTCTATAGGTTTGGTATGAAGAGATTTTCTAGGTTTGGTATGAAGAGATTTTCTATAGGTTTGGTATGAAGAGATTTTATATAGGTTTGGTATGAAGAGATTTTCTATAGGTTTGGTATGAAGAGATTTTCTATAGGTTTGGTAGGAAGAGATTTTCTATAGGTTTGGTAGGAAGAGATTTTCTATGGGTTTGGTAGGAAGAGATTTTCTATAGGTTTGGTAGGAAGAGGTTTTCTATAGGTTTGGTATGAAGAGATTTTCTATAGGTTTGGTAGGAAGAGATTTTCTATAGGTTTGGTATGAAGAGATTTTCTATAGGTTTGGTATGGAGAGATTTTCTATAGGTTTGGTATGAAGAGATTTTCTATAGGTTTGGTATGGAGAGATTTTCTATAGGTTTGGTATGAAGAGATTCTCTATAGGTTTGGTATGAAGAGATTTTCTATAGGTTTGGTGTGAAGAGATGTTCTATAGGTTTGGTATGAAGAGATGTTCTATAGGTTTGGTAGGAAGAGATGTTCTATAGGTTTGGTATGAAGAGATTTTCTATGGGTTTGGTATGAAGAGATTTTCTATAGGTTTGGTATGGAGAGATTTTCTATAGGTTTGGTAGGAAGAGATTTTCTATAGGTTTGGTATGAAGAGATATTCTATAGGTTTGGTATGAAGAGATTTTCAAAACCACAAAATAAAATATCCACAAAATCGCAAGTTTTCCTCAATCCACGAAAAACTGATACCCAAGAAAAAATTAATGAACTTGCAGTACAAACCATAAAATAAGATTTAAATCAATACAGACAAAGGACATGCAATAGAGAAAACAAAGCAGCATATGCATTTTTTTTAAAAACACATACAAGCCATAAAAATCAGAAGATATCAATATAGACAAAACACATGCAATATAGAAAGCAAATCAATATAATTCTAAAAACAGTTGTTGGCATGACACGGGTTATGTTCTTCTCATATATGTTATGATGGTATGATACTAAACCCCTAACGGAAAGGATTGTGCCTGATGTTCATATGATGAAATCATAATCTTTCAGTCAGTTTAGTTGAAGTCTGGAGCTGGCATGTCAGTTAACTGCTAGTAGTCTGTTGTTATTTATGTATTATTGTCATTTTGTTTATTTTCTTTGGTTACATCTTCTGACATCAGACTCGGATTTCTCTTGAACTGAATTTTAATGTGCGTATTGTTATGCGTTTACTTTACTACATTGGTTAGAGGTATAGGGGGAGGGTTGAGATCTCACAAACATGTTTAACCCCGCCGCATTTTTGCGCCTGTCCCAAGTCAGGAGCCTCTGGCCTTTGTTAGTCTTGTATTATTTTAATTTTAGTTTCTTGTGTACAATTTGGAAATTAGTATGGCGTTCATTATCACTGGACTAGTATATATTTGTTTAGGGACCAGCTGAAGGACGCCTCCGGGTGCGGGAATTTCTCGCTACATTGAAGACCTGTTGGTGACCCTCTGCTGTTGTTTTTTATTTGGGCGGGTTGTTGTCTCTTTGACAGTTTCCCCATTTCCATTCTCAATTTTATATAAAACCCATACAAACCATAAAAATCAGAAGATATCAATATAATAGACAAAACACTTGCAATAGAGAAAACAAAGCAGCATATTCATTTGAAACACATACAAGCAATACAAAGCAGACGTTGTCAATACAAACAAAACACATACAATATAGAAAACAGAGCAACATTATCAAATAAAACACATACAAGCAAAACAGTAGAAGAAGATATCAATACCAACAAAGCACATGCAACATAGAAAGCAAATCATAGGTATTATAACTATTATTTAAATACATGAAATATCATTTCAAAAGTTTCCTGGAATCTATTATATTTCAATTAATGGTGATTGGCCCATTCAAAGAGCTATTTGATGCCGGTAACACTTATCCAAACGATGGTGTTCTTCATCTTAAGCTTTGGAATTTCGTCATTTGTATGATAGTGAAATAGTTTTCATCGATTGGCTGGACCATGGTCTAAATTGTGAGGCAATAGTTAAAGATGTTGTATCAGATACACTTATTTTATCAGCGAAATTGATGTAGATTTGCATCTAGCACAGAGTCTGTATTAGCGGCATATGGCTGCTGCAAATGTGCTAGAGACCTGCATTCATGCTGCAAACCATTTTTCGTGCAAATGTGCATGTATAGTAAGGTAAGGTTAATAATAGTTTATCAAAACGTTTTTCAAACCTTCATGCAGGTAGAATTTGTGAGGGGAGGAATTTCACTTCTATAAAGAATTCGTACTTACAAATAATGTCTTTGAAAACTAAACTTTTAATTTCCAAACTTAACACATATATAACATGACTCAAACACCATCAACATTTTTAATTTTTAAACATTTACCTTCCATGAAGTTACAAATAGCCGTGCTCAGTCTTGTTTTTGTAAGTCTTGCAATGGAAGTTTGGCAAACACATAGAATTGTAAACTGAGATTTCTATAATCTAATCTAGCTGCGAACATCCCTGATATTCTAGTCTTACTGCAAACATATTTTTTCTGCAAATTTGCCGCAAGCTTGCAGCAAAAATCTGGCTGCAAAAATCTGCAAAGATTATTCAAAGGGTTCCTGTAAGCTTTTTAGCTCACCTGGCCCGAAGGGCCAAGTGAGCTTTTCCCATCACTTTGCGTCCGGTGTCCGTCGTCCATCGTCGTTAACTTTTACAAAAATCTTCTCCTCTGAAACTACTAAGCCAAATTTAATCAAACTTGGCCACAATCATCATTGGGGTATCTAGTTTAAAAAATGTGTCCGGTGACCCCGCCAACCAACCAAGATGGCCGCCATGGCTAAAAATAGAACATAGGGGTAAAATGCAGTTTTTGGCTTATAACTCAAAAACCAAAGCATTTAGAGCAAATCTGACATGTGTAAAATTGTTTATCAGGTCAAGATCTATCTGCCCAGAAATTTTCAGATGAATCGGACAACCCGTTGATGGGTTGCTGCCCCTGAATTGGTAATTTTATGGAAATTTTGCTGTTTTTGGTTATTATCTTGAATATTATTATAGATAGAGATAAACTGTAAACAGCAATAATGTTCAGCAAAGTAAGATTTACAAATAAGTCAACATGACCGAAATGGTCAGTTGACCCCTTAAGGAGTTATTGCCCTTTATAGTCAATTTTTAACCATTTTTCTTAAATCGTAGTAATCTTTTACAAAAATCTTCTCCTCTGAAACTACTGGGCTAAATTAATCCAAACTTGGCCACAATCATCTTTGGGGTATGTAGTTTAAAAAATGTGTCCGGTGACCCGTCCATCCAACCAAGATGGCTGCCACGGCTAAATATAGGACATAGGGGTAAAATGCAGTTTTTGGCTTATAACTCAAAAATCAAAGCATAAAGAGCAAATCTGACAGGGGTAAAATTGTTTATCAGGTCAAGATCTATCTGCCCAGAAATTTTCAGATGAAGCAGACAACCCGTTGATGGGTTGCTGCCCCTGAATTGGTAATTTTATGGAAATTTTGCTGTTTTTGGTTATTATCTTGAATATTATGATAGATAGAGATAAACTGTAAACAGCAATAATGTTCAGCAAAGTAAGATTTACAAATAAGTCAACATGACCGAAATGGTCAGTTGACCCCTTAAGGAGTTATTGCCCTTTATAGTCAATTTTTAACCATTTTTCGTAAATCTTAGTAATCTTTTACAAAAATCTTCTCCTCTGAAACTACTGGGCTAAATTAATCCAAACTTGGCCACAATCATCTTTGGGGTATGTAGTTTAAAAAATGTGTCCGGTGACCCGGCCATCCAACCAAGATGGCTGCCATGGCTAAATATAGGACATAGGGGTAAAATGCAGTTTTTGGCTTATAACTCAAAAATTAAAGCATTTAGAGCAAATCTGACGGAGTGAAATTGTTTATCATGTCAAGATCTATCTGCCCTGAAATTTTCAGATGGATCCGACAACCGGATGTTGGGTTGCTGCCCCATAATTGGTAATTTTAAGAAAATTTTGACATTTTTGTTATTATCTTGAATATTATTATAGATAGAGATAAACTGTAAACAGCAATAATGTACAGCAAAGTAAGACCTAAAGATAAGTCAAACATGACAAAAATGGTCAGTTGACCCCCTAAGGAGTTATTGTCCTTTATAGTCAATTTTTAACAATTTTCATAAAATTTGTAAATTTTTACTAACGTTTTCCACTGAAACTACTGGGCCAAGATCATTATAGATAGAGATAATTGTAAGGAGCAAGAATGTTCAGTAAAGTAAGATGTACAAACACATCACCATCACCTAAACACAATTTTGTCATGAATCCATCTGCTTCCTTTGTTTAATATTCACATATACCAAGGTGAGCGACACAGGCTCTTTAGAGCCTCTAGTTTGTTTATAGCAAACCTGTAACAATTCCCTTATGGAAATATAAGCCCTCTGGCACATAGTTGCGGCAGCAGTATGGCTATGCTGCGGCTTTGTTGCTGCAAACTGTTGCGGCTTCGATGCAGCGATAGCATATTTCGTATGCAAATTATTTTTCTGGCACCATTATTGCGGCTATATTCTGGCACCGTTGCGGCAATATTCTGGCATCATGTTGCGGCACTAATGCGGCTATAGCGTATTTCGTATGCAAATTAGTTTTCTGGCATTATGATTGTGGCGCTGTTGCGGCGCTAATTCTGCTATTTTCTTGCATTATTTTAGTGACAAAACATGCGAATAGGCCGTGCTTCGTATAAAATGTATTGGGCCGGCAAAAACAAGTTGTCAATGCATATATATGACATGCATTCATGCATTATAAATTTGTATGCACACGCAGGCACATAAAATAAATGTCAGTGGTATCTGCATAAAAAATAATGAAAATTTTTAATGTGCCGTAAGTTAAGCTAATAAAATTTTGTCATTTACCAAACTACAATTAGCAATTAAACAGCTGCAAAAAAAAAACCAACACAAACTTCACCGATACATGTATATAGTGAACTCAGATGAGGCCATGTTATTGAAATACACAATGCAAGATTGATCTTTTCTATACATGCAATAACTTGATACGAGTTTACTTACAAGTCTTCAAATCTTCAAAAAAAAAAACCAGCTAGAACACCAAATTCTTCAATACAATATATAATCACAAGCAACATGGTGAATTTCTAACACACTAGTACAGGGAATAGCTAAAAACGCTGGAAATGACGTCATCAAATTTTCTGGCTATATTGTGGTGCTCATTAATTTTGAAAGGAATTAGAGTCGCAATGATGCCAGAACAATGCCGCTAGCAGCAGCATCCGGCACTACTCCGGCAACAATCCTCTGGCAACCTGATAAGGTTGCAGCTTTAAAGCCGCAACGCTGCGGCAATGCTGCAGCAACATTTTAAATTTTATAAGGGAATGCAGCAAACGTTTCAGTTCTGTAAGGGAGCTATAAAATACACTTCAAAAACTAATTTTTGGTGAAAGTTTTTTTTACTTAAGTTACTCCTGCCTGGGAACAGTATATCTAATAATAGTTAATATATATGTTCCTGGTTATTCTAGCTATACCTTTTTATACTGACTTTTTGTAGGATATCTGGACTAAATTAGAGTTTTCGATTTTATGGTTGTCACGTTGCTGTCTTACATAGTTTATCTTTTCATTTATTTTACAATAGGTCTTACTTTGCATGGTTTCGTTATTGGTTTAATTTCACAATATTTTAGTCAAATCGTTGCCTTGTATAGCTACAATGTGATATGGGTTTTGCTCATTATTGAAGGCCATACGACGGTGACTGATATAGTGTTGTTTACACACTGGCAGATCCAGAAATTTTCCTAATTGGGACCCATTGACTGCCTAAGAGGGGGCCCGCTCCAGTCACGCTTCAGTGATTCCCTATATAAGCAACCAATTTTTTTCCAAAAAGGGGGTGGGGGGTGGGGAGTGGGCCCCCCTGCCCCCTAAATCCGCCTCTGTTACACCACCATCTATCTGGATATCTAGTGGAAATATTTGTCTCACTGGACGATCATTTTAACATCACATTGTTGTTATAAACGCACTAACAAAGAAAAGAAAAAATTACCTGTGACACATAATTAACTTAACTACAAAAAGTTAAACAAACAAAACAGAAAATACGGATGAGATCAAACAGAGATAAACGTATTTGAATTCATCTGGTTAAAATGTTGCCAAACTACATAATTGTAACCGGTCAAAAGACTTTTGAATAAGCATTGTTAGGAAATGCAAATATAAAGACTTTTAAAATACTGTATCAGTGATATTGTTTGCCTTAAATTAGTGGAGAATAAAGGCTTTTTCCCCTGGAGAAAAATCCCAATTTGAAAAAAAATGGCTTAAAATTATTCCCCAGAAGACAACTTTTTTTTTCCAAACAGTGCAGTCTCAGAAGTAATTGGGCATGAATTCAAACTGAAAAACACTCATTTAAACAATTTTCTCGCCTAAAATGACTATACGTGCACATTTGAGGCTCTATTTAAGTATTATCACTGACAAAATGGGTCTTATTTTAAAGCAGGGTTTGACTCTTGAAAATGGGTCTGTAAATTGAAGTTTCAGTCAAATTTATGGTTTATTTTAAATTTCCTAATTTGATGAAAATGACGCATATTTTCCTAATAAAAAAGGGTAGAAGTAGTTATGAAAAAAGCCAACAATATCACTGTGTATCGTGTGAAATGTGAATGAAATAAGTTGCCACAGGATGTAGTAAGCCGCAATCAGTCTGCACAACAGCTGCACAATCAACGTAAGGTTTAAAATGATATATAAAATGATGAAAAACAAATGATTTTGATATTATCATACCATAGACAAATATGTCTCAGATTATATGAATTCATAACAAAGACGGTCAAAAGGTTATAAGCACGGGACTACCAAAACTTGTTTTATTGAATTTACAAATTGATTGGCGCCATATTTCGATCTGCCGGCAATGCAAGGTGCTGAACTTTGTTGATGTTAATTTTAGTATCCGATAGAATGTAAACAAGGTAAAAAAAAATCAAGTGACCAAATACCTTTGTAAATTAGAACAGTGAAAACTTTAATTAATAGATTAGGTCAGTGCTCTACCAGTGGCATGTTAAAAAAGGGGGTGGTGTCATTTTTTAGCGGCTCATGCATTTATCGAAACAAATAACAAAGAACAATAGTAAAAAATAAAAAAAAACTAAATAAAACAGAAATATATCATGTGTTATTAGACCTTGTTCCTTCAGATAATTTTTCTACTTATCCTCGTGTATTTATATTGTCAAATTGTATTTTCGACCCTCGAGTTTCGACCTAACATATTTTTCCGAATTTCTCTTTTATATGTTTGAACCAGAGGCGGATTTAGTGGGGCCCGGGCCCACCCTTTTTGGGAAAAAAATTGTTTGCTTATATATAGGAAATCACCACTGGTGGCTCCAGAAATTTTCCTAAGTGGGGCCCCATAGGGGGACCTGGGGGGCCTGCCCCCCCTTTTGTGTGAAAAATTTAGTTGATTATATAGGGAATCATTGAAGCATGATTGGAGCGGGCCCCCCTTAGGAAAAGTTCTGGATCCGCCACTGGGCCCATTGACTGCCTTAGGGGGGGGGGGGGGGGGGGGCGCCTGCTCCAGTCTGTGACATGCTTCAGTGATTCCCTATAAGATAAGATAAGATAAATTTTATTTTCCAAATTAGGTCCCCAGGAGGGGGGCATATACACATAACATATATAATTGATACAACATACAGTATTTTACATATTAACAATGTAAAATAAACTATTGAAATAGTCATACAGGTATTATTTGTTAAATAAAAAAGTATTTGAGAGTTGCTACTCCAGAGATGTGGCAAACCCCATTTATTTATTTACTTGATTTTATAATATTTTGCTGAAAATGTAAAAATTTAAAATAAATGATTGTTTAGCTGCAACAGACACCAAGGGACGATGCTCTAGGATTGTGATCTTAAAAGCTCTAACAATCCTCCTCGTATCTGATGCAGAAAAACAAACACAAATGGAATGTATATTCACGTAAATAGGTATTGAGAATAGTGTAGGTTTCCCTACTGCAACAGACACCAAGGGGCGGTACTCAAGGAGCTGTGGTGTTTACACAGTCCTCCTCGTGTCTGAAGCAGACAAGAAAGCCACATAATTAACAATTTTTCGAAATAAATTTACATGAAGCAGTAAGAATAGACTTATCTTCTGTGTTCATAAGCCATATCAGTTTATCTCTTGTGTTAAGAGTTAAAAAATTGGGGCAACTTTTAGTTATCTCTTGAAATAGATGATTGCGGTCATCATTAAATTTAACACATTGGAATAAAAAATGATATTCATCCTCCACATCTCCGGAGTTACAACGAGTACAAGTTCTATCATTTAGGAGAGTACCCTGATACCTTCCAGACTCAATTCTTAAGTGGTGTGATGAAATTCTGAGCTTTGTTAAGCTTCGTCTCTGTTAAAAATTCCCAATAATGGAAAGATATTTTTCTCTTCCAAAGACTGATTTGAATGTAACATAAGTTCTAAGTTTACCATCTGAATGCTTTACCAATTCAGTGTTCCACAAGTCTATAAAATATGATTTTAAATTTTTTTTCATATTAGCTTTGAAGCTATTAATTTTTGGTAATGGTGAAGATAGATGATTGATGTCTGGGATCATTTCAAGAATTGACTTCATAGAGCCATACCAATATGTTTTTTTTGAATGAGAAAGATTCTTTGATGTTACATTTATACATAAGCATCTTTAAGAAGAGAATATTGGGAATCAAGATTTTCCAAGCGATACCAGTAATTTAACATGGATTTAACCATATCATAGTATAGTGGGAATCGTCCTAGCTAGGATAAAATTCCAAAATTCATGGATTTTTTATGAACACCTAAAACAAGTTTACAAAATTTTATATGTAGTCGCTCACATTTTAAACTGGAATAGATTTTTTCAAAGGGTAAAGTTCCATTTCTGAATCTTGCTGATAATGGATTAAAAGTTCACCATATTTCAGACCCATATACATGTAGGAGTATTGGTTTTATGGTATGATCAAATACATATAAGCTGGTACTTTGCTTGGATTAAGTAATAATAAATTCTTGTACAATTTATAATAAGCCTTCAAGGACTTTTTATACAGTTCATTTTGAGCATATGAAAATGACCCTGATGCACTAAAGTGCAAACCAAGATATTTATAATTATTAACACTATCAACATATTTTTCATAAGTAAATTTTTCACAAATGCAACCAAATTTTTTCTCAAAAAGGGGCTTCCCCCTAAATCCGTCTCTGATCACTGAAGTGTGACTGGGGTGGCTCCTCTTATGCAGTCTGTGGGCCCCCACTAATTAAAATTTCTGGAGCTGCCACTGTGAACATAGGCATGCCTAATATTTTGAGAGGCACTAGTAATAGTATACTTGTGCATAAAATCACTTTCTCTGAAATATATTTCGATCTTTAAATTATTTTTTATTATAATTCATTGGATCGATGGCCTCTTTGTTGACAAAAACAAGCGTCTTGTGTTTTTGTAATATAATTTTGATATCTTTTTTGGACAATTTGTACACATTTCAAAATGAGGCACATGGGAAGCCTTGTATGATCTTGCATATATTCATGTTTTTGTTGAATACTTTAGTTAATGCATTGTGAAGTGAGGTTGGTGAGTATTGTCAGTAATTTACACTGACAGACTGTTTTTTCTGTGAATAAAAATAAACTGATATTTTATTTTTCGGTAAAAAGCTGTAAGGAGCATGCATATTTTCGTATGCAAATTACCTGTAAGTATTACAACTTACCATATGACAGTCATGTGACTTAATGACCTTGAAGTTAACTTTGCATGCAAAAAGACCTTAGCCATATTTTTAAAGAAATTGATAATTTTAGATGGTTTCTTTGGGAAGGAAGGTAAAAGTGGTATTAGTGGAAAAGTACGAAAATGTGATATCAAATATAAAATCATAAATAGGCAATATATAGGAAAGGTGTACTGACATAAGTAGTCTCTAAACACATTAGCTCCATGGAGCTTTCGTTAGTAGAAGCCATATTAACTATGTGTATCAGTGAGAAAAATGTAAAAGCATAAAAATATAGTATATACCAATACACATAATTAACAGCGCCTGGTGATGTTTGATAGCCTGACCGGTTTCGGTCCATAAAGGACCTTCATCAGAGGCAGAATGGTGGATTAATGTTTGCACCCTATTTATATAGATATGGTAACCGGCGGTTGAGTTAACCAGCGGTTGAGTTAACCGGCGGTTGGGTTAACCGGCGGTTGAGTTAACCGGCGGTTGAGTCAACCGGCGGTTGCGTTAACCGGCGGTTGAGTTGACCGGCGGTTTAGTTAACCGGCGGTTGAGTTAGGCGGCGGTTCAGTTAACCGGCAGTTGAGTTTACCGGCGGTTGAGTTAACCGGTGAAAAATCCCAGTGGGATTTTCCATGGTTACAATTATCTATATTTAGCTAATGTTCATGTTACAGTAAACTTTTTGACATGTTACGGTAAACATTTTTACACTATACGGTAAACATGTGACCTGATGATATAACCATATTTGGGCTTTAGCATTGGATAAAGGGTGTTTTAATAATTTAAGAGGTACATAGTAATCATTTAGTCTTGATCTTTGGCTTATGATCCACCATATAGTGTAAAAATGTTTACCGTAACATGTCAAAAAGTTTACTGTAACATGAACATTAGCTAAATATAGATAATTGTAACCATGGAAAATCCCACTGGGATTTTTCACCGGTTAACTCAACCGCCGGTAAACTGAACCGCCGGTTAACTGAACCGCCGCCTAACTCAACCGCCGGTTAACTCAACCGCCGGTTAACTCAACCGCCGGTCAACTCAACCGCCGGTTAACTCAACCGCCGGTTAACCCAACCGCCGGTTAACTCAACCGCTGGTTAACTCAACCGCCGGTTACCATATCTATATAAATAGGGTGCAAACATTAATCCACCATTCTGCCTCTGATGAAGGTCCTTTATGGACCGAAACCGGTCAGGCTATCAAACATCACCAGGCGCTGTTAATTATGTGTATTGGTATATACTATATTTTTATAAAATCATAAATACTTAATTATTATAACTTTATTTGGAAAACCTTCACCACACGTAAAGTCGTATCATTTGCTATTGTTACTAAGTATAGCAGCCGAATATGACATCATGCGGGCATGAGCTGCATACGGGAAGTGAAAGAAGAATTAGGTCGAAAACGTAAGAAGGTGGAAAACACAATAAGAGACGATACAATATTTGTAAAATATAAAAAAAAATTAAAAAATCTCAAAAGTGAGTGTGGCTTTGACCTCTCTAGTCATACCAACCAACTCTGGCTTGTAAAATAGACCCATTTACACTTGTATGCAAATTTTCCGCCATCACGTAGAATCACACAGGTTCCCTTAAACTATGACATAACAATTCAAAAAATTTGATGTCACAATAAAAAAGTGATTTTTGCTTGACATCAAAAGGTTATTCGGAGGCGATCTAAGGTCATTTGGAGACAAAATTCAGCTAAATACCAAAAGTGTAAATATGTTTATAACAACAGGGCAATATGAATATAAGAAAAATGAGAATCATGGTCTTTTGTGGGAAGAATTATATGGGCTATTTAAAAAAAAAATGATGCCTTTCCTTTAAACCTTTGTCAGTCTCTTGTATGATACTATATCTGTAATGTTTTTAGGTCAGATAATGTATTATGATTAGTTGGTCCTAACTACCAAAGATAATAGCAGTATGTGCTCTGTTTAAAAAATATTGTCTAAAATTGTACCTCAAAATGTCAGGAGTGTAACGCTTTTAGTGTGACATTTAGAAGAAAGCATGTGCATTCATTGATGATATAGAATAAATAAGAGCAGATACAATACCAAACAATATCTTTCATCCAACTATTATATCTTGACTATGATTTCTTGTTTAATTCTTCCATATATTTACATTTTTATGAGCCTCATAAGGTAAGTCAAATAAGTTTGTGTTAAAAAAAAAATGTTAGTAAAAGTCAATATGCTGCCAGAAAATGTCTTTGTAGGTGAAATAACATGTTTCTGTACATCTTGCACGGTTTATTCTTTTAGGTAAGTATCATAGCTTGGCACAGGTGCATCCAGTTGACCCTGAAGTTCTACTACTGGAATATTATGGTTACAATAAGAGGACTACCCAGGTCTGTCAGGAGTGTAACAACTGGGTTAAGATGTATTTTTTTAAGAGCAATGTTGTTATAGTTGTTGTTTTTTCTTGAATTTCAGTGAACATTACCTGTTACAGTTTATCAGTAACAAACATGCCATCATTACGGCCTTCATTGCTTTTGTATGCTCAATACTTCAATGTCAGGAGTGTAACACAAAAAAATGCCTTATTTCAATCTTATTAGCAAAGGTAAGTTATTGGAAGAAAAACAAGCTGACAATTATTATAAAATGACATTACTACACCTCAGCTTAACACAGAATACAAGTCTACATCATTACTTTTGAAATTTTTGAACTAAAATTGCAATTGAACTAGCTTGTTTAAATGTGTTACAGTCCTGACATACAAGTATTGAGCATAAACAAGCAATAAAGGCCATAATAATGGCATGTTTGTTACTGAAAATATGCAACAGATGGTGTTCACACTCAAATTCCAGAAAGGAAAACCAATAATAACAACATTGTTTCTATAAAAAATAACATGAATGTTACACCTAAACATTTTAAAGCGTTACACTCCTGACATTTTTGGGTACATTTTTGGACAATTTTTAATATACAGAGCACATACTGCTACCAACTTTGGTAGAACGAACAAACTTATCATAATACATTATCTGACATAAAAACAGCATATATATAGTATCAAACAAGAGACTGAACAAGGTTTAAAGGAAAGCCATCTTTTTTTTTAAATAGACAATTAGCAAAATTTGTAAATATGTAAGAAGTATATAATTTTTTTTAACCTGTTCTTAATTTGCACTAAAATAATATGTGAAATATAAAGACTCTACATGATTTCAGGTCAGTTTCAGGTTAAAATATGGAAGCAATAAATTATGGTCAGGAGTGTAACATTTTTTACACTCCTGACAAGTTTCTGATGTTGCTTATCTATAACAAAATTCAACATGATTCTTTATTAAAATAATTGTAACATCTTTACAATGTTATGAGAAAGCTGATCTGTCTTGTAAAAGTGATTTTTCTGCACACTATTCACCAAAGATTCTTAAAAATTAAAGTGTAATTCTCATTAAACATATTAAAAGTTTGCTCTTTGCTCAGAAATTAAAAAAATATGTATTTATGTAATCAAATATCTAATAAATTTATTTATTTGTGAGATTGTAAATTTAAAATAGATATCATTACTGATTTTCTAAACATTCCATTAAAAAACAGTCTTACAGTTACTGAAAAAATATGTCAGGAGTGTAACAAAAGGATAAAAAACACATGTTTGTATTTTTTAAATGAAGAAAACTTAGAATTGACTGAAGCAATTGTTGTGAAATTTTCAGAGGATGTAATTAGATCATATATGTTTGCTTCCTTATACTTTTTATATTAAATTAAAGCTTTTGCAAAGAGATATAAAAACTTTTGAAATAAGATATTAAAGAATACACTAAAAATTGGTGAAATTTAAATATTTAAAAAAAAAAACTGTTTATAATTAAAAAAAAATTGCAGGAAAATCATTTAGTACCTTTATTGCAACAAACAAAAAAATTACATTGATATTTATATTCTTATTTATGTTTGTCAGTTGATATTATTATTATGTTGTTTCCTTTGAAAAGTGGATGAATTCTTATGAGTAAAATGTTGTTAAAATTTTTGTTTTTATTATTTTGCATTAACCCTTGGTAGTTTTGTAAACTTGAATGTCTCTGGATTAAAGAAAAATGATAGAAAAAAGATTAGCAATGACTTAATTTTTTACCATGTTTGTCACACTTTGGCATCATTTTTTTTGAAATAGCCCATATATGGAATAAATGAAGCATGACTGAAACTAGTCCAAATAATTATGACTTTAATATAATGTCATGGCTATTTTTACTTTTTACTATGACGTCTTCCTGCGACTGCGTAAAAGAAAAAAATATAATAGCCTTTCAAAATGTCATAATTATTTGGACTAGACTGAAACAGGCCCCCTCTTATGGCAGTCACTTGACACCCCCTTAATATAAAAAGTTCTGGATCTGATACTGATTAAAACAATGAAAAAGTTAAACCCATAACATTGAGTCTGCTATTAGAGGCACCTACGTGATAAAATGTGATAAATACAAAAAAATATGAAAACACCAAAATATTTTACATTTAAACTTATACTGCATTACATGTAACAGTATTGGTTCATACCAATTTTAAACAAACTAAGTTCTCTAGAAGGTCTCATGATTTTTTGGAAACTTTAGTTTTCACCACAAGAACTGGTGGTGGAGATTTATTTCCTTGAGGGTATCACAAGCCCAGTAGTCAGCACTTTATTGTGCTGACATGAATTATCATTGATATTGTTATATTTATAAATTAACTGTTTACAAAATTTTGAATTTTTTGAAATACTAAGGCTTTTCTACCTCAGGCCTGAGGCATAGATTAGCTTAGCTGCATTTGGAAACACTTTTAGGAATTTATGATCTCAATGCTCTTCAACTTTGTACTTATTTGGGTTTTTTAAACTTTTTTGGATTCAAGGGTCACTGATGAGTCTATTGTAGACGAAACGCATGTCTGGAGTATATATAAAATTTAGTCCTGGAATCTACGATGAGTTTATTTGGGTCCGTGTAACACTTATCAATTCAAAGTTTTAAAAAGTTTTGAAATTTTAGATTTTTGGAATTTTGATCAAAGTTTTAAAATATCAAAATTCCAAATTGTGTTAAAGTTTTGAAATTTTGAAATTTTAACCAAATTATCAAAATATCAAAATTCTAAATATCGTTTATAAATTTGATATTTTAGAAACTTGATCAAACTTTTAAAATACTAAACCTAATGTGCTATTTTGATTATTTCACTTTTTGAAAGTTTAATTTTTTAAATGTTTGCTTAAAATATCAAAAGTATAAAGGGGCGACAAGAGGGGTACCTGTAATCACTGATGTAAACACGGCTCTGATAAGAACTATTCTTAGTTATAAATAAATAGCACGAAATATATCAAATCATTTTTAATTACAAAATAAATAATGAAAAGAAGAAGTCGGGTTTTTTTTATGAAACATGTTAGACATCACATGGGATAACAGTATCCTAAAATTTTAAGGTTGTGCATCCATAAAAAAAAAAAAAAAATAATTAAACCTATTTAAACCGGAATCAACTACGTTAATTTAAATCTCTTATATAAGGTTAGCGTTTGAGATAAATAATTCAAAGCTATTTTGTGTTCCCAGTGCCCAACATTTAGAAGTATCAGTGAAAAATTACCAACTCGCAGTAAACCATAAATTAGTATTCGCCTTTTTGACGTTCCTGATGAAGGTAGATCCAGAAAAAGCGCTTCGGTAGGCTGGCATACAACTTAAAACGTTTTCCTTTCTTGTTTATCGATTGCATGATGATAATATATTGCCTTTTATGATGTATTTCAGTTCCAAGAAATGATACGGAAGGAATACTTAAATATAGCGTCGCAATAAAAGTTGTGCTAGGCGTATTTCAGCTGGCCCCTAGACAAAAAAGTGTACTGGTTCAGCCATTATAGACGTAATACTAAACTCCGAAACATAACAATGAACTAAAACCAAAATCATACAAGACTTAGAAGGACAGAGGCTCCTGGATTGGGACAGGCGCACAAATGCGGCGGGGTTTAACATGTTTCGTGAGATAACAACCCTCCCCTATACCTCTAGCCAATAAAGAATGAAAAACACACAGTAATCCGAACAGTAAAACGCACTTCAATAGGAAATACAAGTCCTATGTCAGAATAGGAAACAAACTAAGAAACTAATTAACATGCATGACAATGATAATAAAATAACAAAGGACTACTATACATAAGGCTAGCAGTTACTGTCATACGCCCGATCCAGATCTCAATTACACTAATTCAAAGGTTATATATCTCCTCATTATGCACACTCTCTCCCTGTTGCATTTATTGCTATTTTGTTCCGGAACATTCATGAAATATTTGTCACTGGCAACAACAAAAAATCGATAATTTAAAATAGATTGTTTACATACAAATTACCAAGAAACGTAAGATTCAACTTCCTAGGACAAAGTAGACCTTATAGATGGATTTAAATATGTTTTAACTTCACTTCGATTGTCGTACGATAACTTCAAAATACCCAAATAACAAAATGCAAATACGGGACAGTAATATCCTTTAATACAAAAACATCTATTCCTTTTGTTTACTATAATAAAACAGTGGTTGATTTAGAACCTATAATGGAGCTACGTGTATGATAACCAGTCCAAACGTTGTCTTTAAGGTAGCAATCATTTTACTTTTAAAGTGGGGTGAGGTTGTTTTGTCGAAGCGCTAATATTTTTATTAAGTTTTTCATCGCCATCAATCAACTTGTCTGGTTCAAAATTTAACACTAAAAGTCATGAATAATTTTTCTTTTGTCCTCTTCTGGCACAGAATATTATATCATCAAATTAGGGATCAGAATATTTTAATGTACCATTATCGAAGCCCCTAGTGGTAGTATCAAGTAAAAAACAGGTACTATCTAAATATTGGTTCCCCAGAAGATTACCATTTATCGCTGATAAAAACTTTTGAACACAATTTTCAACTTTCAAAATGCCGACACCTACAACTGGATAGATGGGTGCTTAATGTAGTACAGCGGCAACTATTACATAAACATGAATGCAAGTTGGGTGCTTAATGTAGTACAGCGGTAATTATTACATAAATATGAATGCTCGTGAAAATAATGTTTATGGTATACGTTTATATATGATATGAAAGGTTTCAACTTTTACAAAACCAGAGCTATATGTTGGATGTAAAAGTTTACTTTATTTGGCCTTTTCAATTTTATTTGACTTTATTTGCCTTTTTAACTTAATTTGGTTCGAGTGTCAATGATAAGTCTTTTGTAAACGAAACGCGCGTCTGGCGCAAAAACCGGCAAAATTTATATTCCGGTATCCATCTATGATGAGTTTTTGTAGATACCTTGTAACAGTATCTTGGCTCCAATTTGCTGATATTGGATCCTATTACCGTCTTAATTTCAGCGTAAAAAAGATTATATTAAAAACCTCCCACACTGTGGTCTAGCACAACCTTAAACCATGCATTCAGTATCATGAAGCGCTTTTCTTGATCGACCTCCTTACGGAACGCCTAAAGCTGAATATTTAGGGCAAACAACTTACAAAGAACAGATAAAAACGTTTAAGATGATCTTTCATTCTGTACATGAAATGATATATTCTTTAGCCAACTTGATTGCAGAAAGTAAGAAGTCGTAAAGCAAAACAGAAAAAAAAATGAAATCAAAAGAGATAATACATCGCGTATTGGGCCTTTTTATGGCTTAAAGTTTAGTAGAAAATGTATATACATGCTCAACATAACCATACTATTTGACCTACTGCAAGTTGTTCAGTTTTTACTGTTACTCCTGTTTCTCCTAAAATATGGGTGCTTGAAAAACCAGCCGGTAAAATGGTCAATATCAGAGCCGTACGTCTGCACCGTGTAGAACGCCACATGCGGGGTGTCGGCTATGTTTGACATGGGGTGGCAATTTTGAAGCGACGAAAAAGTAACAAGGTAAGTTCAAGCATCAACATTTCTTATTTCTAGAACTCTCAGTACCATATAATGTATTGCACGGAAGGAACCGCTACATAATCTATTTCCTGAAAGCAGAAGCAGTCGTTTTCAGTGCTCAGTTTTCTCAAACACCTCGCCCTAGTTTTCCGTGTTGCAGATTTTGAGGCTTTATATGCAAATTTCGGTATAAAAAACTACTTTACACAGCCATCCCCCGTATCATTTATATAGAATTGTATTCATCTCATTTACTTATACCAAATACCAGTTTCTTAGTTAAAATTAATTGGTTTTAAAACTATTATTCATCAAAATATAAAGTGTCGCTCGGGGTGTCAGATTTTGCGTCGCAAAGGGTAGAGGCTTGTCATGAAAAAATACATATTTGCTTGTAAATTAGTCTTCATATGATACATTTTATTTCAAACACATCTACTTTACCATGACAAAACAAGGATTTTTCATTTTGCCTGTTTTTGGTCTTAAAAAATATGCTTTTGATTTCATTCACATCTACTTTACCATGACAAAATAAGGGTTTTTCATTTTGCCTGTTTTTGGTCTTATAAAACATGTGCTTTTGATTTCATTCATAGTAAAAAAATGGCTTAAAATATTTAGTTTTCAAGCTGGTAAACGATTTCTTTTCCTTTTCAGTCACTATCATGGTAAAAAAAAAGTAAAGTCTATGGCTCAATAAACCAAAACATCACAAAATAGTCCTCAATATAAGATAGCCCGAAGCCTCCACCAGCCAAAATGCATCCTAGTTCATCACCAGGTTCATCTAAAAAGCACTCGTGCACGCCGCAAAAATCCATTACTCCTAAAAGAATTAGAACACTCTCTCCAATGAAACACTCACCGGCATCTTTTTCAGCGAATGACAACACAACTTCAAGTAATCCTGAAGACGATGATACTACAATTGTCAATGAGAAAACAACGACTTGTACACAAATATACAATGGAACAGGTTTACAAGAAAAATGATTCAAGACAGATATTTCGTTCGTAATCGCCCAGCTAGAACTATCCGTTTTCTGTTACACATCTATCATATCATATCTACTTTGAAGGTCTACTCTGACTAATTTTGATGCTTGAACTTACCTTGTTACTTTTTCGTCGCTTCAAAATTGCCACCCCACGTCAAACATAGCCGACACCCCGCAAGTGGCGTTCTACACGGTGGTCTGGTTTTGAAATGAATTATCTTCTTTTAAGAAATATTAATTTTGTCATCCAATTTTTCACCGCTTTCAACTGTCCGTTTTATTTCATACATAAACTTTTAAGTATCAGTATGTTTTTAATTCATATTGTTTCGTTTCGTTCCGCTTTTATTTCGTTTCGCTTTTTACAGGTATCCCTCTTATTGCCCCTTTTCTATTTTGATATTTTAAGCAAACATTTAAAAAATCAAACTTTCAAAAAGTGAAATAATCAAAATTGCGCGTTAGGTTTAGTATTTTAAAAGTTTGGTCAAATTTCTCAACTATCAAATTTATAAACGATATTTAGAATTTTGATATTTTAATAATTTGGTTAAAATTTCAAAATTTCAAACCTTTAACACAATTTGAAATTTTGATATTTTAAAACTTTGATCAAAATTCCAAAAATCTAAAATTTCAAAACTTTTTAAAACTTTGAATTGATAAGTGTTACACGGACCTATTTGACCACAACATAACAATTTCAAGTTAATTTACAATTTACCCAGTATGTATTTGCTAAGTATGTTTAAATGAACATATGTTCCCATAGTTCAGGACTTTATTAATTTTAGGCTGAAAAATACAGGCAATGTTTTGATGTTTATGCAGTGTTTTATATTTAAAAAAAAAATTCCCTACCTTGCTACTTAGCTTTTTTTCAGCATTCAGAGCTCCAGATAAACTGCGTTTTTGCGTGATCACGCAATACAAATAATAAAAAACCCAATGCAATTGCCCATTGTAGGGTTCAATAACCCAACTAATTCAAAGAAAAACCCAATTATATGCCAAAACCATGAGTTCTCCACCCTTTTATTGGCTACTGTTTGTGTTATTTACCCTTCCGTTTACAGTGGTCACGTAAATCTTTTTTTATAATATTTATAATTGGAAATTTCCTTTCGTTCTAAAAATAGATCCCTGGATCAAGCAGCTGAAATGAGTCCCTGTTGGAGTTTTCCATTGCTCAATATGTACACTTGTTTTTGAAAACATTTCGATCTTCTCGGCGTTTATCCAATTAGCGTGTGTCATGCAGTCATATTTTTTTCGCATTGCTCTGGATTTATCATAACATACATTGAATTAAAACAAAAGTGAACATGGTGAATGTCCGGTAAAAATATTGAATAGAAGCATGTTTTCTGCTTTTTAGCTCACCTGGCCCAAAGGGCCAAGTGAGCTTTTCTCAGCACTTGGCGTCCGGCGTCCGTCGTCCGTCGTCGTCCGGCGTCGTTAACTTTTACAAAAATCTTCTCCTCTGAAACTACTGGGCCAAATTTAACCAAACTTGGCCACAATCATCATTGGGGTATCTAGTTTAAAAAATGTGTCTGGTGACCCGGTCAACCAACCAAGATGGCCGCCATGGCTAAAAATAGAACATAGGGGTAAAATGCAGTTTTTGGCTTATAACTCAAAAACCAAAGCATTTAGAGCAAATCTGACATGGGGTAAAATTGTTCATCAGGTCAAGATCTATCTGCCCTGAAATTTTCAGATGAATCGGACAACCCGTTGTTGGGTTGCTGCCCCTGAATTGGTAATTTTAAGGAAATTTTACTGTTTTTAGTTATTATCTTGAATATTATTATAGATAGAGATAAACTGTAAACAGCAATAATGTTCAGCAAAGTAAGATTTACAAATAAGTCAACCTGACCCAAATGGTCAGTTGACCCCTTTAGGAGTTATTGCCCTTTATAGTCAATTTTTAACCATTTTTCGTAAATCTTAGTTATCTTTTAGAAAAATCTTCTCCTCTGAAACTACTGGGCCAAATTAAACCAAACTTGGCCACAATCATCATTGGGGTATCTAGTTTAAAAAATGTGTCCGGTGACCCGGCCAACCAACCAAGATGGCCGCCATGGCTAAAAATAGAACATAGGGGTAAAATGCAGTTTTTGGCTTATAACTCAAAAACCAAAGCATTTAGAGCAAATCTGCTATGGGGTAAAATTGTTCATCAGGTCAAGATCTATCTACCCTGAAATTTTAAGATGAATCGGACAACCCGTTGTTGGGTTGCTGCCCCTGAAATGGTAATTTTAAGAAAATTTTGCTGTTTTTGGTTATTATCTTGAATATTATTATAGATAGAGATAAACTGTAAACAGCAATAATGTTCAGCAAAGTAAGATCTACAAATAAGTCAACATGACCAAAATGGTCAGTTGACCACTTTAGGAGTAATTGCCCTTTATAGTCAATTTTTAACCATTTTTCATAAATCTTAGTAATCTTTTAGAAAAATCTTCTCCTCTGAAACTACAGGGCCAAATTTAACCAAACTTAGCCATAATCATCATTGGGGTATCTAGTTAACAAAATGTGTCCAGTGACTCGGCCAACAAACCAAGATGGCCACCATGGCTAAAAATAGAACATGGGGTAAAATGCAGTTTTTGGCTTATAACTCAAAAACCAAAGCATTAAGAGCAAATCTGACAGGAAGTAAAATTGTTGATCAGGTCACGATCTATCTGCCCATGAATTTTCAGATGAATTTGATAATCGGTTGTTAGGTTGCTGCCCCTGAATTGGTTATTTTGAGGAAATTTTGCTGTTTTTTTGTTATTATCTTGAATATTATTATAGATAGAGATAAATTGTAAACAGCAATAATGTACAGCAAAGTAAGAACTAAAAATAAGTCAGTATGACCAAAATAGTCAATTGACCCCCTAAGGAGTTATTGCCCTTCATAGTCAATTTTTAACAATTTAAGATTTTCAATAACATTTTCCACAGAAAGTACTGTTATAGATAGAGATAATTGTAAGCAGCAAGAATGTTTAGTGAAGTAAGATCTACAAACACATCACCATCACCAAAACACAATTTTGTCATGAATCCATCTTTGTCCATTGTTTAATATTCACATAAACCAAGGTGAGCGACACAGGCTCTTTAGAGCCTCTAGTTTTGAAAAGCTGAGGGAAAGTAATGATGATAACAAGACTCAGCCGGTGTTTTTAGGAAGCGTCCATCGAACGCACGGGCATGTGTGGGTACCTTAACGAGAACATTGCTAATAAACACAGGGTTTCATCAAAAATCAAATCAGTTGGAAAAAGTGAAAGGCCAAATCAAGTATGACATGCTAAAGCATCAAAAACCAAAAGTTCTAATAAAAGACAACTAAACCCAGATTTATGTAAATTGAATAAAACAAAAATATTCAAGTATAATTAGAGTTTATATACTATTTTTTTTTCATTTTATGGTTATTCAATGAATACACACACAGGCACTGGTCTCAGAATTTATTATATAAAGGTATAAGACTAGTGCCTGTGAATACACATATCCGTTTTTGTGAGAAAATACAAAACTGGCAGAAGGTTTGAAACGGGACACAAATTAAACCTACAATTGCTCCTCAGTGAATAAACCAAATAAAATAGCTAGCAAATAACCCTAACCCTAAACCAAATAAAACAGCTGAACAAAGAAAGAAACATATATATAGTATCAGATGGAAAAAAATCTGGGGTTGATATTGCCTATAGATAAATATTCAATATTGTGTTGATAAAAAAAAACCAATACATTAAGTAAATTGGTGGTGAAAAACTAAATTTGGTATTAACTTGAGGGGTGAATTGAAATTGATAATGCAATTAAAAAACTTTATCACCCAATTTTATAAGAAAATGGTGGGTAAAAACCCCAATTTGAGAATTCTTATCTGGAGCTCTGCAGCATGTAATAATGTTCAGTAAACACACATAATTTTTTATTTGGTCTCATATGGCAGCTTCATTTGAGGTAATTAGAAGTGTGGCTTAAAAGTCAGAACAGAAAATATAATAACTTTTATCTTATTCTATACTTTTTCTTCTAGTCATTAGTTTCTATGTTACGTCTTGTGTGCTATTATTTTGTCTGTTGGTCTTTTTCTTTTTTAGCCATGGTGTTGTCAGTTTATTTTCGACTCATGAGTTGAACTGTCTCTCTTGTATCTTTGGCCTATCTTTTTCTTCATAAGTGTGTACACATAACCATTCATTCAACTGGCAAACCATAAAGTAGCCTTAAAATACTGGTCAGTCTGTTGCTTGAATGATGTTAGATAATTGTCGAGCCTGCAACTTTTGTTGCAGAAAGCTCGACATAGGGATAGTGATCCGGTGGCGGCGGCTACGTGGGCGGCTATGGCGGCGGCATTTGCTCACTTCTTAAAAGCTTTATATTTTAAAAGGTGGAAGACCTGGATGCTTCATACTTTGTATATAGATGCTTCATGTTACGAAGTTTCAGTCAGTCACATGTCCAATGTCCTTGACCTCATTTTCATGGTTCAGTGACCACTTGAAAAAAAAGTTCAATTTTTTTGTAATGTTGAATTCTCTTTTATTATAAGCAATAGGATAACTATATTTGATATGTGCGTACCTTGCAAGGTCCTCGTGTCTGTCAGACAGTTTTCACTTGACCTCGACCTCATTTCATGGATCAGTGAACAAGGTTAAGTTTTGGTGGTCAAGTCCATATCCCAGATACTATAAGCAATAGGGCTAGTATATTCGGCGTATGGAAGGACTGTAAGGTGTACATGTCCAACTGGCAGGTGTTATCTGACCTTGACCTCATTTTCATGGTTCAGTGGTTATAGTTAAATTTTTGTGTTTTGGTCTGTTTTTCTCATACCATATGCAATAGGTCTACTATATTTGTTGTATGGAATGATTGTTAAGTGTACATGTCTAGCGGGCAGATGTCATGTGACCTTGACCTCATTTTTATGGTTCAGTGGTCAAAGTTAAGTTTTTGAGTTTTGGTCTTTTTATCTAATGCTATATGCCATAGGTCAACTATATTTGGTGTATGGAAATATTTTATGATCTTTATGTCAGTCGAGCAGGTTTTATTTAACCGTGACCTCATTTTCACGGTTCATTGCACAGTGTTAAGTTTTTGTGTTTTGGTCTATTTTTCTTAAACTATAAGTAATGTGTCAACTATATATGTTGTATAGAAGCATTGTTAGCTGTACCTGTCTGCCTGGCATGGTTCATCTGACCTGGACCTCTTTTTCAAGGTTCATTGGTCTTTGTTTAGTTATCTTGGTTAATGTTAAGTTTATGTGACAGTTGTAATATAAAGCTTAGCTTTATACTTAGGACTATCAACATAATATCAATGATTAGTATAGAAGGCGAGACATTTCAGCGTGTGCACTCTTGTTTTAAAGCTGTTATGGAAACAAAGGATCAAATTCTTCAATCATTTCTTCCATATTGTTTATGTCCAATTTCAGATGATGCAGTTCTGTGTGAAATACATTGCAATTAAAGTCATTATAAGTTGCTAGCTCCATACTAATATAGTTCATCATTTGATAGTTATTGTATAGCTACTTTCTGCATAATTTTTTTACTTGTTTATTTTCAGAGTTGTTTGAAGACGTAGAGAAATGGACTGTGGAGATAATATAGACCAAAAAGTAAGGGAAAAGAGTCTTATGGAAAAGCAGTTCCAGACGGAAATAATTAACAGAAAATGTAGTTCAAGTTTGGATGAGTTGACTAAATATGAACGGACCGATATTTGTGGAGAAGGTAGAGAATTTGACCAACAAGAGGCAAGTGACACAGATTCTGAAGATGAAACTTGTAATTACGGTGATGGAGTTGATTCAGTAACATTTGAAGCCATTAAACACATCATTCTTGATTCAATTTTAGCTACAAGAAAAATGAAGAGTAGGTCTAACGATGCAGAAGGATACTTATCAGCATTATTGGGAATCTGCACTAAAGAACAACGAAAAGAGCTGATGAAAGTTAAAGATGATTATCATCACGATCATGTACCTTTGTCATTAGCTTGTAAGATGGGAAATCTAGAAGTAGTTAGGTTTTTAGTGGAATATTGTGAAGCAGATGTGGAAGGCTATGAGAGTAATGGGAGGCCATTGCTTTGGGCAGTAGCCAATCAGAATGAAGATATTGTCAGGTATTTACTGGAACACAATGCTGATGCTGGAAAGAACATAGGAGCAAACTTTAATTTATTGATGTTTTCTATGAAAATCTTTACACAACCACCATTTCAAACATTTGGTTATGGAGTTGATGGTTATGATGATGACGATGAGGACTCAAGTGAAGATGAAGAGGAAAAGGAAAAAGACAAAGATGAAAACAAACATGGAGGAGATGAACATGAAATTAAGGTGGATGAAAATTCAAATGAAATTAAATATGATGAAAATGTAAATGAAGTAAAACCTAAAGGAAAACTTGAAGATAAACAACCTAGAGATGACATGGATAAGGAAAAACATAAGGATGACCAAGATGAGGAAAAAGAAGAAGACAGAAGAGATGAAAAACCTGAAGAAAAGAACAAAGAATGTGAACAAATTCCAGTGCCATTTTTACCAAAACTTAAAATTGTTAAGATGTTGATAGATAAAGGAGCAGTAGAGAAATGTTCGGATGTTCAACTTTTTGACATATTTACAACTATGACAACATTAGAGAATAGAGATGTCATTAATTTAGGTGCACCAGAAGATCTTTACAAGGCTGTTCTACCATTGCTGTTAAGAAGAGTTCCGAATTTGGCAAATATAAGGAATGCTCAGGGTATTTCTTTGTTAGGTTACGAGATGTTACATAAGGAGGTTCTTACAAAGTGTCCTGTATCAAACTATATGAAGAAATATTTTAAGAAAGGAAATGGAACTGATATCAATAGTGCAAATGTACTTAAAAATTATACAATACCTAAATCAGATAAACAACAAGAAACTATAGAAACCAATGTTGATACCATATTAAAATATTGCACTATTGATTCAACAACAAATGAAGTTATTTTGAGTGAGGATACAACGGTGGAGTATCAGTACATACATCCAGTGGTCTATTTAGCTTGTGCTGGTAAGAGACTCATCTCAGCTTGTTTAAATAAATCACAAATTCCATTCCAAGCCAAATTTGATGCTTTAGAAGCATCTGGGGCATACTTTGCTGCAAGGGAATATTTTAAGGATGCCATGAATTGTTGGGAGGTTGCTGACCTAATGAAGGAAGAAAAATTCAATCAAAATGGAAATGGAGGAAAATATCCAGTTATCTCACACTGGGAGAAAGATGTTATTTGTAAAGACATGAATCGTGTTGCTGTTAACTTACTCAACCCAATGGAAGGTATGCCTCATGTACACATGGACTTAGTATATGCTGATATGTCAGAAACTGCTTTGGGTGTTGCTATACAGGTTACTGCCAGCCATGAAAAATGGGTCAAGTGTGGGTCAGTGCCGAAATTATCTGTCAGTCCACCGGAAACTTCCTTCAAATTTCATCTAAATAACCTCTGTCATCAAAAGGAAACTGCAAAATTAGAAGCAGAAAGTAAGTCAGATGGAAAAACAGTCAAAACAGGAGACAAAGAATCTGCTGCAGGAGACAAACAATTTGAGTCACAAGACAAAATATCTGTTACGGACAGGAAAGCATCTGATACAAAGGATGATAAATCTGGTACTAATGTTGAAGATGAGGTCACTGATGATGATGAGGAAGACGAGGAAGATGAAGAATGGGAAACAGATGAAGACGATGAGGATGATGATGATGAAGTATCTACAACATCTGAAGAAGAACGTGACACACGCATAGCTTTACTGTTGAAGTCTGGCTTAATTCACGAGAGACTAATGGGTTATGGTAGTTTTGAGACATTGAAGTCAATACAAGCACTAGCTAATGAATATGAAAGTGAAGACTTTATTCAGGAGTGGGTAACTTTAGTGGTCTACAGCTTTCCATACTTTATTAAACATATTTCACAAGAGGAACGCTTTATGATGAGGGACATATTAAAAACAGATACACTGAAGAAATTTATTAAAGATTTAACAAATTTGTTTTTTACAATATTAGTTGATGAAGAATACGATATGCTATCGTATGACTTGATGATGGCAGTTTTTAAATGTTTCTTTTTGAACTGCCTAGCTACACCAAAGAAACAAAGATATTTCAGTGATATGGCTCCACTGTTGTTGGCAATCAAAGTTTTAAGTAGATATGAGAAGTCAGAGGAAGAGAAATGTAGATTTTTGGGCTTCATGAAGAGAGTAATTAAGGATGACCTTAGAAACTGCTATGGACAAGGTCTGCTTCATTATGCTTCACCAGTTATACCTGAAAATAGCAGAGAAGGAAAGATAGGTGAAGATTTGGAGGATGTAGTCATAGGATCAGAGGAATTAGTGGAGATTTTGTTATCTCTGGGATCTGACCCAAACTCTGTTGACGATTTTGGAATGACACCACTTCATATGTGTTACCGTGTTATTTCTGTTGAAACAAGTAAATTAAAGAGTAGTAGATTAGATGATCGGTATGCAATTATCAACTCTCTTATAAAGTCAGGGGCTCATCCAGATTGTTTGGATGCTAGAGATAAAACACCAATCTTCTATTCTGAATCATCCTCTACCCAAATGTGTCCTGTTGGAAACCGATCTCTACAGTGCCTTGCTTCTGCTGTCATTTTGGACAATTGTATACCATATAAAGGACGTCTGCCATCAGACTTGTTCCCATTTTTAGACTTACACAGGAAAAAAGGCAAGTCTAAATCCAAATCGAAATTTCTACAGGAGCTTAAACGTCCAACTCCATCAAGAAATTACTGGGTTATATAACTACTACAGGTCAATGCTTTTTTGACACATGGCAGCTAAAATTTATCTCCATACATATTTGATGATTCAATGTTTTGCTTATTGTAGCAAGCATTATGGCAAGCCGTTTTACTATTTACTCTAACTTCAAGATATTTCATATAATATATAAGATATCTCATATAATATATAAGATATCTCATATAATATATAAGATATCTCATATAATATATAAGATATCTCAGATAATATATAAGATATCTTATATAATCCAGTTTTTACAAGATATCTTATAAACTTTATAAGAAATCTTATAAATTATATGAGATATCTTATAAACTATATGAGATATCTTATATACTTTATAAGATATCTTATATATACTTTATAAGATATCTTATATAGTGTATAAGATATCTCATATAATTTTCTTTATAAGATATCTTATATATTATATGAGATATCTTGTATGTTTTATAAGACTTCTTATATAAAAATTATTTATTAGATATCTCCTAAAGTTATAATATATCTTATAAAAACTTTATTATATAAGATATCTTATATATTATATGAGATATCTTATAAATTGTATGAGATATCTTATAAACTTATCTTATAAAGTTTATAAGATATCTTATTTAATTTATAAGATATCTCATATAATTTTCTTTTTAAGATATCTAATATACTTTATAAGATATGTTCTAAAGTTTATAAGATATCTTCTGAAGTTTATAAGATATCTTATAAAGTATATAAGATATCTTATAAAGTGTATAAGATATCTTATAAATATTTTTTTTATATAAGGTATCTTATATACTATATAAGATATCTCATATAGTTTATAAGATATCTTATATAAGATATCTTATAAACTATTTGAGATATCTTATAAATATTATTAGGGTATCTTGAAGTTAGAATAAATAGTAAAACGGCTTGCCATAAAGCACAGTATTCTTAAAAGACCGATACATTTTAACAACTATCATGACTATAGTAAATTTTGTGAAAATTCTATACAAACATGATGATGTCATATAATGAAATGCATAAAGGGGAGTAACTTTTGAAAATCTTCATCTTTTGTTGTGCATTAATAGAAAAAAGACATATACAGGATAAAAAGTGTCAAATCAAATTTTTTTTTTTTAAATGTTCAAATATTTTCATTGAATATGTTGATAACAATTTTTATGATACAAGTTTTAAAGTGTCAATAATAAAATGACTACATTTTTGCTATGAAGTCAAAATTATGTTATAATTTGAACAATTAAATTGTATATTTATATCAATTATTGAAATGGTAATGAATAATCAAACAATTATCTATTTATTGTTAATATTGATCATGTTGATAATGACTTATTTGAACTCATTTTTAGCTCACCAGGGCATATGAGCTTATGCCATCACTTGGTGTCTGTCATTGTCTGTTATCTGTTGTCTGTTTCAAAAACTATTTAAAAAATCTTCTCCACTGAAACTACTGGGCCTAATACTTCTTAAGTTTAACTAAATGTTCCTTTAGGAATCTAGTTTATGAAATGTATTAGAATTTTTCATCCATAAACAAACATGGCCGCCATGGCTAAAAAATAACACATAGAGGTCAAATACAGTTTTTGGCTTATATCTCAGAAATTAAAGCATTGATTTAGAGCAAATCTGATATGGTGTAAAAAAGTTCAATTTGTCAATCTATCAGCCCTGAAATTTTCAGACAAACCTAACAACCCATTGTTGGGTTGGTGCCACTAAATTGGTTATTTTAAGGAAATTTTTCAGTTTTTATGCTCCATTTATGGGCATTATGTTTTCTGGTCTGTGCGTCCTTCCGTCCCTAGTCCTGCTTCAGATTAAATTTTTTGGTCAAGGTAGTTTTTGATGAAGTTGAAGTCTAATCAACTTGAAAATTAGTAAACATGTTCCCTATGATATGATCTTTCAAATTTTATTGCCAAATAAGAGATTTCCCCCATTTTCACTGTCCATTGAACATGGAAAATGATAGTGCGGATTGGGCATCCATGTACTTGCGACACATTCTTGTTTGTTATTATCTTGAATATTATTGAAGATTAAATAAGCTATAAACAACAAAAATGTTCAGCAAAGTAAGATCTTCAAAAAAGTTTTTAGATGACCAAAATTGACCCCTTACAGAGTTATTGCCCTTTAAGGACAATTTTTCAAAAGTTGTTTATGTTTTTTAACTTTAAAAATATTCTCTAATGAATCTAGTATAATTTTTTTATTTTATTTTATTTTATGTCAAGAAACATAGACTCTATGGCTAAAATGGAACATATGGGTAAAATGCATTTAATGCTTTGAAGAAAATATGACAGATACAAGAGTCATACAATGAACCTTTAAATGGCATTTTTAAGCCACTCATTAATATATATTGAAAAGCAAAAATAAATCATTGATGAAAGATTTAAGCAAAAAATATAACAGGTGAGCGATCCAGGCTCTTGGGAGCGTCTTGTTTTGAGTTAGTAAGCACCTGAACAGGACCTGATGATCATATTCATTTTTCATCAGACTCGGAATACAAAATCACATGAACAGATGACCTCTATTATGATTTCAAGGTTGAAACACAACCATATCTCTAACAACATATTAGACTACTCTGCTTCACAGCCTTGATCAGGCTTCATGAAACTTAAGTATAAATAATCACAATAAAGAAAGGATGCAGGGGCGGATGCAGGAATTTTCGAAAGGGGGGGTGCTAACCCAGGGCACCCAGGGCAAAGGGGGGGGGGGGGGGTGCAAAACATATGTCCCGATACAAATGCATTGATCAGCAAAAATAAAGGGGGGGGTGCGCACCCCCGGAACCCCCCCCCCCCCCTGGATCCGCCACTGGGATGACACATTAGGTCTACATTTTAAAAATTCAAACAAAGGTCATGAATTAAAAGACAAAATATATAAAGTGACCATGTTTTAAAACTAGTGCTTATGTATTAATCAGCTGCAAACTAATTGTACAGTTTTGTTAGAGTTAAATTTGTTAAATATGTTGGTTGTTTTGTTACAAAGTTTAAAGACTTTTCCCTTTATGTTGGTTGATATTCCTGCCTTAAAATTTAATGAATATTTATTGATTTAAAAAAAGCTGTCTTGCATTAAATGGCATTTTTACACCTACATGTAGCTCTACAGTTTTCTGCTTTAAAAAATATATTTCCTATAGAAAAGTAAGAGTTGACATTTTTCATAATTTTATTTTGAAAAGTAAGAAATTTGAAATTTCTATTAAAGAAATTTTACAAACCTCCTGCAGAGGTAAACCAAATTTAAATAAAAAGTTGATCCTGTGGCGTTTTAAAAAAGAATATATCAGGTACAGTAATTAGGGGTACAGGGTTAGCAAACTTTTTACCCAATCTTATTATTAAAATCTAATTTTTATATTCAAGTTGAAGTAGTGAATAGCTTATTTTTTTCCAACCAAATCCTGAATACCTGGTATTTGAGACAAACACATTTTTTTGTGTATAAAAAAGGGGAGATAATTCATCAATGAAAAATATTGATATTATTGGAGAGAAAATAAAACAAACTGCTATGAATATTGTGTTGAATTAACTACCTCACCTGCAACAATCTACATGTGAATAAAATATTTATAATAATCATTTATGTTATTGTTAAATTGATTTTTTTTTCTCAGTTGTATAGAATTTCTTGAAATAGACGAAAGAAATTCTACAATATTTTCTATCTGTATGAAATATCATGAATTTAAAACTTTGAAAATCTTAATTTGTTAATAATTAAATGTTATATTAAATGGTTAGCAAAAAAATAATTTGTAATTTCAAGCCTGACATCTTAGAATTTGACATTTTGAAGTTGGCTATAACAGTTGCAGTAGATTTCAGAAGTTACAGACAAGTGCTGTGCATGCTTCATACCTTGAATGCAGATGCCTTATGTTATCAGGTTAAGTCTGTCATATGACCATTGCCCTTGACCTCATTTTCATGATTCAGGAACTGATGCAACCATGTTATTTATTTGGTATATAGGATCTTTGCAAGGACTATATTTCCGTTTGACTAGGTTCACCTGACTATGAAGTGAACTCATTTCATGGATCTGTTATTAGGGATATTTTTTGTGGTCGGGTTCATTTTTCAGGCACTATAAGTAACAGATCAACTAAATTTCATGTATGAAATAATTGTAAGGGTGTACATGTTTGGTAGGTTTCATAGTTCATTTGTCAATGTTAAGTTTTTGTAGTTTGGTCTATTTCTCAGATACTATAAACTATAAGACTATATTTGATTTATCAGTCGGGGGACTTACTTAAATGAGTGATTATTAAATCACTGATTCAAGTAACATGTTGTAAGTTAAAGTTGTCTTTCTTTAATAATCACCTATTTAAGTAGGACAAATTTATCACTAGACTAAGTGATTTAATTTTATTGTAGTTTTAAATATAGAATACTAAGGATCCAGGGACTAAATATGTTTCTAAACTTATCAAAACCAACATCTGTGTTGTCTAGGATGACCAGGTCATGTCAGGTGATGACCTTGTACTGAATCTAGGATAATGACATAAAAATCACTTGTTTAAGTATCATACCTCAATTTCCTTAAAAAAAATCACTTTTTTAAGTATCATTATTCTTATAACCCCCACTAATTTCAACACCCCCGAACAGTGACATTTTTAACGCGAACAGTAGAATTTTATTACATAATCTGAAAGATGAAACCTTGAACTTTACAGGAAAAATACTCCCACTGCTGGGAAAAATCTGTTAAGAAAGTATCAGTTCATTAAGTTAGGCCATTATTATAGCATTTTATCCACTAAAATAGAATTTGCAGCTAAATTATTGCACCAAAGGCATAAACCTTTCTACTTAAAAGAAGCAAAAAGTTCATTTTTTTCAATTTTACTAATGAAAAGATATTATCTTAACCTATGTGTTTAAAATTTTAGTATAACTACAAAATCACAATTTATGACAACATTTCTAATTTGCTACTTAAATAAGTGATTTAAAAATCACTCATTTAAGTAAGTCCCCTGACTGTTTATGGAATGATTGTAAAGGTGTACATATAAAAAAGAACATGTGGTATGATTGCCAATGAGACAACTGTCCACAAGAGACCAAAATAACACAGAAATTAACAACTATAGGTCACTACGGCCTTCAACAATGAGCAAAGCCCATACCACATAGTCTGCTACATGTTTGGTAGGATTCATCAGACCTTGGCTTGATCTCATTTTCATGGTTTTATCCAATATTAAATGTTCATTGTTACTTGATATTGTAAAGCAAAGTTCAAACTATATTTGGTGTTTGGAATGATTACTTGGTGTACATGTTGTCCGGCAGGGTATATCTGACCTTGACGTAATTTTAATGATTCATTGATCAATGAAAGCTGTATATGTTGTCTAGCAGGGTTCATCTAACCTTGACCTAATTAACATGGATCATTTAAAATATTAAGTATATGTGATATTTATACTGTAAAACCTACAGAAAAAAAATTTGTATGTGCATTTATCAATGCAAATGTTTTACAATGGACAATTCTTACTTAATCTTATGTGATGGGATTACTTCCCTTCATTAGAAGAAGCGTAGTCAGCTGTAAGGTCATGCTCTCCTGTTTACACTTCATTAATCATCTCTAAATAGTTTGCCACAGGAGAGAGCGTGTACACAAATCAATCTCAATTACCAGTACTTGATGAAAAAGAACTGACAAATGTTTCTGGAGATAAAAGGCACAATAGAGCACCAGTCTTGCTTTTTATTTGTTTGAAAATACCGTCCAGTTCTAAGTTACGAAAAGAGTTGGAGTGGTTCAACTTCAAGTTGAAGGTTTATTTGACTTTAAGCATGAATATAGTTGTTTAATGTGTGGCCATCAGTATAGGATTTTTGCAATCTTATTTCTAGTGAGATCAAGGTCAACATATTTTCTCTTATTTACAGTGGTTTTCATAAAACTAAACATTTTACCCTTTAGTTCTATTGTCAACCATGTTGTTTTTGAGACAATTAGACAAATCTTAAATTAGATATTGACTTGATTAAGAGGGTACCATCATTTCTCATTCTATAGTGTTTAATTGTCTCATTAGCAATTTTACCACACCTCTAAGGTCATGCTGATTTGTGAATTTGATGCAAGAACACTTACCTGTTAAATGTGAATATAATCAAACTAATTGTTTAAACCCACTGCATTTGTTTGTACCTGTCCTAAGTTCAGTGATTGTCGTTTGTTGATGTGGTTCATATATGTTTCCTGTTTCTCCTTTATTTGACTAGCCAGTGAAAACAGCAGTAACTACTAAGACCACTCGGCCACTGAGGCCCCAATCTTCATAAGGAAACCTTGGCTCACATCGAACAGCAAGCTATAAAAGATCCAAAAAATTGACAACTGCAAAACCATTCAAAAAGGAAAACCATTGGTCTTACAGTAGTAATTTGTTTTGGGGTCCTTTAAAGATTGCTATTCAGTGTAAGCAAATGTTTCCTTTTGAAGACGGGGCCTTGATGGCCGAGTGGTCTAAGTAGTAACTATTGTAATTTACAGCCAGTCAACACTGAGGTTTTGAGTTTGAACCCCACTCGTGCGGGTTCTCTAAACTCCAATCTTAATTAACTAGTGTTGTCAGTTTTTTTGGATTGCAGGTCAGTGGTTTTCTTGGGGCACTCCAGTTTCCTCCACCAAAAAGCTGTCCAGCACGAAATAGTCGAAATACGGTGCATGAAAGTGGTAATAAAAACACCAAAAATAAATTTAAATCAAATTGTGTTGAAGACTGTACTAAATTGACCTAGAATGGTTTAATTTAACATAGTGTGACTAGGATGAAGAGTTGTCTCATTGGCACTCATACCACATCTTCTTATATTTATATATCCAAAAATTAGAAAACTACATGTGTCAAAGCGACACGAATGGCCCAAAAATGTCTCAAAAATCTGCAATTTCAATAACACATGTGGACACAAACATGATGGTAGTCTCACATATCAAACATCAGCTCAAAATCTGGAGGTGTATAGAAAAAAAGTCTGTATAACTGTAATTTTCAACAATTTTCAAAGTTGTAAACCTGCAAAATTAGCGGAGCAAAACGAAACTTAAACTTGATCTGTAACTCACCCCGAGTAACTCACATACCAAAAATCAGCCCAATATCTGAAAGCGTTTAGAAAAAGAGTCTGTATAACTATAATTTTTAACAATTTATCGAAGTCCATAGCCTGTAATTTCGACAAAAATTAACAGAGCAGAACAAAACTTAAACTTGACCTGTAACTGATCATGGTTAACTCACATACCAAAAAATAGCCCAATATCTGAAAAAGTTCAGAAAAAAAGTCTGTATAACTGTGATTTTCAAAAATTTATCAAAGTCCACATCATGGTTAACTCACATACCAAAAATCGGCCCAATACCTGAACCCTTCAGAAAAAAACTCTGTATAATGGTTTGTTGCGGAATGATGGAATGACGGAATTTCGAAATTATGGAATTATAGAATTTTGAAATTTCAGAATTTTGAACAAGGGTAAAACTATATGGCACCAACAACTTCGTTGCGGGGCCATAAAAATGATTTTATAAATTAACCATGTTTGTTTGAGGAAGACTTAAATAAAATAAAAAAAGAAAAGCAGATTAAACATTAGTAAGTTTATTATAAATTTCATACATAAAATGTAAAATAAATACATTGGTCAGATATAACAAATAGAACATCACAACATATCTTTAAACTGGACGGATTAAAATGAAACGGAAACTGCTAAGTATAATTGATTTCTTACAAATTAGTAAGTCGATTTTTTTAAGTCTAGGGTCTTATTAAATATGATAAGAATTTGTTTATATTAGGTTTTTCAAACATCAAAATCTGAAATGCATAATGTTAAAATGATAAATGCACAAAAACTAAAATAACAAAAACAATAGATTTTTTTTTATTACACTGTTAGTAATTAATTAAAAAGAAGAAAATTTTAAGTCATAAAAAGATTAATTGCAATTAACAGGTATTGACTTGAAATAAATAAAAAGACTTTTTAATTTAAGGATATATACATTTCAATGTTCATTGATGAAAAATATATAATTTGAAATTAGTTCAAAGGAGTAGGTCCGGTAAGGACTCATTTTGGCCTCAAATTTCAGTTTCATCTGACGAAAGATGTTGACCACTTTTTAAACACTTAAGAGTCTATTTCACTTGATTCAATTAGTTTTTGTGAAAGATTTTAACTAATTTAGTCATTAAAAACGACCCGATATAAGCTCAAATTTGAAAAATCTCTCAAATATGCCAAAAAACGTCACTTTTCTGATGGTTTTTGTCAAAAATGAAAGTGGCCGCATCCGTGTTCATCCACAACCTTTATATATGTTATGTATTATCATAAAATACAACTTACATTTCAATATTAAGGATGAACACGAATGCGGCCACTTTCGTTTTACACGAAAACCGTCTAAAATTTAACTAAAATGATAGAATTTTGAAGATTTCAGTAATTTAGCATGACTTAATGGTGCTACAACCCGATATATGTGCATTGGATTGTCAAAAAAGCCCATATTTATGTAGCAGAAGCATTCAACTGTCCAATAATTAACTAAAAGTTTACATTTTAACAATTTTGTAAAACTGTTATATTTTGGGGCCAAAAAGGGGTCTTACCGGACCTACTCCTTTTAGAAACCTTATAATACTATTGTAGGAACGAAACAAAAAAAGAAAAAACATAGAATTTTAAAGCAATAGTCAGATTTCTACCACAGTAAAATAAATTATGTGTCAGGTATTAAAAAACATTTTTCAATAAAAATTTATTTTATTTTTAAAACAGCTTGTATATAAGTAATATTTTCACACTGAAAATAAAAAGTCAATAATAATGTGTTAAGTATAAGTTGTTTATACAATAAAAACAAAGTGTTAGCTCTCTGGTCGATTAAAAATTGCTCTTCCATGCTTGCGATAATCTTGGTGCTTTGAAATCATGGGCACTGGGTGCATTACTGAGAAAAGACTGGTCTCTGGAAGCTAACCCTTTCGTAGGCGTTGATGAAGGGACACTCATAAAAGACTTTTCTCTGTATAAGATTTCATCTGTGTCTTTTTCGTGTGATCCTGTTCCACACCCACAACCAAGTAATCCACCTACAGTTAAGGGAAGAATTATTATAATACCTTCAGAATTACATTGATTATAACATTAGATAAGATGTGCCAATCATGGTGCCCAATATTTGAGCTTTACAATCAAATAATTACATTAAATGTATGTTTCATTATAATACATGATTCTGATTGGCTACTCTGCAATCTCGTGTTATTCAACTTCATTACACAATAAAATTTATCATTCATGATGACACAAGTTCCCACAATAAAGTGCACAGGTAAATTAAATATAAACTTGATAAATATGGGCAATAAATATCTTGTTTTCATGATCCTAGATAAAAAATGTAATTATGAGTATTGAATGCTTCTTTTTGTAACTTCATAGGGTTGTAAAAGCGTTGACCGTGCAAACATTTATAGAATGCTCCGCGCTACATACAAAATGTACTTTGGTCAACACTTATACATCCCAATGAAGTTACAAAAAGAAACATTCAGTTCTTAAATGAATTACAAAATAAAGCACAGTAAATGATTAGAATGATTAAAGTACAGTTTAACAAAAAACATGAATACACATTTTCACAAAGAAACATGATAAACCATGTTATTGATAAAAGAAGTTATTTTGAAAGCCACTGTGACCTGGAGATCATATATATAAGAAGATGTGGTATGAGTGCTAATGAGACAACCCTCCATCAAAGTCACAATTTGTAAAAGTAAACCATTATAGGTCAAAGTATGATCGTTAACATGGAGCCTTGGTTCACACTGAACAGCAAGCTATACAGTGCCCCAAAAAATAACTAGTGTAAAACCATTCAAACAAGATATTGCTAATATTAACCTATAGAATAAGTTTTAAAAAAAAACTAGCAAAAATGGTACCCATGAAAGTGCAAACAAGATGGGACAGACAGGCAAACGCCTAGTATTTCCATGTCCTCCTAATGCGTTTCTTTGTGAATATTCTAGCCTAAGAGTCATATACCGGTACCAATTTATTATGACACTTGAAGATTTGGTATACCATTTATTGAGTTTTAGATATCAATTTCATTTCTCGTCTGGTGTATATAATCATATAATAGTGAATATTTTGCTCTTCAATGCTCTGAATTGAAACGGATGTCTCCAAGTGTGCAGGGTTACAAACAATATGTAGCAACCTATCATTAATAATATCTTACTTTTCTGAATTTTTTATTTATTTCTTTAATTTATTTATTTTAAAAATAACTTTAAAAGAAACTATTTACCTGCGACCTGTACTTTGTTTTTGGATAGTGACTTCATTCTCCACACAACCATTATAATTACAATCAACAGTACACCTCCAACAACTGAACCAACTATAAGAGCCATTGGAACTTCTTCAGAACCCTCATCCTGTAACATATATATTTTGTTTTCCATCTATTTATCGGTATTGTTACACAATCTTTTACACTCGTAAATATATACAACTCGTCTAATATATATACATTTAAACAATTACAGTATACAATGACAATATTTCTTACCAGCAGGTTTATGTTGAGCTTGCTGAAACTTGGTGATTGAGAGCATTCTTTAATGTGGTATGATATATAATTACTGTCTTTTGGTGAGGTAAATAAACTTATAGTCCATCATTTCAAATAGACATATTTAAATCCATCAAGTGCATACCACCAAAGATAAATGATGTATATAAATATGTAAAATAAAACTAGAGGCTTTTAAGAGCCTGTGTCGCTCACCTTGGTCTATGTGCATATTAAACAAAGGACACAGATGGATTCATGACAAAATTGTGTTTTGGTGATAATGATGTGTTTGTAGATCTTACTTTACTGAACATTCTTGCTTCTTACAATTATTTCAATTTATAATGAACTTGGCCCATTAGTTACAGAGGAAAATATTTTGTTAAAATTTACAAAAATTTACCAAATTTACAAAAATTTACCAAATTTACAAAAATTGACTATAAAGGGCAATAACTCCTTAAGGGATCAACTGACCTTTTTGGTCATATTGACTTGTTTGTGAATCTTACTTTGCTGAACATTATTGCAGTTTACAGTTTATCTCTATCTATAATAATATTCAAGATACTAGCCAAAAAACGGTATAATTTCCTTAAAATTGCCAATTCAGGGGCAGCAACCCAACAACCAGTTGTCCGATTTGTGTGAAAATTTCAGGGCAGATAGATCTTGACCTGATAAACAATTTTACCCCATGTCAGATTTCCTCTCAATGCTTTGGTTTCAGAGTTATAAGCCAAAATCTACATTTTACCCCCTATGTTCTATTTTTAGCCATGGCGGCCAGGTCACACCACACATTTTTAAAACTAGATACCCTAATGATGATTGTGGCCAAGTTTGGTTTAATTTGGCCCAGTAGTTTCAGAGGAAAAGATTTTTGTAAAAGCTAACGACGGCCGACGCCGATGCCGGAACCAGGTGAGCTAAAAACAGAGCACATTTTAAAATTATAACTGCAAAATTGATATTTTTCATTAACTGAACAAAGTTATTAGTGGAGAGAAATTCCTCAATGTAAACTTACATCTGGGGTTACTTCACATGCCTCTCCATAAAATACACTTCCATTATAATACATGTATTTGGACAATTCCAGGGCCTGTCCATTATAGTTTATTGTCTGTCCATCTGTCAGCATAGAACAGGTTGAATACAAGGTACTGTTAATACTATCGTGACTTCCTGATACATTTAGGGTTACCAGTATACTACCTGTGATTTACACAAATATAGTGACAATTATTGATAATCGAGAATAAACAAACACAGGAACTTACCAAAATGCTTTCAAATTTATCACAATATAAAATTGTTTAACCCTTAAATGATAAAACAGCTCATGCATTTATGCCCCCTTATTCAACATTTTACTCGAGGAACTTTTTTTACTAAGAGTTTATTACATTTCAATATAAAACAATTCATATTAGAGAAGGTATAATTGCCATTAAGCAGTTCTGAAGACATCCTGAAATGTTAAGTAGTTTAGGAAAAACTGATTATAACAACTAGATGTGTCATTACATCATTTTTTTTACCATTAATGCAGCCTAAATGTTAAATGCATATCTGACAAGGGGGTTTTAGTGAACATTTTTCAGGGTTATAATATTTCTCTGTTATCCCATTTCTCTAATAAAAACTTGATTAAAATTTGATTTGATATGGTTTATTGTTTTTTTTTTTTTTTTTATTAAAAGTGTTTTTTTATTGTAACTATAAAATAGGTCACATACATATACAGTAACTGAACATAATGATATTGTTGCTGGTCTAAGTTTTATCTGTTGAAATTAATTTTATCATTATTACATGGGTTGTTAAAATGAGTATTGTATACCTATAGTCACAATGTAAGATTTCTATAAATATACCTGGTTGTAAAGTAACTGAATTGATCTGTAAATCTCCATACAAAACAGCAAACCAATTTCCAAACATTGCTTTTGCGTAACGATCATCTGTTCCAACCACTGTGTTATAATCCCCGTTTATCTTCAGAACTATTTCGTTGGTCTCGTTGTGGATCATATCCTTATGCTGTAATTGCTTGACGTTGACATAATGTGGAATAGTAAAATTGTATTCGGGAGGATTGGTAGTCACACGGAAATTAATTATCGCCATTCCAAAGGATGTAAATGCCAAATCAGTGAATGTTGCCTGACTGCTAGAACCCCAGAATTTCTGGTTACTTCCATGTAAAGAGCCGTTATAATATTCTGGGCTTCCCATTTCTGCTTCAACATTCCATTCATGAGACTACAAAAATATATAATCGTTTAAAGCACAAATTATTTGAAATTTTCATTGTAGTATTAAACCCATGCAAATGATCACTTTATTTGAAACAAAAGATAAATTCTGCAATTTTTTTTAAAAGTTTCAATTTAATGAAGATAATAGGAAGGACTAATATGGAACTATACTTATGGTTAATTGGTTAATGCACTGACCTTTTACAAATGATCTCACTTCTAATGTTAAATTGATGCCCCTTTGCTTTCCTTGATCCATGCATGACTTAAATTCACATACATACTTTTATCATGATCTTACAATGATGCCTCAGTTTTTCTTATTGTACTTACCCTTATACCTGCCAACTTTTCAAAATGCCCATGGGGGTTTTATGTGCAAGATAGTTCCTACAGTCCTTTAAAACCTTCAAGGGGGCCTTTTAATGCATTTTAATGTTGTTTTTTGGCTTCTTCATACTTTTTAAAGCCTATAGCCATTGTAAAATGAACTGTTTTGTTTAAAAATGTGGACAAAATAGCTCTTTCAAAATTTCCATTTGAGAGCTTTCATTGGGGAAATCCCCCGCAAATAGTGACAGTTGGTAGGTATGTACCCTTTTTAAAAAGAAGGATCTTTATGATTAATTAATTGATTGTGTTTAACCCCATTTTCAGTACTATTGGGTATATCATGTCAGTTTTTATTGATGGAGGAAGTCTAAGGTCCAGAAGAGAACCTATGACCACGGTAGGAAAACTGATATTCCTAGTCAAAAGAATTTACAAAAATCCCTGCTATACCTTAAGGGGCTTTTTTTTAATAAAACATAATTGAATGATAAAACTATGATACTGTGGATTCATTATTTTTTGTATGGATACCAATTTTCGTGGATTTCATGGGTACAAGTGAACCACGAAATAAAGTGTTCAACTAATGACATATTCAATACAGGCTTGTTCACAGACTTAAAAAAAACCAAGAAATCAATTATCCATGAACATTCTTTAAGGTACGATATTTAAACAAAGATTACCCTCCATCCAATATTGTCGAGTTTATTCCCCGTCAGTTCTTCTCTTAGCTCCATCTGAATCGTCATACTTTCTGTAGTGTAGACATCCTCAGTGGCAGACACAATAACTGCTGTAACAGGTATCTTCTGTACATCCAGTGGCATAGAGGCCAAGGTTAAGTTTTCAGCTTCTACAGGTTCTGTCATGTTAAAGTCTATGATATAGCCTATACCAGGATGGCTTATCTCAAGATTACTAAAGTTGGCCTCCCCATTAATAAAGGGTACGGTGGTGTTCCCTGTCAATACACCATCAGGATTACCACTGCCTTGTCGTAAGGTTGCTGTTATATTCCATGGATACAAATCTGTTCCAAGGTCAGTTATCTTAACTCCCTAAAAAAACCACATTAAAAGATCAACGAAAGCCTAATCCATTTGAACCTAAAGCTATAAACATCATCATTATGACAACATCTTCTGGAATATCTGTACACAAACTTTAAAAAGTGCTTTTTCTCTTTTTTGCTAAATATAAGAATAAGAAGATGTGGTATGATACATAATTTTACCAAAAAAAGCATTTTCAAGATTTTGTTATTTTTTTTCTGCTACAATCTTCAATTAACCAATGTATGATGGACTGATCAGTATGTATCATCATATCATATGTATTTTTGTATAGATGTCATCTAATTAACCGTCAAGATGAATTGCAAAATAAGACTGCCAACTTTCATATAACCTAATGTAAATATAGTTCCCATTTGAATGGTTTTACACTAGTAATTTTTGGGGCCCTTTATAGCTTGATGTTGGGTGTGAGCCAAGGCTCTGTGTTGAAGGCTGTACCTTTACCTATAATGGTTTACTTTAATAAATTGTTACTTGGATCAAGAGTTGTCTCATTGGCACTCATACCACATCTTCCTATATCTATATAGATCAAGTTCAATTTGATTTTTTTTTTTAGGTCTGTTTGATTTCATATTGTAGGTTAAAAGTATGTTTATCATAGTTTTTACCAATAAAAGAATGATTTTTTGTGTGGATCAAATTTGTCAACCAAATGGTTCATCCTTGCTTTACTTTGTATGTTGACATTCTCATCCTTTTTATAGCTGAAAACATACATAACCCATCTCCAGCTAAGATGTTAAATTGAAGGTCACATGAATACATATTCAAAAAGGTCAAATTATTCACTTGCTTATTTTGACAAATTTGAACCAAATTTTCAGCTAAAAGTGAATTATTATTTCACTTTTTCACTTTCATTAATGATTAAACAAACAAAAAATCTATTATTTTTTTTTATATCTCTTAGCTAATGCTCCTTCATATTGTCTAATTATAATACATACCACTATGTCATATGCACATATCTTTGGTTGCCTCGGGAATACTGTCCCTTCATATTGTGGAAGAGTGGTGATTTCAAAGTCTAGATGATCAACTTGTATAAGAATTCTGTATTTATCCTCAGTGGTCACTCTTGCCCACTTTGGGTCAGAGGGATCAAGGGTAGGTTCTGCCACACCAAGACCCAATACTGTGGCATTAACGACTTGACTAATATTTCCCACCTCTCCTTCAGTAACTATCTTAGCATACATTTGTTGTAACTGATCATCTGTAATGGCATCATCAGCTGTGGTGTTAAAATCTACAAAAACATAGAAAATACTTATTGCTTTAAAAGTTACTTCCCTCTGGCTTTATTGATAACTGAAATAGAACAAGCAATATCACATTGAAACTAATGGCTAAATAGACTATTTGACATCCAATGGGTAAGAGCTTTCAAAATTAGGATTGATTGATTGTTTTTTGCTTAACTTTCTGTTATTTCAGCTATTTTATACATACTCATGGTGTGAACATACCAACAAATGTACAGCCAATGGAAAATTTGAGGGTAATTTTTGTCTAGCAACAGGCCTCCTATGAACCCCCAGGGAAATGTATTTATTAAATATTTACATAGATATAGGAAGATGTGGTGTGAGTGCAATGAGACAACTTTCCATCCAAATAACAATTTATAAAAGTAGACCATAATAGGTCAATGTACGGCCTTCAACACTGAGCCTTGGCTCACACCAAAAAAAAAGCTATAAAGGGCCCCAAAATTACTAGTGTAAAACCATTTAAATGGGAAAACAAACAGTCTAATCTACATAAACAAGTGAAACTGCGAGCTACTGCTCACTGATGATACCCCCGCCCCAAGTGGATAATATTAATAGTGTAAAAATATGCAAGTGTTCGGTAAACAGGAAGTTGTTGAGTGATGAATCTGAAAACGCATCACACGGTATAGCTGACTTATAAAAATCCTGAAACCAAATTTCAGAAATCCTTGTATTGTAGTTCCTGAGAAAAATGTGACGAAAATTTTCAACTTGGCTATCATGTGTAAAATCATACAAGTGTTCGGTAAACAGGAAGTTGTCGAGTGATGAATCTGAAAACGCATCACACGGTATAGCTGACTTATAAAAATCCTGAAACCAAATTTCAGAAATCCTTGTATTGTAGTTCCTGAGAAAAATGTGACGAAAATTTTCAACTTGGCTATCATGTGTAAAATCATACAAGTGTTCGGTCAACAGGAAGTTGTCGAGTGATGAATCAGAAAACGCATCACACGGTAGAGGTGACTTATATAAATCCTGAAACCAAATTTCAGAAATCCTTGTATTGTAGTTCCTGAGAAAAATGTGACGAAAATTTTCAACTTGGCTATCATGTGTAAAATCATACAAGTGTTCGATAAACAGGAAGTTGTCGAGTGATGAATCTGAAAACGCATCACACGGTATAGCTGACTTATAAAAATCCTGAAACCAAATTTCAGAAATCCTTGTATTGTAGTTCCTGAGAAAAATGTGACGAAAATTTTCAACTTGGCTATCATGTGTAAAATCATACAAGTGTTCGGTAAACAGGAAGTTGTCGAGTGATGAATCTGAAAACGCATCACACGGTATAGCTGACTTATAAAAATCCTGAAACCAAATTTCAGAAATCCTTGTATTGTAGTTCCTGAGAAAAATGTGACGAAAATTTTCAACTTGGCTATCATGTGTAAAATCATACAAGTGTTCGGTCAACAGGAAGTTGTCGAGTGATGAATCTGAAAACGCATCACACGGTATAGCTGACTTATAAAAATCCTGAAACCAAATTTCAGAAATCCTTGTATTGTAGTTCCTGAGAAAAATGTGACGAAAATTTTCAACTTGGCTATCATGTGTAAAATCATACAAGTGTTCGGTAAACAGGAAGTTGTCGAGTGATGAATCTGAAAACGCATCACACGGTATAGCTGACTTATATGAATCCTGAAACCAAATTTCAGAAATCCTTGTATTGTAGTTCCTGAGAAAAAAACGCATCACACGGTATAGCTGACTTATATGAATCCTGAAACCAAATTTCAGAAATCCTTGTATTGTAGTTCCTGAGAAAAATGTGACGAAAATTTTCAACTTGGCTATCATGTGTAAAATCAGACAAGTGTTCGGTAAACAGGAAGTTGTCAAGTGATGAATCTGAAAACGCATCACACGGTATGGCTGACATATATAAATGTTGATACCAAATTACAGAAAGGGTGGATGTGTAGTTCCTGAGAAAAATGTGACGAAAGTTTCATGGGACGGACTGACTGACGGACGGACGGACGGACGGACGGACTGACGGACGGACTGACAGACAGAGGTAAAACAGTATACCCCCCCTTTTTTAAAGCGGGGGTATAAAAACGAGAAATGAAAAACACATATAAATTACATAAACAAACAACAACTGCTGTACATCAGATTCCTGACTTAGGACAGGTGCAAACATATGCAGCGGGATTAAATGTTTAAATGGTACCAAACCTTCTCCCTTTTTCTGAAACATTAGCATAACATCACAACATAGAAAACCACACGATAAAATATCAATTGGAAGGCTTAACTCAATAAAGAAACGTAAATTAACACACTATGAACGAATAAATTTGATCTGCAATACCTTAATGCAAATGCACATTTAATAAAATATTAGGGACAAACACTCAAGGCCAAAAAGCAAACAAACAAGTCCAAACAAAGCCATGGCAAGACACAACCGCAAAATATTTAACCCTTCGAAAATAATCACTTTTGAAAAAAAAAGGTTTTAATAAAATCTATAGGTAATTAACAATTATTTGGATAATTGATGTTTATATAAAGGATTAACTCAGTTTTATTCATAGATAGGATTTCCCCTTTTGTTACCTCTTTATCATGTTAGCCTCATTTTCAAATTATTTTGGGATATACGTCATCTATATTGCTGCTCTTGGATCAATAGCAGTGCCCCTTTTGTCATCAGATATTTTCATTACATTTTGATTGGATTTTCATATTTTAAATTTTGTTTGGAGTATATATACTGATTAATGGATATTAATACATAATTCTGTGTGATCTAAGACTTTAAAACGAATTCATGGTAACTGTCTTTCCTTATTAAATATCAACGTTCCTTGTGGAATCAAAATGGCTACAAGGAGGAAATCGGCAAGTCGTGTTCAAACAGAAACATTAGATGACCAAAATCCTTCTAATTGGACTTCATCTCAACTTAAGGCTGCCCTCAGTAAAATAGGGATCAAGATTACCGGAAATTTATCTAACAGTAGTTTAAGAAGACTTTATTTGGACAATCAAACAAAAAATAGTTCCGCTACGATTGACAATTCCGATAATTTAGCTGAACGGAATACAGTTTCTGATGGAAACTATTCTTTAAACGTAAGTGATGCTACTATACGTGATCCTATAGACATAAATAATTCAGATCGCGATGTTCACTCAACTCCTATTCTAACCGTTCAACAGGAGATTGCTACGCCGTCTACATCATATGCGCACGCAATTCCTCAGCTTCCGCCCACTGCGGCATCTGCGCACGCAACCATAAACAATAACAATCAAAATGTAAACATGCAAAACCTCCTAATGAATACAATTCAACTATGCCAGCAATCTATGCAACAAATGAATAAACAAGGAGAGCAGATACAGCCAAGTTTCAATCTATCAACAGCTCTAGGACATGGTTCAACTTCCCTAGGCATTCCGCCGTCTTTTAATTCCACTATTCCCGTTTATTCTACTAATTCATCAACTCCAGGAAAATTCAGATTCCCAGCTTCATCGTTTTCAGCTGTTGACATGGTTTCCCCCGAACTAAGGAACGATATCATTACAGGTAAAGATGTCAATCTTAATATATTATTGATTCCAAACTATGAACACTCTACTATGAAAAAGGAATCCGATGTAAGACTCCAGAGAAATTTATCAATGGACGAATTTGTAATTGCCTTTGGGCGTTACAAACGTATTATGGGTACAGCTTTCCCTAACAGAAACGAGGAGTTAGACTTATACTTGGCACACATCATTGAAACAGCAAACATCTGGCCAGACTGTTTTTATGAATATCACAAAATGTTTTCAGCTAAATGTGCCGTCATGCTAATTCAGCACAACATAAAAATAGATTGGTCAAAAGGGGACTCAGATTTACGCAATATGGTATGTGCAGGTTCTAAGATTAACACATGTAGAAAGTGTCACTCAACAACTCACTCCACCGTTATGTGTAGCGTACAGCAGCAAAATTTTCAGCCACAAAGAAATTCTAATTCATCTAGAAATACACCTGATTCTCTTGGCCGTGATGTTATTTTTGTAGATGGTTTACCCGTCTGCAACAATTTCAATGGATTTAAAGGTTGCACTAAACCTTATTGTAAATATGTTCATGCTTGTAAAACGTGTAAAAGTAAAACACATGGCAAAGCTACTTGTCAAAACTACAAAGAAGGTTATCAACACTATGATCAAAACTCAGTTAAAGCAAGCAGTAAATCTCAACCTAAAAAATGACTACCTTCCGACTTTACAGCCTCTTCACCTATAAATTGTGACCAGTTAGAATTTGAGCTAAGAAACCACCCCGACAGAAACTTTGTTAGCTTACTGTGTTACAGTGTTAGAAATGGTTTGATATGTTAGTTTCTGACATTAATATTTCTGCTTATGAATGTAAAAATGCTTTGTCAGCAAGGAAAGATCCAGATTCAGTAACTGCTCTAATTCAAGATGAATTGGTTAAAGGCTTCATTCAGGGACCTTTTTTACACCCCCCTTTTTCTGTTTATAGGGTTAGTCCAATCGGAATAGCAGTACATAAATATTCTTTTAAGAAAAGACTTATATTGGATCTTTCCTCGCCTCACAACAGCTGTGATCATGATAGTGTGAATGATTTGATAGACAAAGATTTATGTTCACTTAGTTACATTAAAGTTGATGATGCAATCAATGCAATTCAAGATTATGGTGTTAGTAGCATTTGTTGTAAGGTAGATGTCTGCGATGCGTTTAAACAATTGGGTATTTTACCTTCCCAATGGCATTTATTTTGTTTTAAATGGCATAATTTTTATTATCATTATGTAAGACTTCCTTTCGGTTGTCGATCTAGTCCTAAGTTATTCGATATGTTGTCAAGAAGTATATGTTGGATAGCCAAACATAATTATAACATTAATGTAATTTTTCATCTTTTAGATGATTTTTTGACAGTTGATAGGCCTACTGATTGTGGAGAAAGAACAATGGCTTTACTTTCTTTGATTTTTAACAAATTAAGTATTCCTTTATCAAAGAAAAAGACTGTTGGTCCTTCTTGTGTGTTAGAATATTTAGGCATTGTATTAGACACTGTAAATATGCAAGCTAGATTGCCTCAAGACAAAGTAAATAGAATTACAGATTTTATAACTTTAATTTTGAGTAAAAAGTCCTGTACTAGGAAAGAACTTGAACAGTTGCTTGGACATTTAAATTTTGCAACTAGAGTTATTCTCCCAGGACGCTCTTTTGTTAGTTATTTGTACAAGTTAATGTCATCTGTCAAAGAGAGTTTTTATCATGTTCATTTAAACAAAGAGTGCAAAGCTGATTTATACATGTGGTTATCTTTTTTGAAAAATTGGAATGGTATCAATTTCTTTTATGAAAAGACTTTAACTAAAGCAGCAGATATGATGCTTTATACAGATGCCTCCTCTTTGATAGGATAAAGTATCAACAGGTTGAATTAACAAGAAAATACGATTTGAGAGTACTAGCAGTTACTGACAGCTAGTTAAAAGCCAAAAACAATTAATAACAAAAAATCATGCATCAGAGACTAAAATCAACTAAAACACATCCCAGGGATTTAGTATTTTAACGTCATGAACAGTCAGAAAAGACATGACTTGTGCAATGCCAAAAATAAATGTATGTGTAGTGAGGAGCGACTTCTTTAGAGATAAAAATTAACGTGTGTGTGTCTATATACATCCCGCCTCAAAAGAAGAAACAATTTAGTTATGTTTTAATTTGCTAATGACAAAATCGATATTAGTGCCAATGTAAACTACATTGAGAGATCTAATTACAATATTGGTACGATAACCCTTACTTATAAGTTTAAAGGTTTGATGAGTTTACAGGGATCACACATTTCCTCGCTTTAAGTACAATATTATCGTAAAATTTAGGATGTGAAATACCATTTTAAATAAGTTTTCTACAGGTACAGCCAAATTTACTAATCAAATCTTTGTATCTATGAAAGAAAAAGTTTTAAATAATTTACAGTATCGAAATCCCTGACACAATAAATTCCCAGTGATGCGCATTGATTACGTTCTTTAAAATCTATCACCTCAGAACACACACGGGCAAACCGAACGAGTTGGGATATATAAACACCATATGATGGAGCCAAAGGCACATCGCCGTCTAAAAAAGGAAAATTAACCATAGTAAATGAAAAATCGTCTCTTTTGTCGTAAATTTAAGTATGTATTTTCCCGTTAAAAATTGAAATGTCTAAATCTGGAAAAGGACAACTGCTGCTGTTTATGTTAGATTAAGTTAAAGTAAGTCTTTTGGGGTAAATTTCGGAAGTATATTAAGAGCATGTATTTATTTGTAACTACTTACCGTTATTAGGAACATCACCAATCTCAACCACAATCTGATCTCTTTCTGTTGATCTTTTTCTACGTCTACGTTTATTTTGTTGTGCACTCACAATATTAACTACTCGAACTTTTGAGGGAGGAAGATCGAAAAATGCAGCAAGTAGTTCAACAATTCGTTCACCATAGAAATCATTTGCTGTCATTGCTGGGTACATAAAACTGACAATGATCTGTTTAGTGGTCACAATATTTATTGGGTCTGACCCTCTCAAAACAAAATAAAGAAGTCCAGAATCACGATCAAACCAGTTTGTTGCGGCTGGATCCTTTGTAGCATTTGGATGGTATGCAAATGGCTCGCCAACTGGTGGAGGACTTAATATGTAAGCATTGTCTATTCCAAATCTACCATTGACAGGCAATACAAGTTTCTCTTGGTAATACACATCCATTCGATATGGTTGGGAGTACCACACTGCAATACGGACAGCTTGTGAGTCATCTGCATTCAACAGGAAGTAGCGAGAAGATTGTGGAGATGTACTGGTAAAATACAATTCATAATTTTTGCCTGCAAAAATAGAAACAAAATAAATACAAACATAATTGTCATAACAAAACACTGTGCAAAATTTGTCCAACTTTTTGACAGGCATATAAAATTTAAAATCTTGCCTGTTTTACATTTATGCTCTATTCATACCATTGTAGACATTTTGAATGCTCGGCAACTTAATAAATATTAAGAAACTATAAATAAAAGCCCAAAATAATTATTTCAGCCAAGTTTTGATTACTCTTTGGGTTCAGAGAGGAAAATTCATATTTATAAAGACTTCAACATTGGATAATAGGATGGATAAAATATGAAGTTTTGCTCAATTAAAGTAGTGTTAAAGTTCTAACCTGTGGCAACAATGGCTTGAAATGTTGACAATCGTGATTTACAGGCATATCCTGAACACCATCCGTGATCCTGAGGTCCATTCATCAGGTCAATGACCCCATCACCATCACTATTATGTCCTAACAAGGCCACAGGGGAGAGTCGTCTGCTAGTGGAGTCGCTATCCATGCTTTCTATAACCATCATTTCATAATCGAACTCGCGACACACATAGGCATTCCAGTCACTTTCAAATACACAGTCGTCTTCACGAATTATACCTGAAATTGCACATCTTCACACTTTATTGGTAATTCTTATTGGTATAGTTATGCATAGACATTATTTTAAACTATTTGATCCCATGATTTGTATGTTTTCTATTTGAGGACATTAAATAACTTAGGGAGAAATTTGTATCATTTTGACCCCAATCAGACACACAATAAACTAAAAGAGAATCTACACAGAATAGTCCTCGTCAAAGTAATTCTGGCCAATAAAGTTTTTTCCTGTAAATATTTGCGTCATAAGTTAATTATACATTTTAATATATGAAAATAATAAACAATAAATACACATCAGTCCCAAAAGCTATTGAATGAATTGTCACAATCCATTTATAGAACTAATAAAGTACAATTCAGGAGTAAAAATCCTGTATATGAAGAATTGCCAACGTCAAATCCAAAATTGACAATGGGAAATCTTCAAATGCATTGCTTTTATCCCTATTCCAATGCAATACTCTTAAAATGATCCAAATTAATCATTTCAAATATCCTGTAAACATTGACAGCAATTGTGCAAAACTGTGACCAATGACTCTGAACCTCATCAATCATGTAATTGATGGCAGATATCATCCAATCAAAATTGTTGTTACAAACCAAATTGCATTAATCTTTAGAAAAGCATCATGATGAGAACTGCTTTGTCATCAATAGAAAAAAGGAAAACACTGAAAATGGTTTTAAAGATATCTTATATCTATTATAGATCTAACGTTACCTTTCATAGGAGCTAGAGTACTCATGGGAATTCTAGTTCCATTTAGCATGGTCAGCATTGTTTTAGGAACTCTGTAATCACCAAGTCCTCTTTGTGGATCACCTCCCCACTGCCACTCAGACTCTGGCAAGATTGTTCCTGGTGTCCCTGGTGTTCCTAAGAATGTCCCATCTAAATCTTTCAGAAAACCTTTCTTCAAACCATCACAGTCCATGTCTACACAGTCAGCTGGGTTAATCAATCTGAAAATTATGTTATAAAAATATTTTTTCTTTTCCAAAAGGCAATAACTTTATAAACAAATTATTATAACATTAATAATGCTGAAAAACTTTGAAATACACAAATAACTTTATTTCCAAGTTGTGTTCTGGTCATAGATGTTATTATGGAGATGTAGGTGAGTGGAGAGCTAGTTTTGCTCCAATCCAGTCCAAACATCCACAAATTTTGAATTGTCGAATTTCTCCTAACCATTGTACATAGAAGTAGCATAGAAAAAAAAAAGAGGAACTATTCTTGGATGATTTGAAATTACTATTGTATAGAGTCTGTATTCTGTAATACAGATAAATCAGTTCCAGACAAAGGTCAAACAATAACAGAAACATATATTTTATGTCTATGCTTAGCACTCTGAATTGTATTCTGACTTTAACCTACTATAGCCATTAGGACTTTGAAGTTATTTGATGAGCTCATTGTTCAATAAATTTGCATTTACTCTAGTTTAAGACAGAATAACAGAAATTTGTTATAAAATATATTTTGTGTCTATACTTAGAACTTTGATTTTGTATTCTGAATTTGACCTACCCTAGGTTAGGCCTGTGGAAATATATTTTGTGTTTCTGTTCCACATTCTGGAATTTGATGTTTGACGTCTCAACAGGATGTGCTCCATCATCATTTGAAGGATTGGTTGTAATTGCATTATCTCTACTGGAACAAGCTGTTGTGAAGTTTCTAAATTCAACATCTACAATAATATATCACATTTGTACTTTCATTATTATCAGTTAATTTGTAACAACTTTGTAATTATCAATTGTTTTCTATGGACCATTTGTTTATACATATTTTTAAATAACAATTTGAATGCTGATTCCACAAAACTTTTTCTCTTGACTTATTTACACACTTGTATAAATATATATACATACTGCAGAATCATTTATTTTTCGTGGGTACCAATTTTCGTGGATTAAGGAAAACTAACATGTTCTTGGATATTTAATTTTGTGGTTTAGTTGAAATCTGCTTACAAGTCAATAGAAAACTTGTTATTCATTTAACATTTAATTTTGGTGGTTTATCTGTTCCAACGAAAAACATGAAAATGATATCCATCGAATAATAATGAATCCACAGTATGTCATTTTTAAAAAAGTATCTCAATTTCTAAATTTAAAGTCTGATTAATTGCTCCTATCTTAGCACATATAGGCTTTAATGTGGTGATCTAAATTGAAATAAATTATAACAATATACTTACTCTGTATGGTAAGTAATCCTTGAATTGCCATAGGCGACTTAGATCCAGAGCTGAAAGTGGCAAACGGAATTCCTATTCTTTGTCCAAAGGGACCTTTTTTCAGAAGAGGTTCAATACCTTTCTCTGATTTATTAACTCTATCAATAGTACAATCAAACACTGGTGAGGTCCCTACAATGACAGAGTTATTTACAATGGCGGTTTTATCTGCATACTGATGTGATGTTGCAGAGGGTCCAGTAATTGTTATAGATATGCTGATTGGATTGTCTGCTAAAACAAGATTCTCAAATACTGCTGATACACCCCCACCGTAATACACACCATAATATCCACACTTTACCAGAATAAAGCCACAGATTCTATTACAATATTGAGCCTGAGTTGTTATTAGTCCGTACAAAGAGGAGCGTCCTATATTACCAGAGTACCATTCTGAAGATGACGCATTACAAGGTTGTGAAATGTCATATGCAGCCCTTTCTGATCCAGAGACCCGGTTATTTTCTAAAACTAAATCTGTAGCACCTGCTGCTGAAATGGCGCCTAATAGATCAGCTTCAATGTTTTGTGTCAGTGTTACAACATTTCTTCTTATAATTGTTCCATAAGAGTCAGTTATTATGGCTGAAATAAACAAGTAAACAATAATGAAAAAATATAAGAACTTTTAGGTCAACATTTACTAAGAGTATAACAATGTGTGTTTCAAAATACAAGACAAACCCTGATATTGAGCTGAGTGTTTTAGTCCCTATATATTCCGACTAGTATTTCTATAATTGCCTATAATTGGTTGAAAGAGAGTCAACATTAGAGAAATTATATCTAATTCAAAACTATTCATTACACAATACAGACTCCACAGACAAAACAAAAATTCATAATTTCTCTCTGGACATAAAACTTTGAATGAAAGATTATTTGTTTCAATATTTAATTCTTTTCTATATAATTTCAATATACTGTCAAACCTGCTTAAGAAACCAACTGTATAGAACAAAATCCTGTTTTGCAAGACCATTAACTTCAGGCCCTTCTTAATTGCATATCAAATAGGTTTTTTAAAAAGAGCACCTGTCTTATGAGACCACATTTTGCTCTCCCTTGAGTGGTCTCCTTAAACAGATATTACTGTATCCTGATTGTTACAATAGATTAAGTTCATTATCATAATTTACTACATAAAATAGTACCGGTAATTATATAAAATATTGAAAAGTGACATTCATGAAGAAGATCCTTCCTTACCATAAAAGTGACTTCCATGTATAACATTGTCCTCAATTGGCAAATACAAGGCATTAAATATTCCTATAGCTGGTGAAAATCCATTATGGAATGCACAGTTTCGTATATAGGATGGTCTTATATAATTGACCGGTCCTGAATCAACAAAAGATACAGCAAATCTAGGATCATACGCTTTTCTGTAATTTTTTCCATCTTGTCCCATATGGTAAAACTCTGTATTTGAGATTCGTGCATAACCTAAAAATCACAAGATTTTATATATATTATACAACACCTTTTAATACTGATGACATACAAATGTTAGTATTACATGTATAATGATAATTTTTAAAAAATTGCAAATAAAATCAATTTTCATAAATGATTGTCTTTTATCTTTAATCCTAGTCTTCCCTGCATTATATAATTTTACTATATGAATACAACTTAAGTAATGTAAATAAGATCTAAATTACAAACTTTTAAAGCACTACTGATGGAGGATATTCATTTATTTCATTATGACTTTACAAGATGGTATTCTTAAAATGGAAATAGAATATGCCTCTCAGGATTAACATTAACAAAGACAAGATGAACTCAAAGATCCAGGTCTCTCAACATCCTTGGCAAATACTCTCTTTTTATTCCTTAGTGCATCATACATTGTCAAGCTATTGACTAAATATCATACCATTGTGTTCAGTAGTACACAATAAAAGTGTGATTGAAATATTGGTTGAATAAGTGAAAGGCTGAACCTATGAATGAAAGGTTTGGCAGACAGACAAAGTGAATGCTTTATAGCCTCCACTTCTTTATTATTGTCTTATTGACATTTTTGCCATCTACTAGCAGTATCCAAGAAATAGTGATTTCTGTGAATAATAAAGACAATAACTGGGATAGTTTAAATGTTCAACGAGGAACACATTTTCTATAGGTATGCTGACTTTGGCATAGCCACAAAACCAAATATACCCAAAAATATAATCATTCCTCTATCCTTGATTATTGATATCTGTAAAGATAAATGAATCCACAAAACAGAAAAATAAACAGAAAAAGAGCTCCTTTTAAGGCAGGAGATGTGTTAACATATTTCTTATATGTAGTCCCTTATCAAGTTAAGATATGAAACTGTATTGTGCAAATTTGAAATGAACATTTGAGTTTTATACCTTTGCTAAACTCTGATTGTCCTACAATTAATCGTCCACCATATTTCTCTTCATATAAATCAGGATAATCTTCAGACTGTACTTTAACATTCCGTGTTAACAAGCCAACCTCAGCTGTAATATCCACACCATTTTCATTGTAGGCTGTAAAATATCATCAATACTTTTAAAACACATGATCCTCATTGTTATTATTCTATCAAATTTTTTGGTTTATGAAGATGTTATTTTATGTCAACTGTATGTTTTTTTAAGACAATCAATCTTTGTCACTACATTTTGAGATAATTTTCTATACGACAGCTTATCTGAGTTAAATATATTTAAAACATCAGTATGAATAATTAAACTAGAGGCTCTAAAGAGCCTGTGTCGCTCACCTTGGTCTATATGAATATTAAACAAAGGAAGCAGATGGATTCATGACAAAATTGTGTTTTGGTGATTGTGATGTGTTTGTTCATCTTACTTTACAAAACAGTCTTGCTGCTTACAATTATCTCTATCTATAATGAACTTGGCCCAGTAGTTTCAGTGGAAAATGTTAATAAAAATTTACAAATTTTATGAAAATTGTTAAAAATTGACTATAAAGGACAATAACTTCTAAATGCTTTGGTTTTTGAGTTATAAGCCAAAAACTGCATTTTAACCTTATGTTCTATTTTTAGCCGTGGCAGCCATCTTGATTTGATGGCCGGGTCTCCGGACACATTTTTTAAACTAGATACCCCAAAGATGATTGTGGCCAAGTTTAGATTAATTTGGCCCAGTAGTTTCAGAGGAGAAGATTTTTGTAAAAGATAACTAAGATTTGTGAAAAATGGTTAAAAATTGACTATAAAAGGCAATAACTCCTAAAGGGGTCAACTGCCCATTTGGGTCACGTTGACTTTTTTGCCAATCTTACTTTGATGAACATTATTTCTGTTTACAGTTTATCTCTATCTATAATAATATTCAAGATAATAACCAAAAACAGCAAAATTTCCTTAAAATTACCAATTCAGGGGCAGCAACCGAACAACGGTTTGTCCGATTCATCTGAAAATTTCAGGGCAGATAGATCTTGACCTGATAAACAATTTTACCAATGTCAGATTTGCTCTAAATGCTTTGGTTTTTGAGTTATAAGCCAAAAACTGCATTTTACCCTTATGTTCTACTTTTAGCCATGGTGGCCATCTTGGTTAGTTGGCCGGGTCACCGGACACATCTTTTAACCTAGATACCCCAATGATGATTGTGGCCAAGTTTTGTTTAATTTGGCCCAGTAGTTTCAGAGGAGAAGATTTTTGTAAAAGTTAATGACAGACGACAGACCCCGGACGCAAAGTGATGGGAAAAGCTCACTTGGCCCTTCGGGCCAGGTGAGCTAAAAAGAAGGTATAGCAATTATCTCCCTTGAAACAAGAATGTGTTCATAGTACACAAATGACACACTTCCACTATTATTTGCTATGTCCAATGGACCAGAAAATTGGGATAAAAACTGTAATTTGACATTAAAATCAGAAAGATCATTTCATAGGGAACATGTGAACAAGTTTCAAGTTGATTGCATTAAAAACTACCCTCACCAAAAACTTTAACCTGAAGCAGGACCGTCGGACAGATGAACATACGAACAAACGAACAAATGGACAAACAGACGGAAAAAAAATAATGCCCCACTGTGGGGCATAAAAAGTATGAATTAAATAAAAGGTGTTTATAGTGTAATAGGAAATATTTAAATTCATATGATATTTGATTACTTTTATAAAATTACAATAGATGTATCTTGTAACCTGACAGGAAAACACCTACAAACCTAAATGTCTATACTGTATGGTATCATTCAAGGTCAAATCTGTGATAACCTTGACAGGAAGACACATACAAACCTAAATGTCTATACTGTATGGTATCATTCAAGGTCAAATCTGTTATAACCTTGACAGGAAGACACCTACAAACCTAAATGTCTATACTGTATGGTATCATTCAAGGTCAATACTGTCATTCCATCTGACTCTTCAACATTTGTTATTTGGAAGGTTTCAGTCTCCCAGGCACTATACCCTGTTGGTGTTACAACTATTTCTTGTCCAACTTCCCAATCCACAACTGTATTTAGCTTGATAGTGCTGTCATCAGGGTAAGCTGTTATGTTGAGGGTTGTCCATGGCACATCTATCGGCTTTCCATGTAAATCTAATCCACCATAGACACCTATACGTACAAATTAAAATTCAATAAGAAGGTAGTACTTTTTTCTGCTTATAGTTAGAAATTCACCATTCAGACCAACAAATTATCTTTTATCTAAAATGAAATCATTTATTTACTATATTTATTAAGGCACACATCCTTACCTTTTAAGGAAGTTACATTCATCCATGACTGGGTTGAACAAACATCAATTACTGTTAATAGGTCTTTAAATTTTAAGTGTTTTATTCTTTTTCAATAAATTATTAACAAAAGCAGATTTTAATATTCAAACAATTGTTCTAGATTTTTTTTAAATTAGCTAATTTTATGTAGAAATGTATTCTATTTTCACAGACTTTTTATTTGAATGGAGAGATAAATAATCATTTTATGGAAACTTTAAAAACATACTTCACTAACTATTAAATACATACCAATGACTTTTGACCCGATATTATCTCCACCACTGGGAAGCTCATATGTTTCATCTGATGCATTTCCTCTCAGTGTTATAAGAAAATTGCCCATGAAAGGACTCTTTTCCCAACCCACAATAAGTCTTCCACCATATATAATGATACGTGTCACGTTTACAGTGAAATTCTTATAACCTTCAGTATAATTCGCATTGTCGAATTCCAGCACTCCACAGATAAACAATTCTCCCAATGGTGGTATCTCAATATCCGCTAGCACCCATGTACCTTAAGAATATATCATCTATTGTAAATATTTTAACATTTAAACAAACTAATTCATTATTAAATCAGCTATTTTCTAAATACAGTCATTTTCTTAAATATGATATAACAAGAATGTGTCCTCAGTACACGAATGCCCCACTCGCACTATCATTTTCCATGTTCAGTGGACCGTGAAATTGGGGTAAAAACTCTAATTTGGCATTAAAATTAGAAAGATCATATCATAGGGGACATGTGTACTAAGTTTGAAGTCGATTGGACTTAAACTTCATCAAAAACTACCTTGACCAAAAACTTTAACCTGAAGCGGGACAGACGGACGGACGAACGGACAGACGGACGGATGAACGAACAGACGGACGGACGCACAGACCAGAAAACATAATGCCCCTCTACTATCGTAGGTGGGGCATAAAAATAAGAAGATGTGGTATGATTGCCAATGAGACAACTCTACACAAGAGACCAAATGACTCAGAAATTAATAACTTTAGGTCACTGTACAGCTTTCAACAATGAGTAAAACCCATACTGTATAGTCAGTTGTAAAAGGCCCAAAAATGACAAATGTAGAACAATTCAAACAAGTAAAATGACAGCCTGATTCATATACAAAACAAGAATGTGTCCATAGTACACGGATGCCCCACTCCCACTATCATTTTCTATGTTCAGTGGACCGTGAAATTGGGTAAAAACTTTAATTTGGAATAAAAATTAGAAATATCATATCATAGGGAACATGTGTACTAAGTTTCAAGTTGATGTAACTTTAACTTCATCAAAAACTACCTTGACCAAAAACTTTAACCTGAATTTCGCACTATCATTTTCTATGTTCAGTGGACTATGAAATTGGGGTCAAAACTATAATTTGGCATTAAAATTAGAAAGATCATATCATGGGGAACATGTGTCCTAAGTTTGAAGTTGATTGGACTTCAACTTCATCAAAAACAACCTTGACCAAAAACTTTAACATGAAGCAAAGAGACGCACAGACGGACGAACGAACGGACGCACAGACCAGAAAACGTAATGCCCCTCTACTATCGTAGGTGGGGCATAATAATAAAAGGGATATAACATGATATACAGTAACAATGACAATCACTGAATTACAGGAACTTGACTTGGGACAGGCAAATACAGAATGTGGCGGTGTTTATAAAACAATTGGTGACAATAACTTCCCTGACCCGGGACAGTTGTGTATCGTTACAACACAAGAACAATATTTACAGCAAAGTTTTATGAAATAACACAAATTGAATATCTATTGGTATAATTTTGTTAATTGATAACATTTCAAAACCAAATACACATATTAAAGTAGAATATTTCTCAGAAACTCCTTTAACCCTTTAACCCCCAATCCCGCCTGTAGGCGTGATGGCGACAACCATTATTTGATGGCCCGTATGACCCTCCATACTTTTTTTAACTGCCCCAACTGAACTGTCATGATAGCAGGGACTTCAACCAAGCAGTTCATGGTCCATCAACTCTTCTCAGATGTCTGTTCATGAAAATTTGGCACTTTGAAAGCCGTTTAAGAGTTCAAAATCGGAAAAACATGAAAAGTAGCCAAAATCAGGTGGGGGTGGGCATCTTTTGATGGCCACTACGTAACTGGAAGTGACTGTTGGTAAAAACTATTATCATATATGCATGCATAGGTGGTATAGGAACACAACGAGGTATGATATGGCCAATAGGAATCGAGTCTGTAAAATCTAGGTCACCGTTTTGTCAAAAATCCATAAAAACGGACATTTAGGCAGACCTGACTTGACAATAATAATTCCCCAGCAAGACACTGAAGTCCAATATACTCCCAGCTAGCATGAATGGACTACTGTAACTATAGGGTAATACTTGAATGACAAAAAAACACAGTCTTGTCAGTGTTCACCTCTCAAGGTCGTTTTAAAATCGGAAAATAGACGGAAAATTAACATTTTTCACTGGGGGTGGGGTCAAACCCACGAGAAAATATTCCACCTACCACCCCACCCCCCACCCATGCCATCCGCCCCCCAATCCCAATAAGTAGTTTAATAGATGAGCATCAGTTACAGCATCAGGAGTTTGCTCATTTGCATATAATTTGCATATTTTCAAATTTTCGAAAATGCCTGATTTTCCAAAAATGTCTTGGGGGCGAATGAGTTAAATTCTTAAATTTTACTGCAGCACCTGAGATCATCCCAAGATTTTGGTGAGGTTTGTGTTGCTTAGTCTTTAGTTTTCTATATTGTGTCCTGTGTACTATTATTTGTCTGTTTGTATCTTTCTTTTTAGCCATTGCGTTGTCAGTTTATTTTTGATCTTTGAGTCTGAATTTCCCTCTGGTCTCTATTGCCCCTCTTTTTTACATGAATGTCTGTTTTTACAAACATTAACGTACCACATTCAATGGCCACATCTTCACCCTCCTGTGGAATGGTGTTATTAGGCCAAATTGTTGGATCAGACCATCTTTTAAGACCGAGTCCCCACCATGTCATGGCATCGTCCACACCCCCAAGTGTTGTATCGACTGGTGCCACTGTTTCTGGTTTGGGTGGCACAATACAATCCTTGAAATAACATTTGAAACATTGGAAGTTCAAATTATAATAATATCCAGCTGATGCTCCTCTTCCTTTCCTGGAAACTAAAAGGAAAATAAAAAAATTACACTTAATATTTAAATTACTGCCACTTTTATTTCTAAAATCTTAAAATCAAAACAGAAAAAAATGATCTCTCATTAATTGAAATAAACCTAATATACTTATAGTGTCAAAATTAACCAATTATCATTTCTGATGGAATTTTAAGAACATATTCTTTAAATCCTACAGTTTGTTCGTGAAATAAATGAATCTATGATTTTTAAAACTCTTGATCATTTACAATGTTATATATTGAAGGCTAACAATATTTATAAGCATATCTTTATATAATGACAGTGATCCATTTCCTACCATATAATCAATATTATATTTAAGTAAAGTGGACAAAATAGTTTATCTTATTAGTCTGTCTACTTGATAATCAGAGAATACTTCTAAAGCACACCCCTGATTATTTTGATTCAAATTTATTCTTGAAATAAATGAATCTATGATTTTTAATACACTTGACCATTTCCTTTATTATGTATTGCAAGGCTACCAAAATTGTAAGAAATAATCAATATACTATTTAGTTTTTTTGCAGGTTTTACGGTCAATTTCCAGTTGTATTGACCAATAATACTGTACCTAGGAAGCTGACGGCTCCAGTAGATTTGTCATAGTACCAGTCACCGTTTAAATGTTCATCTGGGTCAAGTGGCGTCTCTGTGCCGTTCTTTCTACATACTCTATCAAATACATACACACAGTCAGGGGTCCCACCAAGCTCAATGGTAAATATCAACCAATCATCAGCCTAAAAATAATCAAGAAAAACACTCGATTAGTCAGGGGTCCCACCAAGCTCAATGGTAAATATCAACCAATCATCAGCCTAAAAATAAGTACTTTTGCAGTTAAGTATAAGAAACTGTTTAGACACTATAGAAATATAGTTATACTCATATTAAATATATTTTATGACTAATCTATTCAAATTAAATGATGTAAATAAAAATTATACAAAAATAAAAAAAAGGTCAGTATAATTTGTTTGCTGTTAACAGGGGAGTTAATCAAAGCCCAATCTAAATGTGCAGAAAATAAATCTGTTTTGAATCATAAATTGAAACCTTTACTATTTTTTCATGTACAAATAAACTTACGTTGAACAATGTTAAGGTCCCACTAAAGCTAACATTGGTATTTAGTTTGGTGTTGTCGAAATGCATGGTATACTCCTCACGTGTAGAGATCATTATCATATAGCCTAATGGGTGAGTCACATACATCCTTACCCAGTCAATTGTTCTATTTCCATACTGATTTTCAAACCTAATTGGTCCCCTGTATTCTCCGCCACGTTGAAGGTTATTAAAAGATAATCTTAAAACATTAACAGTGCATAGGCTCATTGGTACACCAGCCGAAAAAAAATCAAAATCTGTACAGTTTGGAGGATGCATATCTGTAGTTGGTGCTATAATAGATCCTGGAATGTCTGTTCTGGCTGTCCCATCAATGTCCGTGAAAGAAGCCTCAAATTCAGCTATTGAAGCTCCATTTGTAGGGCCAACATTTGTAAATTTAAGGTTTTGAGTTTGGTAATGAAAACCTCCAGGTGCATTATGATCAGTTGGATGTTTTACTGATAAAGCCGTACAGCCACCATTAAAGTTTATAAATTCTGTCCCGTCCACCATAAATCCGAAATTGTCTGGTAATGAAATACCGCTGGCTGTACATCCACCAAGAATCGATGATGTTCCAACAATCACTCCATTTTTAAATAAGGCCCCATTTTGAGAATACCATTCTCCTTCAAGATGTGTAATTTCTTCATAACCAGCCTCACTATTGCTAACCAGTGTAAAGTTATGAAACTGTAGTGCCCCTGCCTTAACTGATTCAGCACCTTTTCTATTTCTCCAAGCATAGAAATTATCAAATACAGTTGGTAGTGGTGTTCCCGACCAACAACTGCCACCTGAACGAGGTGTATACGTTGTAAATATCCAAAAGCCATACCATCCAAAGGAGTGAGCAGAATTGTGGGAAAAGCTTCCTAATTTCTCTTTTTGTGGACAAACTGAACTAGTACTAGAGGGACCATCAGGGTGTGTATGCATACGATACCAAAATCCAAAGTGAGTTCCACCTACTGCTACATTATGTTCAACAAAGTTATTGGGGTGAGTTATCCAAAATGAGGCTGGAGTTATATCATCATTTACCAAGCTAGAACTCTCCCTAACAAATATCACTAAGTTATATAGTAGTCTGTTGCCAGTTTCTATTCCATCTTCTAAAAATACAGTTCCACCCTTTGTATTGTAGATGACATTGTTTTCTACAAGGGTGTTGTGACTTCCATGAATATTGACTCCACGGTTAAATGATTCATGAATAGAACATCCTTTTATGTATGTTGAAGACATGTCGCCTGCCAAATGCAGATGGAATGGATATCTTCCTAGTCGGAAGGCTTGCCCAACATGAGTAAACTCTACATATGAAACTCTCCCTATAGTTAGGTTTTTGTTTGGTTCTGGTGGATGAAACATAACTTGCAGACCAAATTCGTCACTTCCAATTTCTTCCCCGAAACGTCCTTGAAAACATGTCTGAGTGGCAAATTCTCCTAAGAGAGTAAAAAAGTATTGCAAATTTAATGCAAAACTGCAGAAGAATAAAAAAAGTTTTAAACTACAAGTATGAAAATCCACTATCTTACAACCTATTGATAACTATATTTGACATTGTGAAAAGTCATGTTTTTCTTGGACTGTGACATCTTTACACCAAATCCATTGGAAGTTGTATGTGTATTGATTGATAGGACTAAGTCTTAGCCACTTAATTTTTTATAAATTGTTATTGGCTTTTAACTAGCTTTCAGTATATACAAGTACTCTCATATACTTTGTATCAATTGTGTTTTTATGCGCTTTATACCAATCTAAAGAATTAAGCCCTTTTCAACTGCTTTTTATAGTTCGTTCTTAATAAGACATGTTGTACTGTTACACCTTTGTCCAGGTTAGAGAAAATAAATAAAATAGATTAAAACAAGTGAAACTGCGAGCTACTGCTCACTGATGATACCCTCGCCGCAAGTGGATAATATTAATAGTGTAAAAATATGCAAGTGTTCGGTAAACAGGAAGTTGTCAAGTGATGAATCTGAAAACGCATCACACAGTATAGCTGACTTATATAAATCCTGAAACCAAATTTCAGAAATCCTTGTATTGTAGTTGCTGAGAAAAATGTGACGAAAATTTTCAACTTCGCTATCATGTGTAAAATCATACAAGTGTTTTCGGTAAACAGGAAGTTGTCAAGTGATGAATCTGAAAACGCATCACACGGTATGGCTAACATATATAAATGTTGATACCAAATTACAGAAAGGGTGGATGTGTAGTTCCTGAGAAAAATGTGACGAAAATTTTCAACTTGGCTATCATGTGTAAAATCATACAAGTGTTCGGTAAACAGGAAGTTGTCAAGTGATGAATCTGAAAACGCATCACACGGTATGGCTAACATATATAAATGTTGATACCAAATTACAGAAAGGGTGGATGTGTAGTTCCTGAGAAAAATGTGACGAAAGTTTCATGGGACGGACTGACTGACGGACGGACGGACTGATGGACAGACAGAGGTAAAACAGTATACCCCCCCTTTTTTAAAGCGGGGGTATAATAAAGATACTGTGTCCATGCTAAACTCATGATAATATCTGATAACACTCCATCCTACTTTCTGTTCAGATAAATTTTGTATCATTACAACAAAATCTAAGGATCCAGAAAGGTTGCTCAACTGAAAGTAGAATGGACTATTATCAGAAGCAAGGCATGAACACATAATCTGTATGGTAATGAGATTGTAAAAGGGTAAAAAGTAAAATAAAATAAATTCCGAACTCCCAGGAAAATTTAAAACAGAAGTCAGTTGTAACTGACAAAATCAAAAGCTCAATCACATCAAACCAATGGATAACAACTTCATATCCTTAACTTGGTACAGGCATTCAATCACATCAAACCAATGGATAACAACTTCATATCCTTAACTTTATCACATCAAACCAATGGATAACAACTTCATATCCTTAACTTGGTACAGACATTCAATCACATCAAACCAATGGATAACAACTTCATATCCTTAACTTGGTACAGGCATTTAATCACATCAAACCAATGGATAACAACTTCATATCCTTAACTTGGTACAGGCATTCAATCACATCAAACCAATGGATAACAACTTCATATCCTTAACTTGGTACAGACATTCAATCACATCAAACCAATGGATAACAACTTCATATCCTTAACTTGGTACAGGCTCAATCACATCAAACTAATGGATAACAACTTCATATCCTTAACTTGGTACAGACATTCAATCACATCAAACCAATGGATAACAACTTCATATCCTTAACTTGGTACAGGCATTTAATCACATCAAACCAATGGATAACAACTTCATATCCTTAACTTGGTACAGGCATTCAATCACATCAAACCAATGGATAACAACTTCATATCCTTAACTTGGTACAGACATTTAATCACATCAAACCAATGGATAACAACTTCATATCCTTAACTTGGTACAGACATTTAATCACATCAAACCAATGGATAACAACTTCATATCCTTAACTTGGTACAGGCATTCAATCACATCAAACCAATGGATAACAACTTCATATCCTTAACTTGGTACAGGCATTTAATCACATCAAACCAATGGATAACAACTTCATATCCTTAACTTGGTACAGGCTCAATCACATCAAACCAATGGATAACAACTTCATATCCTTAACTTGGTACAGACATTTAATCACATCAAACCAATGGATAACAACTTCATATCCTTAACTTGGTACAGACATTTAATCACATCAAACCAATGGATAACAACTTCATATCCTTAACTTGGTACAGGCATTCAATCACATCAAACCAATGGATAACAACTTCATATCCTTAACTTGGTACAGACATTCAATCACATCAAACCAATGGATAACAACTTCATATCCTTAACTTGGTACAGACATTTAATCACATCAAACCAATGGATAACAACTTCATATCCTTAACTTGGTACAGGCATTTAATCACATCAAACCAATGGATAACAACTTCATATCCTTAACTTGGTACAGGCATTCAATCACATCAAACCAATGGATAACAACTTCATATCCTTAACTTGGTACAGACATTTAATCACATCAAACCAATGGATAACAACTTCATATCCTTAACTTGGTACAGACATTTAATCACATCAAACCAATGGATAACAACTTCATATCCTTAACTTGGTACAGGCATTCAATCACATCAAACCAATGGATAACAACTTCATATCCTTAACTTGGTACAGACATTCAATCACATCAAACCAATGGATAACAACTTCATATCCTTAACTTGGTACAGGCATTTAATCACATCAAACCAATGGATAACAACTTCATATCCTTAACTTGGTACAGATATTTTCTTATGTAGAAATAGTGGAATAAACCTGGTGTTATAGCTAACTAAGCCTCTTGCTTGAATGACCTTTGAATAATTATCCATCATATTGACCATAATATGTAGCAAAACAAGCAGACATAATAGGTAAAATATCAAAATTAGGGATAAAGCAGTCAACATTGTGTTATAATTTGTGGTAAAACCCGGGAACTAAAAACACAGCTAAAATAAACTTGAAAAATTGATAGTGTATTACCTGTACTGAAACCTCTAGGACATGCTGGAATAATTTCTGTCCACTGACGATCCCTCTCACCACGTAAAACAATATTACGAGTCAATAATCCAACCTCTGCTCTGTATTCAAAAGTATGGCTTCCAATCGTTTCACTTTCTCCTAAATGTTTGTATTCTAAATTTTTCACTAAAGTTAATGTTTTACTGTCAGCTGTAACTGCCTTTATCATGTGCTTTTCACTCTGACGTTGAGAACTAGGACCACCTGTTGTTGCTATGATGATTTCGTCCCCTGTCTGCCATGTCACTTCCCTTTCTAATGTAATAGAATCTGAACCTGCTTCAGCTGTTGATGCTAAGCGAGTCCATACAACTGCGACAGGTTTTCCTAAAAGGGGGAAAATTATCATTAGGGAGACAAATAGCAACTCATCCCTGTTTTGTTTTGTTTTTGTTTTAATTGTCAATATTTGTTTTACTTGTTAACAGTCAGACTCTATTAAGGGAGTAAAGAACACCTAAGGATTTAACTTTTTTAAAGAGATCAGCTGAACATTTAAATCATTTCATGAAATATTTGTATTTTTATCAACAGGTCAAAGTATATGTTGTCAAAGTTTTAGGTAATCCTTAATTTAAATTTTCCCTTGTTATACGCCTGTCCAAACTTTCTTTGCTAGATACCATTAAATAATAAAGACAAAACTATAAAACTTATCAATAGGATATTAATTATGCTTTATAAGACAAAGTAAATTTACCATGTAGATCCAATACACCTTCTCTGATACCCAGTGAATTTGTACCATAAATAGGTAATTCCTTGGTTCGTAGGTGGGCTGTTCCTGTGATATAAGCTTTGTGTTGGAATGGCTCACTCTCTGTTCCAATCTTGTAAATAGAAATAAAAAGGAATCAATATATTTAGCTTTCCACATCACACAGAAAATTGGAATAAGTTAATGACTCTAATTTGACATTAAAATTAGAAAGAGCATACCACAGGGAACAGGTGTACTAATTAGAAAGAGCATACCACAGGGAACAGGTGTACTAAGTTTCAAATTGATTGGACTACAACTTCATCAAATACTACCTTGACCAAAAACTAAATGAAGTAAGACAGATGGATGGTAAAACAGAAAAAACGGATGCAGACTGAAATACATAATGCCCCTAGGTGGGGCATAAAAAGGAGGTCTTTAATAAGTACTTGAACACACGCTAATATTGACATTTTAATATTATTCACTTGTTACCAAAAATATATTGTTAGTAACTGAAATCTACCTGCAATCTTCCTCCTTCAACAATTAAAATGTTATCTGCAAACAATTCTATGTCCTTCTCATCAAAGACAAGTTCACCACCTACAAATACATAGATAGTATTGTCAGTACACAACACATTGTGCATTATGAGTCCCAATTTATGAACTAAATATTCAATTTTACATGTTTTAGTGATTCTTGGACATTTTGATTTAATAATCTAGTTTATGTTGGTTCAATTTGCAATCATTGGAATAAACACATTTTTTGTAGAAGTTATTGATGTATAAACTTGGCTTCTGACTCACAAACTTAAAATTTAAGTCCTTCAGACTTTATATACAAAAATATGCCAAGTTTACACACTAATTCAGCTAAACAGATTGTTTTATTTGAAGATGCAATTTATACACCATGGTTTATCAAAGACACAAAAGTGAAGAATCATTCTGTTAATAAAATACATGTAAAGCTATAAACACATTATTTTAAAGTGCTCATATTTAAAAAGCCATTGTGAAGGTTTTGGAAAACTGAATCAATATCAACTGGATTTATAATTTCAAAAAAGGTGATGGTTTTAAAACCTTGATACAACATTTTAAACAATTCTAAATAACCCAATCTTTTGTTTTTTGTTTGGAAATGGACCTTTTCATTTAAGGGAGTATGTAACATTACAGGGAGATAACTCCGTAAAAATCAGCCGAATGTTTTAATTATTTTCTATTGTTCAGGAAATATTAAGCTTCTCAATGATCAAAATTGGTGTGAGTTCGTTTCTTGTGGTTAAGACTGATGGCTACAGTGCTGATGGTCCCAAGATTCGATTCTCATTCAGGGCGCTAAAAATATCAGTTCATCAGAAGGGTGATTTTCACCCTCTCACACATAGCTCCGGTATCAAGACCAGAGTTTTTTAACGAGGAGAAAATGTAATTTGGGGGCCTTGGATGGTCAAAATTGCTCCCTGAAGATCAATCTCCTGATATATCTTCTGTTTGTCTGTTCCCGCCGAGTGTCCATGTGCTTCTCTTCAAGTACTTTGGCTTCCTCCACCATAATAACAGACTTCCCAGTGTCCTAGCACCCCTTTTGTGTTGTGGTGGAGATTGTCCTTGTAAATATTGTTGTAAATGTGTTAGTGACACATCTCCATTAATCTCGAAATTGAGTGTACACCGATTCCACTATACCGTCACAGTTCTTGAGGGGTGCTCGGAATAATGAAGGAATCTACCAGTACATACATACTTACAGGTGTTATTCCAACTGCTACTTGTCCAACTAAAAATTTCCGATAAAGTGTGTGGTTCAAGTTTTGAAATTATTATATTTTGTCATATTAACATTTTATCACAATTTTATGAAATTCAAATGAGCCAAATTAATTTTAGTGAAGGTGCCACCTTAAAGACCATTCAATATGGGGTGAAATGTCAAATATGACAGAAACTTACATAAACTATGCAACAAACTGCATTAAAGACAAACCTTTAATGAGTATCATCTTCAAACGAGCTGTGCTTATATCAAGAAGTATGATGTTTCCAGCTGGTATAACAACAAGGGTACCATCTTCTGGAGGATCAAGACCTCCCCATGTATACGGAGAAGACCAGACATCTATGTAGTAAAACTCAGCGTTTGTCTGAAATACAAGTCAATCTATCTGACTATTAAGTTATCATATAAATATAGAAATATATATAGAAATGAATTTTTAGATTATTGGTTTATGAAATACATTATGGATTATTCAAAGTGATAGTAATGCAATCTTATAGAAAATATCATTGAGCTATCGCAAGAAGCAGAAAACTTAAAATTTAAAATAGCAGCATATTTATTGATATTGAAAGTCAATAAAGCATGACCTAGTGGGAATGCCCTTGAAATAGTTGTAACACTGATATGTACTGAAAGTAATTCAACTTTATAGAAAATATCATTGATTTATCACAAGTCGTTCCTTTCAAACTGACTAAAGCAGAAAATTTGATAACTGTTGACGCCACCAAGGACCACCTCCTTAGAAAATCATTACACCTATGTCTCAACTTTTGTGACTTTTGTCACTGGCAAGACAAAAATCAGTCTGACAGCCTTTCGATCTAGTACAAAACAGAGTTCATATTCATTTGACATTAATCTCTTCTTGTATTGAATAATGTATTTAATTTGCCATTTGACATTAAACAGCCATCAATCATTATCATCCATTTGACATTAAACAGCCATCAATCATTATCATCATGTATCAACATTGCAGGTTTGTCCAGTGGTTTTCATATAGTATCAGGGACTAAACTAACTCTTTTTACCTCCAGGGGTCAGCTGGGCCCCTAAAATATTTTTTTCAGGGGCCCACTTGAAATTTTAGGGGCCCAACTAATATCTATACTAAAACAATAAAATTTAAATTTACTTTTCATATACATGTACTAATAAAGCCTTTTTATGTAATCCTATGTGAATTTTTCAAGTCTGGAAAGATTATGATAACTTCATAATATTTGAATTATTGCCATCAGAAATATATCATAAGATTTGACTGTATTGATTTTAGAAGATTTCCCACCAAAATTGTCTCCCTTTTGGTCTTCAATTAGAACTTCCTGTTGACTACAGCTAGGGCTGTTTCCATAAATAATTAAATGTTATTTTAAATCCAAGTCATCCTCTTATAGGGGGGTCTCATTGGGGGGTGCCGATCCCGGATCCCGCTTACTGTTTTGTCACATTCCCGTTTCCCGCTTACACTATGTACGTAAGCAATTCTCATTTATTTGTCATTTCCCGGGTCCCGCTAGACCTCATTTCCCGTTTTCACGACACAATAATTTGACTTTCACGTTTCACGCTCACAAAAAATCGGCAATCCCGCATCACGCTTAGACCTCTATGAGACCCACTTATAGGTGTTGATCAAAAATATTATTTAATTAATTTTCATTGAAGATTGGTTATGATACTAGATATAAAGATGTGTATTGCGTTTCTTTTTCATTGAAGAACAAGCCCTTACAAATAATCAATTAATCTTAGAAGCTTTAAAAAAAAAGATCTATAAGAAAACGTGTTTAGAGAGGTCAAATCGTTACAGGAAATCCTCTGTTCTATGTTCCCGCCTTGATTAGACAATTGGGTTTCCGTTTGGGAACAGTTTTTATACGTTTTTCGTTTCCATCCTGGGGGAATATAGGTATATGGGTTAGGTTAGACATGGGATTCAATGCAAAATATTATTTGTCGCCAGCTGTGCGATCAGGATGAAAAATATATTCGCCCAGCCCAAAATCTGGTCGCATTGGGCGACTAGGCGACTGTTAAGTTTAGTCCCTGCTGGTATATAAAATGTAAATGACAGAGTCACATGGTACTGAATAGAGGGTTATTTTTGTGGGGTGTAAATTTTCGCGGATAGAACAAAGTCTCTAAAACAAGAGTGCACACACTGAAATGTCTCGCCTTCTTTACTAATCATTGAAAAATGTTGATAGTCCTAAGTATAAAGTTTTATTACAACTGTCACATAAACTTAACATTAACAAAGATAGCTAAACAAAGACCAATGAACCATGAAAATAAGGTCAAGGTCAGATGAACCATGCCAGGCAGACATGTACAGCTAACAAAGCTTCCATACAACAAATATAGTTGACCTATTACTTATAGTTTTAGTAAGAAAAATAGACCAAAACACAAAAACTTAACACTGTGCAATGAACTGTGCAATTGAGGTCATGGTCAAATAAACCTGGGGGACTGACATATAGATCATAATATATTTCCATACACCAAATATAGTTGACCTTTGGCATATAATATTAGATAAAAAGACCAAAACTTAAAAACTTAACTTTGACCACTGAACCATGAAAATGAGGTCAAGTTCAGATGACATCTGCCCGCTAGACATGTACACCTTACAATCATTCCATACAACAAATATAGTAGACCTATTGCATAAAGTATGAGAAAAACCGACCAAAACACAAAAACTTAACTATAACCACTGAACCATGAAAATGAGGTCAAGGTCAGATGACACCTGCCAGTTGGACATGTACACCTTCCAGTCCTTCCATACACCAAATATACTAGCCTTATTGCTTATAGTATCTGAGATATGGACTTGACCACCAAAACTTAACCTTGTTCACTGATCCATGAAATGAGGTCGAGGTCAAGTGAAAACTGTCTGACGGGCATGAGGACCTTGCAAGGTACGCACATACCAAATATAGTTACCCTATTACTTATAATAAGAGAGAATTCAACATTACAAAAATTCTAAACTTTTTTTTCAAGTGGTCACTGAACCATGAAAATGAGGTCAAGGACATTGGACATGTGACTGACGGAAACTTCGTAACATGAGGCATCTATATACAAAGTATGAAGCATCCAGGTCTTTCACCTTCTAAAATATAAACCTTTTAAAAAGTTAGCTAACGCCGCCGCCGTAGCCGCCGCCGTAGCCGCCGCCGTTGCCGCAGCCGGATCACTATCCCAATGTCGAGCTTTCTGCAACAAAAGTTGCAGGCTCGACAATAAAATCGGCCAATTTTGAGAAAAGTTTTGAATCCAACAAAATATTTTGTATATCTTATTCAATGAAAATCGTGAAATTTTACACCCGCGAAAAATAACCCTCTACACAGTATATGTTTTATCCAATAAAAAAATTCTAGTTTAACAAAATTGAGTTGTACTGTAAAAATTCTCTCAGACAAAATGTACAAACCTGTGTTGCCATGCCATTCCCATTAATCTCCACCCAGACGTTTGTCTTTTGAGATGGACTATGTTGTCCGGTTATACATACAATTTCTGTATCTGTTACAGATGTGACATTACAGTGTGTTCCAGCTATTTTTACAACAACCACTGATATATCGGTGCTGAAATATCAAATATGAAATATGATTATAATTACAGCAGCAATTACTTTGAAAAGGGTGCTCACAATATTATATTTTCAATTTCTTGCCAGTTGAAATATTTGGCATACTGATGTTTAATTGATGCCTTAGGTGTTCAGCACCTTTACTTACTTAGTTTCTGCCTGGTATGTCATTCAGCACCCTTATAAAGTGAATTTTCTTTTTTTCCCATTTTGAAAACCATAGCAAAATTACATTTGAAAGGAAAGTGAGAAATATGACTTTTTTATATATTCATTTTGTTAGTAACTGGGAAAATATTTAGAAGTATAACAGCCACTCTGGATTCCATTGATGGTCATAATGAGGTGGCATTAAATCAAAACTAAAAACAAAACAATAATGAAAAGTCCTCAAAAAATTTATTTGCAAATCAGAAATTGTCTCTCCCTTTGGCAAAGTTGCACCTAGACAGCTTTAAATGCTCTTTTTTTGGCCATTTTGAAATTGAGACTTACTTCTGTTTATACATTAACTTGTTAAATGAAGGAACGTACCCAAATCCTGTTCCTCCTACTGTTAGGAGCACTCCACCCCCAGTACCTCCTCTAGCAGGTGATACACTGGTTATATCTGGAGTCAAGGCTTGGCTGTAAGTATAGCCACCACTCATGGTTTTCTTCACACCATCCACTGTTGTTATAACGTCACATGACTTTGTGACAGTTACTACATCTATGAAAATTATTTACTAATATTTAGCAACCATGCTTTTCCCTCAAACCAGCCAAATAAATCCTTTCAAATTTTGCATATTTTTTTCAAAATAAAAGTTTTATTGTTTTTTTCATTTGAAAGAAGAGTTTATTTCAATAAACAAAGAAAAGAGTATTCTATCTGTAACATGGTTTATTATATTAAGTTACAGAAAAAACACTGAAATTAACTGTTTCTTAACTGATAAAGAGAAAAGTGGACGAGAGTCATGCAAAGTCATGACTATACTTTTGTATTATCTCCTGGTCTTTTCGTCTTCAAAGATTCTAAATAAAAAATGTCTAACCTTCAGCTGGAGGTGTGACACAAATGAACTGTGAAGCTGATTGGTTGGCTTTGTCGTCTGCTGTACATGACTGTCCACAAATGGTGACATTTGTTGTATTGTCAAAGCCTGATCCTATTACAGTAATGGTCTGTCCTCCAGAAACACTTCCTTAAATGTAAGAAGTAGAAAGTACGAAATTTTGCATGCACATGCAATGGAGTTAAGTTAGTGTGATTTCATGAAATGTGGCATACAATAATGCTATCAAAATTAAAATTGAGAGGCTTTATATTTTGAAACCTATCCAGATGCATTTTACAATAATAAAAAAATCATAAAAAAAATTTGAAAAAAACATTTATTTCTCTCCTGAAAAGTTCATGACAACATCTCCTCTAAGATAATCTTCAACACTATTTTAAAGGTAAATCTTTCTTTTCAAGTCTATTCATCTAAATTTACATTGTGTTGCTATTTGTATCATTTGTGTATATATTTCTCATTTTTAATAAATTTGAGTGAGCAAGATTTTGTTTTATAGTTGTCAATTATTTTTATGTAATGAAATATTAGTTTTTATTCAACAAAAATAAATTTATATTTTTTTTAAAATTAATGTTAAATTAAGTAATTATAGCATACCACTATTTTTCTGGATACCAGTTACAGCGAATTCAAATTCAAACTGCACATCACTATTCGACACTCCCAAGCCTTCAACAATGACCAAAACTGTTGCTGTTCCAATATATCCTTCACTAATAGTACATTCGATCATGGTCATGTTGTAAAACGTTATCTCACAAGGAGCACTCCCAATTGTTACCCTATTTTCACCATCCACTGAACCAAACTTAGAACCAGTTATAACTAGACTGGTTCCTTTTGTACCTTTTACTGGCGAAAGATCAGAAATAATTGGCGTTACTGCGGATGAATATTCAAATATCCATTCAACATATGCCATAGAGTTAGACACAACAGCAACACTTGCATTACCCTCGCTACCACTACTTGTTACACAAACTATTCTGGATAAGTTTGTTTCTTTGATATCACATGGAAACCCATCAATACTGACCACTGTCTTTTCATTAATGAAGCCATTTCCTGTGACTACAATTTCTGTACCCCCATAAATGCTTCCCTCGGTTGGTGAAATGTTACTTATTACGGCTTGACTGGTCACAAAGAAAGTCTTGCTTTTAGTTGCCCTGCCTCTGTTATTGATAACAACATCCACTGCTAGGTCCCCCACAGGAGCATATGTTATAGTACAGGTTATCTGTGAGTCTTTAACAGCTTCCACAAAACATGGAACATCTCCAACATATACAACAGCGTTACTAACGACAGTGGAAAAACCTGAGCCAGTAATTGTTAAGGTGGTCACATCTCCATTAAGAGAGGTTGGAGTAATACCTGATATTTCTGGCGATATTGCTGATTCATAGACTAGCTGACATTCAACGTCGCATACAGCAGGGATGGTCATATCATTTACACCTATCTTAACAACTAAAGACTTTTTTCCAAATCCAGATGGAGGGGCTATACAGTTTATTTCGGTGTAAGAAACATACTGGACTGGGCAGTCATATCCATTAATTATCACAGTAATGTCAGAAGTATTTCCCTGAAAACCTGCACCTATGATGATAACTACTGCACCACCATTTGTCGAAACCATTTCTGGAGAAATGCTTGTTACCACTGGCAACACAACTAATGTCCGAGCAGTCTGACCTTCAACTGCTAACAGTGCAAATCCAAGGTTACTTACACGAACTGCAACATCTTGTCTAACAGCAATCATTGGTGAATTACTGGAATCAATCATACATTCAATAGAAGATTCTGTGGCTTTTTTAACGATACAATTTGCATCCCCAAATGTCACCTCATTATTGCATTTAGTTGTGGAAAACCCTGATCCAAATATAGTAACGGTATCTACAGCTGTAGCATTGTCTCTCCCAAGAGAGGTAATAGTGGGACTGTGACACATGTCAAAAGAAAATTGGAAAACAGAACTAGAGGATAAATCTGGCAGGTCTTGGCATGTTAAACTGCTTAGTCCTGGACAATTACTAGTATCAACTGGGTCAGATGTACCTGTTAAATAAAGTATAGGTCATCAACTGGGTCAGATGTACCTGTTATTGTTAAATAAAGTATAGATCATCAACTGGGTCTGGTGTACCTGTTATTGTTAAATAAAGTATAGATCATCAACTGGGTCAGATGTACCTGTTATTGTTAAATAAAGTATAGATCATCAACTGGGTCAGATGTACCTGTTATTGTTAAATAAATTATAGATCATCAACTGGGTCAGATGTACCTGTTAAATAAAGTATAGGTCATCAACTGGGTCAGATGTACCTGTTATTGTTAAATAAAGTATAGGTCATCAACTGGGTCTGGTGTACCTGTTATTGTTAAATAAAGTATAGGTCATCAACTGGGTCAGATGTACCTGTTATTGTTAAATAAAGTATAGGTCATCAACTGGGTCAGATGTACCTGTTATTGTTAAATAAAGTATAGTCATCAACTGGGTCAGATGTACCTGTTATTGTTAAATAAAGTATAGGTCATCAACTGGGTCAGATGTACCTGTTAAATAAAGTATAGGTCATCAACTGGGTCAGATGTACCTGTTATTGTTAAATAAAGTATAGATCATCAACTGGGTCTGGTGTACCTGTTATTGTTAAATAAAGTATAGGTCATCAACTGGGTCAGATGTACCTGTTATTGTTAAATAAAGTATAGGTCATCAACTGGGTCAGATGTACCTGTTATTGTTAAATAAAGTATAGGTCATCAACTGGGTCAGATGTACCTGTTATTGTTAAATAAAGTATAGTCATCAACTGGGTCAGATGTACCTGTTATTGTTAAATAAAGTATAGATCATCAACTGGGTCAGATGTACCTGTTAAATAAAGTATAGGTCATCAACTGGGTCAGATGTACCTGTTATTAATAAATAAAGTATAGATCATCAACTGGGTCTGGTGTACCTGTTATTGTTAAATAAAGTATAGATCATCAACTGGGTCAGATGTACCTGTTAATGTTAAATAAAGTATAGATCATCAACTGGGTCAGATGTACCTGTTATTGTTAAATAAAGTATAGATCATCAACTGGGTCAGATGTACCTGTTATTGTTAAATAAAGTATAGATCATCAACTGGGTCAGATGTACCTGTTAAATAAAGTATAGGTCATCAACTGGGTCAGATGTACCTGTTATTGTTAAATAAAGTATAGATCATCAACTGGGTCTGGTGTACCTGTTATTGTTAAATAAAGTATAGATCATCAACTGGGTCAGATGTACCTGTTATTGTTAAATAAAGTATAGTCATCAACTGGGTCAGATGTACCTGTTATTGTTAAATAAAGTATAGATCATCAACTGGGTCTGGTGTACCTGTTAAATAAAGTATAGATCATCAACTGGGTCAGATGTACCTGTTAAATAAAGTATAGGTCATCAACTGGGTCAGATGTACCTGTTATTGTTAAATAAAGTATAGGTCATCAACTGGGTCAGATGTACCTGTTATTGTTAAATAAAGTATAGGTCATCAACTGGGTCAGATGTACCTGTTATTGTTAAATAAAGTATAGGTCATCAACTGGGTCAGATGTACCTGTTATTGTTAAATAAAGTATAGGTCATCAACTGGGTCAGATGTACCTGTTATTGTTAAATAAAGTATAGTCATCAACTGGGTCAGATGTACCTGTTATTGTTAAATAAAGTATAGGTCATCAACTGGGTCAGATGTACCTGTTATTGTTAAATAAAGTATAGGTCATCAACTGGGTCAGATGTACCTGTTATTGTTAAATAAAGTATAGTCATCAACTGGGTCAGATGTACCTGTTATTGTTAAATAAAGTATAGGTCATCAACTGGGTCAGATGTACCTGTTAAATAAAGTATAGGTCATCAACTGGGTCAGATGTACCTGTTATTGTTAAATAAAGTATAGATCATCAACTGGGTCTGGTGTACCTGTTATTGTTAAATAAAGTATAGGTCATCAACTGGGTCAGATGTACCTGTTATTGTTAAATAAAGTATAGATCATCAACTGGGTCAGATGTACCTGTTATTGTTAAATAAAGTATAGGTCATCAACTGGGTCAGATGTACCTGTTATTGTTAAATAAAGTATAGATCATCAACTGGGTCTGGTGTACCTGTTATTGTTAAATAAAGTATAGATCATCAACTGGGTCAGATGTACCTGTTATTGTTAAATAAAGTATAGATCATCAACTGGGTCTGGTGTACCTGTTATTGTTAAATAAAGTATAGATCATCAACTGGGTCAGATGTACCTGTTATTGTTAAATAAAGTATAGATCATCAACTGGGTCAGATGTACCTGTTATTGTTAAATAAAGTATAGATCATCAACTGGGTCAGATGTACCTGTTATTGTTAAATAAAGTATAGATCATCAACTGGGTCAGATGTACCTGTTATTGTTAAATAAAGTATAGATCATCAACTGGGTCAGATGTACCTGTTAAATAAAGTATAGATCATCAACTGGGTCAGATGTACCTGTTATTGTTAAATAAAGTATAGATCATCAACTGGGTCTGGTGTACCTGTTATTGTTAAATAAAGTATAGATCATCAACTGGGTCAGATGTACCTGTTATTGTTAAATAAAGTATAGGTCATCAACTGGGTCAGATGTACCTGTTATTGTTAAATAAAGTATAGGTCATCAACTGGGTCAGATGTACCTGTTATTGTTAAATAAAGTATAGATCATCAACTGGGTCTGGTGTACCTGTTATTGTTAAATAAAGTATAGGTCATCAACTGGGTCAGATGTACCTGTTATTGTTAAATAAAGTATAGGTCATCAACTGGGTCAGATGTACCTGTTATTGTTAAATAAAGTATAGATCATCAACTGGGTCAGATGTACCTGTTATTGTTAAATAAAGTATAGGTCATCAACTGGGTCAGATGTACCTGTTATTGTTAAATAAAGTATAGATCATCAACTGGGGCAGATGTACCTGTTATTGTTAAATAAAGTATAGATCATCAACTGGGTCAGATGTACCTGTTATTTAAGAAATAATTCATGGGGGCTTGAATATATCGTGATTTTACCACAGTTGGCCCTTTATGACAAATATTTTACCCCTGAGCGATAGCGAGGGGTAAAATATCGGCATAAAGGGACAACCCGTGGTAAAATCTAGATATATTCAAGCCCCCATGAATTATTTCGATTCTGATAGGACACATACGGCAATTCTTTTGGATCGAAGCGCTCTAGGTGTAGGCAAATATTTGCCGTTCCCATAAATAAACGCACTAATAAACTAGCGTAAAAGAACGGAGCAAACTGCATTAGTGACATGCTTAAACTATTTAAAATAATGTATTCAGACAGTTTTGGATGAATTTGAATGATAATTTATTTATATGTCTTATATGATGTACAATAAAGGGCTTTTGCCACATTTTAGCATCATTTGTGTATGTTTCCTTGTGATGATTTTCGGATTCACAAGCGTGTATTTTCCCGTAAAATGCTTACATTCTAACGTCATTGTTCTATGACGTCGGGTATCTCATTCATAAAAAAGCATATGACGTGGGAGTACAATCGGAACAGCACTGGCAATATATTCATATTTTACCACGGGTGTGTACTCAAAGCGTTTGAAGGACGTCATGTTAGAATGTTAAATAAAGTATAGGTCATCAACTGGGTCAGATGTACCTGTTATTGTTAAATAAAGTATAGGTCTTTAATAAGTTTTATTTTATAGATTCAACAGTATGTATATAATGAAACCACAAATGACTAAGTGTCAAAAATATGAGATTTAACTATGTCGAAGATGTTTGACTGTCTAGAAGTGCAATTTATCTGTGCAAGTTCATTTATAATTGACTGTCAAAGAAGAAAGAATCAATTGCCCCAGTCAGAGACATTAAAGTTAAGCACCATAAGATACTGAACGACAACTTTCTTTTAGTTTAACATAGGCTACACAAGTGAGTGAGTAGTAAAGTGATCCTCAAGTTCTCCCTATGTTTCTATTATAAGGAGTGGTATGTACTCACCTGAGTTGGTATTATAATCAGCCTCATGTCCTCCTATTTTCACTGATACGTTCCCAACAAACGGTTGTTTATCTTTAACCATCAGTGTTCCTCTGTAGTATACTATCTCATAGTAATCTGTGTATCCACTCCAATACTGGTACTCTCCTGGTGTCGTCACTTGGTATCGGTACATTCCTAACAAATAAATCATATTTACAACTCATTCATTATGTAAATATACTATAGAGATATTTAATTTGCAATTCTACAGCTTTAAGTATAAATTTCCCAGTGGCAGACCCAGAAATTGTCACAAGTTGGGGCCCATTGTAGTTATGCTACAACAATTCCCTATATATAATCAACCAAATTTTCCCCCAAAAGGAGGAGGCAGGCACCTTGGCTCCCCTAAATCCACCTCTGTTTCCAGATACCCTGCATCTCTTAAACAACCCCCAAAAAAGACAAGGTTTAACAGCCCCTCATTTGTAGAAAATCTAAATTTTGACAAAATGTACACCTTTCATATATGGACGGTACTAACCCTACATAATAAAATATTCTGGCTTCAAAACAGTCAGAAGAACTAACAGGACAAACCTTAACTTTAGTATCCATACTATCATCCTACATCATCATATTACATGTATAATACAATGTAGTTCTAGTCTGAAATTTTTCAGAGGAGTTAGCCGTACAAACCATGTACACTGCATGCCTTATATCATAATAAATGGACTTTCAACAACCTTTCATTTTTGAAAAATTGTAAGAAATCAAAATAATTGTTATTATATCTGTCTAATCCCCATGTCAACAAGAAATATGATCAGATTTTGAGGCTTTTAACAAGATAAAATCATGTAAAAAAATTATAAGATTATAAGATTAATAAATTCCCAACTAACCATTGAATGTTCCCTTTGTACTGCTAATAAATCCATCTGTAGCTCTATCTGTAGATGATTCACTCTTAGTCTGCTCTATACGATGGGTGAACGTAAGAATCCAGGGTTGGCTGGTCCATGTCCATTCAAAAATGTCACCAGCCTCTCCATAAGCTGTAAGAGGATTCCATTGGTATCCAATACCCCAATCTAAAGTTTTATAAACATAAAAAAAAATTGAAAAAGTATAAAAACTTATGCTAATACAAATCAAAATGTACTTAACAAATTGTAATCTGGCTCCTTCAGTTTTTACATTTTTGGCAATAGGCAAAAGCAATTTAACTAAAAATAAAGTGATTGCTTAAAGCTTTATTTATTTAAAATTAAAGAATGGTAACCAAACAGGTTTCAGATGGGTGGAGGGGTAAACTAATGGTTAATGTGCAGTGACGTATATTACTTGCGCATTAGGACAATAAGATGTTAATATGAATCCTGCTTTGAACTACATAATGAGTCTAACTTTTGTAATACTAGTTCACAAGGTATCAATATGCAGGAAGATACTACCCCCTTCCCAGACACATTAATTTGACACGATGTTGACCAGTCAGTGATATTGTTTGCCTGAAATTAATGGAGAATAAAGGCTTTTACCCCTGGAGAAGAATCCCAATTTGAAGAAAAAAAATAGCTTAAAGTTATTCCCAAAAAGACAACTTTTTTCCCAAACAGTGCAGTCTCAGGAGTAATTTTGCATGAATACAACCTGTAAAACACTAGTTTATACATTTTTCATGCCTAAAATGACTATATGTGCAGATTTGAGGGTCTATTTATGTATCATCACTGACAAAAAGGAGTCTTATTTCAAAGTAGGGGTTGACTCTTGAAAGGGGGTTATGTAAATTGAATTTTAGGTCAAATTCATGGTTTAATCTAAATTTCCCAATTTGATGAAAATTACGCATATTTTCCCAATAAAAAAGGGTAGAGGTAGTTTTGAAAAAAGCCAACAATATCACTGCCAGTCTTTGGCTTAACTTTTAAACTTAGCAGAGAATCAACAAAAACCAATTTTCAAGACTTTGATTTGACACAGCATGGAAAGAATCCACAACCATCCCACAATGGAGGTTAACATGCCACAACATGACTACCAAAGGGATATATAATATACCAAACTACCAGTATATCTTTTCAGACTACAGGTCTACAATAAAGTTAGCCTTGACTTTATGATATATAGAATGTTTACGTACGTGGATGTACTCCTTGGTTATCAATCTTTACAACAGCAGCTGTTTCATCAATCAGACATACAATCTTTGTATTACTAACAGACTCTACACCACAGTTATGATTTCCAATGGACACAGATATTTTGTCCTTAGGAGTTACAGCACTAAACCCTTGTCCAGTCAGTGTCAGTCTTGTTCCACCATACATTGACCCATGCTGAGGGAACACATTGGTTATAGACAGCTGGTACTGTATAGTGGGACGAGAACCATCACTGAAAGAAATTGCTAGATAAATCATAGAGAACAAAATAAATTATCTCCTTGACAAGGTTATGCAAATAAGTGCATTATTTATTTGGTCTTGCAAAAAAGATAATTTTTTAATATAATTGATGTACTGTGAAATAGCTTTTTGCAATATATGTGTAGTATATTTTTGCTCCATTTTTAGAGTAGTTTATCCAAATGATTTGCGTCAAATTAAACTTCAGCATAAAAAAGTTTTTTTCAATAAATTCTAAGAAAGCTCATTTGACATGCACAATTATATAAAATACTAGAACAAACCCGTGATATCGCGGGTCCGTGACTGAATTGAAGTATATAACTATGCGCAAGCCTTATTTTAGTATTAGTATTGTCATCTTATAAAATCATGCCGATTATAAGATACACAGTTTTCTCTGCTTTCAAATCTTTTTGTTTGAACCCGTCGAACTGGAACTTATCAATTATTGGTAATATTAATTATTTGAAAAACAAAAGGTCCTGGAATGGAGTATTTTCAATCAACAGCATTGTCCTATATTAGTTATAAATAAAGTTGAATTCTTTGATTCGCTGTTTTACGTCATGCCCGCTAACAAATTGAAAACTGTACCTATACGCCTTATTTTTAGTCCATATTTTTAGTATTCGTATTGTTATCTTAGAAAGTCTTACTGATTAAAATACTACAATAGGTATTATTATACCTTACGTATATTTCAAACAATTCTATTGGGTGAAACGTAATCATGTGACATGGAATAATTCAGTTAATTTTCATTCAATTGAAGGAAGGACGAATAACCCTAAAGAATTTACACCAGCGGTGAATAACCCTATTATTCACCGGTGAATAACCTTTTGAATTTGTTTATTTGTACTTGAGTTAACTCTCATAAAAGTGACGTCACAAACGTAAATAAACAAAATGGCAGCGTTCACATTACACTGGAAGCCCATCGAGAGACGAGGAAATACGGCATTGGACATAGATAGAGCTGAGAGTGGCAGCAGCCGATGATGTCTCTTATAAACGGTCCTTTTCAGGGCCATCAATATTTTACAAAAAGATTCTACTTTTGTTGTATATTCGAGAAAATCGAACACAAATGTATTTTCAAACGTCAGTCTGTTCGAAATGCACTTCCACTGTTAGTTCGGTATAATAAAACAATTGTGGCCCCTTAGAATCGATGAATATCCAAAATTGTCAACCCTCAAAAGTTATTTCACTTCGGGCTGCGCCCTCAATGAAATAACCTTCTCGTGTTGACAATTTTGGATATTCACCTCTTCAACGGGCCATAATTGTATAACAATTTGACAATTTAGTAGTGTGAACCCTGTGATTATGACCCGTGTATATAGCATATTAATCCTGAATACACCGTTTGGTGGTGCGCCTGTTAGATGCGGAACATACAGATAAGGTAATAGGTAACAGGTGATTATACTATTGGTATCGGTATCGGATTCGACCCGGAACTTCTTAATTATTGGCAATATTAATTACGCGGAAAGCAAAAGGGCCTGGAGTGGTGTAATTTTTAATCTACACCTTTGTACTATATTAGTTGAATTCTTTGATTTGTCTTTTTTACGTGATGACGGCTGACAAATTGGACCTCGTTATTTTAGTATTATAGATATATACTTTTAATAAAACAATATTTTTGCCTTATGAAATAAGTAAATTGTTCTTGTCTCTTTGAGATATTTCCAATTTCCATTCTCAATTTTAATAATTTGTTTTAATAGCATGTAACATTGCAATACAATAGAAAATGCCTGAGTTAGGTTGTGAGTACAAATGTTACCTGTAAACTCCTGCTCCATTACTTTCATTAAACACCAAAACTTCATATGTCCCAGGAGGAAGTGACGGCATCACAGCAGTGATATGTGTGCCATTTACAGTTGCTATGGCAACATCTGTTGATCCTATTTTCAATGTCCCATTGGAAGCAAAGTTTGCAACAGAAATGGTAAGAATACCACCACCTAAATAAAAAATAAAAATATTTATAAGTGGCAAAGCAGCTTTATATGCATTCTCGCTATGTCATGTTATTATGTAGTACAATGTATTTTTTAATAGGAAATACTTTTTTACAAGTCTTTAGGCAGGAAATTATAATTGTGCACTACAAAAATTGATGTAAAAAAACAATTTCTCTTGAGGTTTCAATAAGTCCTTACATCAAAATTAAATTTACGCTGCGTTCCAGAGAGGGACATAAAAGGCTTCTCGTTTAGTGAATAATTTGTCGTTACAGCAGTAAAAATAATTTCATTACCTTATAAATATATATCTATTTAAGTATTTCCTAGGAAAATGTTCTATCATAGCAGAATATAAGAAATAAGGATAAAAAGCCCCTCCCCCCAAAAAAACTTAATATTCATGGAATAGTCCTATTTCAAGTAAAAATTCTAATAAAATGTGTTTTGGAGACTCAATCCACTCAGAATATTTCATTTCTTGTAATATTTCACTTAAATAACAAAAAGTTTTAACACACGAGATTACTCACAAGGTCAAAGGTTAATGTACAGCTTCCCATATTAGGTGTAATACCACCATTGATTTTCCCCTATTAGTCTTTGTTAAATTTGCACTTTTCAAAAAAATCTGTAAAATTTATCTTTGTTTCAAATAAAGAAATACTTGGCATGAGTAAAGTTTTATCCTGTCCAGTACTATAAAAAAAATCACACAACATTTCATTGCATATAAGAAAATAACCATCACTGGAAGTTAACCAATCAAATTTCTCTCCATATTCTATCTGTGTACAAGGTTTAGTCACCATGTAACCTCAAGATTACAAAATATTCTATAGAAATCCCAAATAAAAAAATAGAGGTGCTTTGAAATACCCAAGACATATGTTTATGACACAGAAATCTTTTACTGCAATAAAATGCAGGATTAATTACCTACAACTGTCAAATTCAAGGGAATATTTCTTTTAGACCTATTTTCGTATACAACCGGGTGTGACGTACCATGATTTGGTGGTATTACACCTTTATGGTGTATTTAAGACACAGTTCTAAGACACAGTTCTTAAATACGTTTGAAATGACTACATTTGCATAAATTGTTTAAATATAGAATAATGGCATTACATCCATTTTTGTTTTTAATACTAACTTTATCAACAAGAATACCAAGCAAGCCTGCTAATGTACAAAAGTGACTAACCTAAAACCTCAAAAATTGTTGGTGATATAACTCCAATAGTTGGTGCTTCTGGTAGGTAGGCAAACTTATTAGGACATGTTACTTCATGGCCATCAACTGTCACCTTTACATCTACATTTCCTGATGGCTGAAAAATAAATATGATGTTTGGTTATTACAACAAGAGTGCACACACTGAAATGCCTTCTTTACTAAACATTGATATTATGTTGATACTCCTGAAATAAAGCTTTATTACGACTGTCACATAAACTTAACATTAACCAAGAAAACTAAACATTGATCAATGAACCATGAAAATGAGGTCAAGGTCATTATATTATTGCTTATAGTTTAAGAAAAATAGACCAAAACACAAAAACTTAACACTGAGCAATGAACCGTGAAAACCAGATCAAGGTCAAATAAAATCTGCACGACTGACATATAGATCATAAAATATTTCCATACTCCAATTATAGTTGACCTATGACATATAGTATTAGATAAAAAGACCAAAACTCAAAAACTTAACTTTGACCACTGAACCATGAAAATGAGGTCAAGGTCAGATGACATCTGCCCGCTAGACATGTACACCTTACGATCATTCAATACAACAAATATAGTAAACCTATTGCATAAAGTATGAGAAAAACAGACCAAAACACAAAAACTTAACTATAACCACTGAACCACGAAAATGAGGGTCAAGATCAGATGACACCTACCAGTTGGACATGTACACCTTACAGTCCTTCCATACACGGAATATACTAGACCTATTGCTTATAGTATCTGAGATATGGACTTGACCACCAAAACTTAACCTTGTTCACTGATCCATGAAATGAGGTCGAGGTCAAGTGAAAACTGTCTGATGGGCATGAGGACCTTGCAAGGTACGCACATACCAAATATAGTTATCCTATTACTTATAGTAAGAGAGAATTCAACATTATAAAAAATCTGAACTTTTTTTTCAAGTAGTCACTGAACCATGAAAATGAGGACAAGGACAATGGACATGTGACTGACGGAAACTTCGTAACATGAGGCATCTATATACAAAATATGAAGCATCCAGGTATTCCCCTTTCTAACATTTATAGCTTTTAAGAAGTGAGCTAACACCGCCGCCGCCACCGTAGCTGCCGCCGGATCACTATCCCTATGTCGAGCTTTCTGCAACAAAAGTTGCAGGCTCGACAAAAAACAACTGTAAGTAAGAATAAATAAGCAATTATTAACAATGCTAGAAGTATAGGGGGAGGGTTAAGAACTAACAAAACATTTTTACATCTGTCCCAAGATAAGAAACTCTAGCCCTTAGTTAACCATACATAATTCATTCTGTGTTTTTTTTGTCTGTTTTTTTGGTTCATTTGTATAAATTATAGTTTAGTGTGGCTTCCATTTCACTCAACTAGTATACATTGTTTATGGGCCATTTAAGCCAGATTCCGTATTTTGTATTCATCAAGGAAGGAGGCAAGTTACTCACATGTTCTGGTATTATACAATCAATTTCTACTGGACCTGTACTGGTTACTTCACAGGCCTTGCTCCCTATTGTGACTGTAGCACTGGGACTAAATCCATAGCCACTTAGTGTTAAAGTGATTCCTCCTGAAAAATTCATGTCATGTGTCAGAACAAAGTTCTATAAAAACTGCAGTTACATCGATGTTTTTATATTTTGGTGAACGAAATTGTTAGGAATCTTTTGATTTCACTAAACAAACCCACATTAGAAAAGTTATATAAGAGAACAGATTTCCAATTACTTCTGCAGACCCACATATCTGATCTTTCCAAGGGCAATAACTCAGATAAATGTTTTTGTTCTTTGAATCATTTACGATAAATATTCTACAAGGAATGTGGACATGAGATAACTTACAATGCATTTTCCTTCATTTATGACATCCATTTGTTTTAATAGCAGATGACATCACAACAATGTTGTTGTACACCAACAGAAAATGTGTAATTGAAATAAAAATAACACTTTAACAATTTATAAATTTCAAGAATCAAAAGTGCTTTTCTGCATTCATCTTCATAAAAAAAGCTCAACCCAAAATATTTGAAAGCCTTGATTGTATGAATTGGAAGGAATGCTAGGAGATATATGACCAAAATGACATAAATAAATTCATATAATGTCGATTTTGCCTGAGTGAGTTGGAACCTTAATTTCTTAGTAATTTCTTAATTAACAGGGGAATTTAGAAAAGTATGTTATACCTGTGCCTTAAACAGTCATAACACATTAGCAGACTTTTACTTCTTTTAAAAAATATTATCACTACTTCAAAGCATGGTTTTATAGCAAAAAACCCCACTCATCTATGATTCCCTTGTTTAATTTAATTCTTACCACCAATAGTTCCAGAGGTTGGACTGATTACAGTTATTGCCATTGAATAGGTGAAAGTTAAAGTTCCACCATCATGTTGAGCCTTCCCTTTTACACCATCAATAACCTCAACTTCATAGGTTCCATAAGATCCCTCTCCGACATTACAAGTGATTGATGTGGTTGTAGCGGCTGTAATCACACATGGCACTCCCCCTATAGTCACTGTACTATTGACTGATCCAAGTTTAGTACCAGTGATTTGTACTGCTGTCCCACTAGCACCTAACATAATTTGAAATTAATTTATATATTAGTAATCTATAAACTATCAAGAATCATTGTAGAAGTATTTCAATTTTCAAAAATTATTTCTTTATTTACAGATGAAGACATTTAACATGACCAAAGAAATTTCACATCAGGAGGCAGACTTCAGCTTGACCCTAAACAAAATGTGTACTAGTTCAGGGAAAATGGACATTGTACTAGACTCTAAAAACATAAATTGAATTAAATTTTTAAAAAATACTGTACTAACAAAGGCCAGGGCTCCTGAGTTGGGCAGGATAAACATGTTTTGTGAGATCTCATATGTCTTTTCTCTCTCCCTTTTTGTTGAGAACCTGACAGTGAATTTCAAAATGCATTGCAACACTGTGTCCTTTGACAAAGAATTATTGAGGAAGTGCATCAGGTTATCTCTTGAAAATTATCTCAATGTATTTTCATACTAACTATATCAATGTGGTACTATTACAACAAAAATAATAGAAATTTAAGTAGTCATGAAATATGTAAATCTAGAATCTTTCCTTATATTTAGACGTTGATAAATTGGTAAAAATAAATAGCCGGGAAGTCAGCTAGAAAGTAAAAGGAAGTGTAAAATAAATTATCCACAAAATAAGTTGGTGTACAGTATATATACATACCTGTAACAGGATTTATTGCAGTAACTGTTGGTGTACTTTCAGTCAACCATTCATAACTACAGTCACCTGTACACAATGTGGGTACATCATTTACATATGCTAGTACCTATAAAATAGCATTGACATTATGCTGGGACATTTCATTTCCTGGTTATTGCTGTAGTTGTTTTAATCTTATACACATAATGTGGATTTATTTGATACTTATTTTCAAAGATCTCTTATAAATAAACCAGGAATTTAAGTGTTAAATAAGAAAAAAAATAATGATGACATGTTTTTTGATAAAACAATACAAAATCTAGAATCTAAGAAAACAATTTTTTTCTGAATCCTCAATATAAATATATCTAGTGTGTATATACAGTTTAAAAAATATAAAGTATTCAAATATCATGATAAACTAATTTAACGCCTTACAAATCTTAAGATTCTAAAGTCATCCTATGAGATATCTTAGAAAGTCATTTTGTTATAATTTTTTACTGGAGATATCAAAGTAAATTTGCAATTTTATGAACTAATCCTGGTTCTGTTCCTTCTCACTATTTAGACTCTACATAAGTAGTGTGGTACACATGGTCATATATTGCATTCAAACTCAACACAATATAGCAGTGTGGTATACACAGAACACAATATAGTAGTGTGGTATACACAGAACACAAATTGTGAATATATAGTATTGTGGTACACACAGAACACAATATAGTATTGTGGTATACACAGAAATGACTTTGACAAAATGTAGTTTATATTGTACAAGTTGTGAAATGTTCTTTTGACATAGCATGTTTCTAACCCATGCATATTTATTTTGACAAACCTGAGGTTTACTATGATCTGTATATAACATATCTCCTGGAATAGGATTATACCATAATCCACCATTAGTTAGTGTGGATACTTGAGCTACCACTTTCCTCCCCGCCAAAGACGAGTTAACCTGATAAATGTGGACAAAGAAATATTATACAAATATTGAGTCAAAAGAATATAGATACCTGTAATGGATTTTTCAATTCCTTCTATAACTGTATTTGTAATATGAATTTTGTCACAAGACCACCCCTTATAATATTGCTGCATTCCATTTATAGTTCACTGACTTAACTTCTTAATTAGCATCCTTTTGTTTGATTGATTTGTGTTTACAGCACTTTCCACACAGTTGTGCTATTTCCTGACAATCAGTTTTTATTTGTAGAGGTAGCTGGAGTGCTTGGAGAGAACCACAGACCTGTGTTTGGAAAACTGACAATCCTAGTCAATTAAGATTAGAGTTGAGCACAAATGCAGGACTCGAAAAACTCATTACTAAGTTGATTTGAAAAACTCACCCGAGCTTGTGTTTTATGAAGTTTATTGAATATCAACTCTAAATAAAACTTAGAATTGAATTGAAATGAATTGAACAACCACAGTGTAGACATCCTAGTGATACAGTAGTTGGACTATTTAGACCATTCACTGAGGCCCGCATCATTTATAGATCCTACTGGCATCATGTTGATTCAGTACATATTCTGGACATGTTTTACTCATGGAAGGTGTAAAAAAAACACAGAAAAGAATTCATGTTTTCTGAAATCTTAGACTTCAAACAATTATTTTCAGTGCTGCTTAAATCAACTATTTCACCACAACATTTATGTCGCTTTGAATAGTATCAATATACACTTATTGTAAAACCAGGTGCTCCGCAGGGGGCAGCTTTATACAACTGCAGAAGTCAAAACCTGAATATTTGGGGAAAGTATGGACACAACATTCAAGCTTGATACCCCTCTAAATTTGGATTGAAATCAAATTTTGACATAATATGAGCTTTTGACACAAAACAAATGTCTAGATCTTACAAATCTATTATGCAATATAGTACAAATAAAGATTTCTTCTTTTAACTTTTCAAAAATTTGGAATTTGAGAAATTTGAGAAAATAAATTATTGAAAACTACCACACCCCACCCCTTTTTTTTTTGCAATAAGTCCAAAACCTGACAAAACTTTATACATAATATACTAGTAGTGTAAGGGAAGCAAATCCAAACATACCCAACATTGTATGTTAAATGTTTTAGAATTACCTCCATTACATTGCTTTTAAATTGTCTTAATTGTCCATTGACCAGAAATACCTAGTTTTTTCCCTTTTTTGCACCTAATTCCGAAACATTTGAGCCATAACCTCCACAAGTCAATACTAATCATCCCTTCATGGTATGGAAACTTGTGGTTTAATTTCAGAGAGATTCATATACTTAAACACAAGTTTGAAACTACAAAAATGATTATAATGGGCCCCCTTTTTGGCCCCCCTTATTCCTAAACTATTGGGACCATAACCCCCAAAATGAATCCCAATCTTCCTTCAGTGGTACTGAACCTTCTGGTAAAAATTCATAGAGATCCATACACTTAAACACAAGTAATTGTCTGTAAACTAGAAAAATGCTTCTTTTTGTCCCCTTATTCCTACACATTTGGTAAAATCAACCCTAAACTGAATCCCAGCCATCCCTGTGTTATATGGAACCTTGTGGTACAATGTCAGAGAGATCCATACAGTTACACACAAGTTATTGTCCAGAAATTAGAAAAATACTTGTTTTTGGCCCCTTTTTGGCCCTTTATTCCTAGACTGTTTGTCCAATAACCCCTTAAAATAAATCCCAACCTTCTACATATGGTATTAAACATTGTGGTACTATTTCAGAACAATTAAAATACTAATACACAACTTATTGTCCTGAAACTAGATAACTGCTGTTTTGGGCCCCTTATTCCTAAACCTTTTAGACCATAACCCCAAAATCAATCCCAAGCTTCCTTTTGTAGTTATTAACATTGTGTTAAAATTTTATTGATTTCTTTTCACTTATTCAAAAGTTATCATCCGGAAATAATCCATCTTCGGACGACGGTGATGATGCCGCCATGATGCGTGATAACAATATACAACCAAAATTTTTTTAATTTTTGCGTTCGTATAAAAAAGCAGTACCTGTATTTGAGGCTGGTCACCAGCTAATGTTGTGAATGTTATATGGTAGTCAAAGTTTGAACAGGAACCATATCTATATACAGAAATAGCTCCAATACCATCTATTGATTCCAAAATATCAGTCAAAGCAGCAGAGCTTGTATCATGTCGAATACCTAAAATATCAAAACAAAATTTTACCAAGTGCTGTCAAGAATATTTTTCAAGATTGATGAATCGATTAATCCAGTGGCAAATATTACATGCAATTATGGACAAGAATATGTGTATATGATAAGGAATCCCAATTTGAACTAGATGGACAGGCTTAGTAGGATTTAAAAACATTTTGTAAACGAAAATAAGATGAACTGTACAGTCCTTTTGATATTTGTTACCAAAAAAAATCAAAATAATTCAAGTAATTCACATGCCACTGTATCAAATTAAATCGGCTTATACTAATTATTTAGAAATAAATTTTAGGTGGTTAAATTCCAGCACAATACCTTACAATACCTGCATAACAAGAATGATAACTTGTGATGATCATTATATAATCTGTTTTATTCTATTAACATATCTTACGCAAAAAAAAAATATATGTATAAGATTACATCATAAAAAAAATAGGATAGATAGTTCGGTATATAGGGTTGGTTGGGTAACAGTAAACAGAGACATATTAATTTTAGGCCTACTTGTTCATCACAAGCTCAGCAGTGTTGTCAATTTCATTCAAGATATTACCAAATTTTGTTTTATCTATAATTAACCACATAAAATGTAAACATTTTTCTGTTAGAGTGGTATACACTGCATGTAATCTCACCTGATTTGGTTTTATTTTTAAATGTAATACTGAATGTTCCACTAATAGGAGGAGAAGCTGCCTGTAGTCTTTTGATATCTATTTGTACACCTGATCCAACCTGTCCAGGTTCTACAGTAAGTAGGGGTATTTTATGGCCACATAGATATGGTACAAATGTGACCTCCAACAGACCTTGACCTGTAGATCTCACATCTACTCTATCAATACGTGTACTGCCTAAACTCACAGGTAGCATTCTGTAACTATTAACAACTACAACAAAAAATATTAATATTTTAGAAATTGTCATGTCTTTAATAATACTTCGATATAAATAATACAGTAAAACCTGTCCAAACCGAACACCCACGGGACTTTCCGTGTTGTTCGGTTTTCACAGGTGTTCGGATTGTAGAGGCACTTACTGACAAGGGATAATAAGTGACACAACAGACCACAATTTATTTTTGTGCTGATTTTGATGTGAAAATATAAGTAGATGGAGATGGACGTATACGTATTGCTACATTTTTTTTATATAAATCAAACGCCATTCCGTCAACCACACCTGTCGTTGTGAAACTATAAATCGTTCAATGATGTCCGAATTGGAGCGATTTTGCTTAATTTACTGACCAATTCAGATTCCAAGTCTCTGTCAAATGACAATTCCGAAGTTGAATTTAGGTCGTCATTTTCAATTATCTGTACACACGAATTCTCAGACTAAACTGGCCCCCGCTGATTGATACTTAGCCACAAGATCAGAGTGAAACAGCAGCAGGGGTCCAGTTTATTCTCGGACTTTATCGTTGCTAAATAGCTAACGGAAATCTACAGGAGCATCTGAATTATATATAGGGCTTCTAAAGGGAATCCGACATCCCGTAAACATGATTCGAAAGCCATTGACCTTGTTGTGTTGCATGACTTCTTAATCCACTAAATGGCTTTAAAACTATTATTTATTTAAACAGTTTAACTACAGAATGGCAGTTACGATTTTGTGGCCCTAATTATTTGCGTCGGAGATTGTTGGGTAACGTGCATTTGATTGATCTCAGGGAAAGTTCCTTTCTTGCCCTTTTCAGCGATCGGGGCAGTTTAACGTTTCTTCACAAAAAAAAATCATTTGATCACTGAATGCATGGACACAAACATGCTAGTTTGAAATAACAACTCATTAGTTGATTTAACCTCAAATACCCTCGGGGTCATCCTGTGTCTGTTTAATTAAATCATGCAAGTAATTAAAAATACTTTTTTGTTTTGATTGCTATCGACCGATTTTGACAGGTAGTTTTTAAATACAAATTTACTAACGAGCCTTCAAAAAGCGTTTGGAATTCGGTGTTGACAGGGTTCGTTTCTTTCAGGTTAAATTAACGCAAATTGATAGGGAAATTGTGTGGGACTTTGAAAATTGTTTGGTTTAAACTGAAATTCGGTTTTATCAGGGTTCGGTTTACCCAGGTTTCACTGTAAATGAAACTAAAATAAAAGAGAAAGAAATCTCTCTATTCAGTCAACTTTGTTGCGTGGAACTCAGCTGTGTTGAAAACTCAGATGAGTCAAAGTAATTTCTCAGTCCTGATAAAATTCATGTTTGTTCAATGCATATTTATCTCTGATGAGTCAGACTTGGTTGATTCAAATACTTGGTAAAGTCTAGTAATCTTTTATAGTCCTGTCGGTGTAAAATTAATGTTAATTGACCCCAATGTCTGATAGGTAAAAAAATTTGTAAGGGTTCCGCGGAACCCAGTGTCTCGCCTATTTTTGCTGTAAATTGCAGACTCAACAACAATGAGGGAAAAAATCAATAAAAATATTCCTCTTGTTACATGTACTATTTTATGATTGCAAGAAAATCTAAGTCCATTTAAAAGTAAATTACAGAAAAAACTGAGTAATCTTTTTACAAATTTTACTTCTGGATACAATATTATGATCATAAATAAGCTTCTGTCCAAGTTTGGTACAAACCCAGGATAGTTTAAGAAAGTTATTAAAATTTTTAAAACTTTAACCACAGAGTGAATGTAATGGTTCCCTGGAGAAAAACTAAGTCCATTTAAAAGTAAAATATGGAAAAAATGGATTTATTTATTTACAAAATTTACTTCTGGATACTATCTTATGATCATAAACAAGCTTCTGTCCAAATTTGGTACAAACCCAGGATAGTTTAAGAAAGTTCTAAAAACTTTAACCACAGAGTGAATGTAATGTTTCTCCGCAGAAAAAACTAAGTCCATTTATAAGTAAAATATGGAAAAAATGGAATTTTATTTTTTCAAAATTTACTTCTGGATATTATCTTATGATCATAAACAAGCTTCTGTGCAAGTTTAGTACAAACCCAGGATAGTTTGAGAAAGTTATTAAAATTCTAAAAACTTTAACTACAGAGTGAATGTTTTGTTTCCTCGCAGAAAAAACTAAGTCCATTTATAGTAAAATACGGAAAAAATGGAATTTTATTTTTACAAAATTTACTTTTGGATACTACCTTATGATCATAAACAAGCTTCTGTCAAAGTTTGGTAGAAATCCAGTATAGTTTAAGAAAGTTATTAAAATTTCAAAAACTTTAACCACAGAGTGAATATTTGTTGACGCCGCCGACGACGCCGACGACGACGGAATGTAGGATCGCTTAGTCTCGCTTTTTCGACTAAAGTCGAAGGCTCGACAAAAAATTCTAAAGATGCAGACTTATTGATAAGAATTCAAACTGGATGTACTTTTCATACAACCTAATCATTTTCAAAAGGGATTAAAGCTGTGTAAACATACCTATTTGTAAAACAATTAAAATGATATGACACATTTGTGACGACACACTCGACCTCAGATGAGTTGAAACTTTGATAAGTCAAATATTTTTGTTTGGTTCATTCTACTAAACACAACGAAATTCAACTGTGTATCAGTTCAGTCTTTATGAATTGTCGATCAAAATAAACAATTGACTACACGACCTTATCAATTAATTTGAAACATTGACATCAAATGATAGACGTTATTAGAGATAGAAAAAAAACCTTAAAAATGTACAATATCATCAGGTTTTCCTATCATATATTGACAAAATTAAAAATAAAAGCACCTTCCACATTCTCTGTGGGTTGTTCTAGGCCTATAAAGATGTCATCAATGTAAAAGTTCCAGGTATAATCATTCTTGGTAACATATATTCTTTGGATGTAAAAAGAAGACCCTTGTGGTTGAAATCCTTTGACTGCACTGAATATTTCTACACAAACATAATGCCATCTAAAAATAAAACAACAATAAAGTAAAACAAAAACAGAACACATTATCAATATGAAAGAATTAAAATTATAATCTCTTTCAGTTTTTTTTATTGATACATGTATCAGTTTTTGAAACCACTGAAGAAAGAGATCTCACATTGATAAAAATCTTAAAAAAGATGTATAATATTAAAATGTAGAGCTTCTAAACTAGTGCTTTCTATAATTTTTGTAGTAAAATCATAGATACATGTATTTAATACCTGTAAACATTGATAAGACATTACAGTTTCATAGTACTAGCTGACAAAAAATGTTGCAGTTTTATTCATGTCTTCATTACGACTTCATACTGGTTAACTGGTGAATTTTTTTAACCCTTTGCTTGAGTGAAAGGTTTTTGGTATATAAAGCAAGTACAAAACAAAACATGTTTAAGCCCACCGCATTTTTGTGCTTGTCCCAAGTGAGGAGCCTTTGTTAGTCTTGTATATTTTTTTTAATTTTAGTTCCTTTATATGTTTTGGAGTTTAGTATGACGTCTGTTTTCACTGAACAAGTACACATGCTTATTTAGGGGCCAGCTAATGCCCACCTCTTGGTGCAGGATTTTCTCACTGAGTTGAAGACCCATTAGTGACCTTTTGGCTGTTATCTGTTTATTGGTAGAGTTGTTGCCTCTTTGACATACTCCCCATTCCATTATCAATTTTACATTGACATTAAACATATTCTTATTCCGAAATTCAAGTATATCAACTACACACATAGTTATCAGGAACATTAGTTTAAATAAAGTTTGAATGGATAGGAAAACTTCCTTCATATAAGTCTATTTATAGTAATTTGTTCCTGAGGTTTTTATACAAATTACCGCTGCAAAAGATGTGCAAGTATACACTCTTAAAATTATTTGGTACAAAATTAGGATAAACAATCCAGTTACTTACCCTGATTTTCTTTCAAATGTCAGAGGTATACTGTTTGTAGCATTGTGTAGTGTCCCATTAAAATCTTCATAGGAGTACGTAATTCCTATTCCATTCTTCAGCTGGTTTCCCAGATATGCAAAGCATAGCTACAAAAAATATAAAATACAAAAAATAGTTTATTGACAGATTTGTATAAAATACTCTTATTTTTTTTTTTTATTATAACATCTATTTAACATGTCAATATTGATTTGTCTTTCATAAACTATTCAATGTTAATAAATTTGATTTGTTTCTGAAAAATTTGTCCACAAAAACATTTGCTAAATATATATGACATAGATAATCATTGGTTCATATCTGTCATATTTGATTTTTTGTGAATAGTTTTGTCATAAGTTAAGCCATTAGTTTTCTCAAGTGAATACTACTATTTATCAATGCTTCATCGCCAACTATACAATATAAAGTATTCTCATTGTTGAAGGTTGTACAGTGGCCTGTAATTACTTACAACCACTTCATTTGAACATTGGTGGAAGTTGATTCATTAACCGTTAGCAGTATATAATAAATTTTGTTAGTATTTGTTAGTTTAATTTGTGTTTGAAACATACATTTTTAATTATAATATAATCTGACTGATTGTTAGTCAATTACAAATAGAAAAAAAAAATACAATATAAGCATATATAATTGCAAATCATTCACATTTACAATTACGTAATTTTGTACCGTATTTGACCCTTACTTTAACATCCTCCTTATTGAATCAATCTACCTGACACATATTGCTCGTTTAGAAAAATCGTGCAGATGTCTCAATGTGATCAGATAATCGTAACTTGACGTGATTGAGGGATAATATACTTCACGTGTTAATCTTTTCGCTTTTGGATTATTATCAAAAGGTGAGATATTTTATGTTTATTATTATAGAAATATGAATTTATTATCTTTGTACATAATCTGTACCTTATTGTGTTTTGATTTAAGTTTTAGAATAGGTGTAATTTAAGGGTTTTTCTTTACGGCCGCTGAGGTGTCGATTTTTATATTTTATAATCTAACAGTTTAAAGATTTTTTTGAAATTTGCGAATTAAATTACTTTTACTTTTTTTTTACACATCTGTTAACTTCAAAATATAATTCAAATTCTTTTTTAAAGATATTGTATATGTCGGCGGATTTTGTTCTTTGCTCCGACGTGTAAAATGATTTGTAAATTGAGAAACCTATCAGCGTTATAATAAGATTTATGTCATTATAATGTCGGTCTCCTATTTTATATCCAAAGACTATATCTATTAAGTTTATTTTCTTACAGAAGTTTATGATATTCATTTTTTCTGTTATTTTATTCCACAAATCTTTTAAAAATTTACAGTCGATAAAAAAATGTTGATAATTGTCTGTGCATTTGCATAAAGTACACTCTGACGTATTATATATTTTCCATTTAAAAAGATTTTCTGTGTTCGGCAATATATAGCTAAATAGTTTCCATTTATATACTTTAAGTTTGTTTGTGTATATTTCTTTGTTTGTAAATGATAAGGAGTGTTTAATTTGTAATGGTTTTACGCCTAATAATTTTTGCCATTTTATTAATCCAATGTTTGGAGTTATTTTGTTTTTAAAAAAATATTGATATACGGTTTTGTTATCTAGATCTGCTAAATTTATTTCTGTTTCATTCATTCTGATTATTTTTTCGTTAATATTAACGCGGGTTTTAACAGATTTATTTGTTTTCAGGATATCTATCCAACATTTTGGAATAGCTTTTTTTAATATTGATAGTTCGGCTATCCAGTTGTGTTTTATTTCTAACTTACGCAGTATTGTCTTTTCTTTGATTTTACCGTTTTCGTCAATTATTTCATTTATATAGATTATATTGCTTCCGATCCAATTGAGCATCAATAATGGTTTATTTTTTATTTTTATGTTTTTATTACCCCATATAATTTCTTTGCGTATTTCTCTAAAGTTAGTGGGTGATTTAGTTTGACCTCCACCTTTCCGTATCCAACATTTTACAATATCCAGATAAAATTCGGGTAGTTCAGTTGTTATTTTAAGTGGTTTTAAATTTTTAAGTTCTAAATTCATTTTGAAGATAAGGAAGTTTTTCCCGTATTTATCAAAAAAGAATCTCGGAATAATTGACCAATTTTCATGTTTTGACTCCATTAGTCTTGATACCCATTTAATTTTAAGTGTGTTGAAGTAGCTGTCGATATCTATCATATTAAGTCCTCCCGTACTGTAATCTGCTATGAGAGTTGACCTTTTTAATTTATCTTGTTTACCGTTCCAGATGAAATTAAAAATTTCTTTTTCTAGGTTGTCGCTATACATTTTTTTTATGACTGTCATACTTGCTAAGTATGTAAATTGTGGGATGATAAGTGATTTGATAATAAGAATTTTACCGATGATCGTAAGATGTCTTTTTTCCCAAGATTTCATGAGTTTTTTTGCTTTTTCAAACTTATTTTCCCAATTTAGTTTTGCGCATTCTGCTTTATTTGTGCCGAAATACAATCCCAACACTTTAACGGGTTTATCTGTGAATTTTATATTGTCTACCTTATCTTTACAATTTTTTAGTTTTCCTATCCAAATGCCTTCCGTTTTGTTTTTATTTAATTTAAGACCAGAAAATGTGCCAAATATTTCAATAACGTTTAATGCTGCTGTAATTTCATTTTTTTAAAGAAAAAGAGTGGTATCATCTGCTAACTGGGAAATTTTCAAATTATGTTTTGAATGGTCAAGTTTGATTTCAAAACCTTTAATGTTATAATCATTCCTTAATTTACATGCCATAATTTCAACTGCGATCACGAAGATCATGGAAGAGCAGGGGCATCCTTGACGCACCCCCCTTTTTAGACTAATTGGTGCAGAAATCCATCCATTATTGAACACTGAGCTATTTATATCAGAATATAACATCTTGATCCAGTTAATAAATGAACTATTAAAGCCGAAATGTTCGAGAGTTTGGTACATAAAGGTCCATTTTAAGGTATCAAATGCTTTTGAAAAGTCTAGAAACAAAATTGCACCTTCAACATTAAATTTGTCGGCGTAATCTATGATGTCTTGTGTTTGTCTGAGATTAAAGCCAATATATCGTTTTTTTATATATCCTGTTTGGTCTGCATTTATTATTAAATTTAGTACATTTTTTATTCTTTGAGCTAATGTGTAAGATAGTATTTTATAGTCCGAGTTTAATAAGGAGATTGGCCTATAATTTGAAAGATCTAGTGGATCATTCTTTTTGTATATAAGATTAAGAATACTTTGTCTTTGAGAAAATGGTAGCTTTTGCCTGTCGTAGCTTGTATTAAAGATGTTAACAAGGATTGGCCCTAATGATTGCCAAAACTTTTTATAGAAATTTGTTGAGATACCATCTTTACCTGGGCTTTTATTGGGTTTTAAATTGTTTACTGCTAGTGTTAGTTCATCTATTGTAACATATCCATCGCACGTCTGACTTTCATTTTTTGATAATTTATTTTTTACTTCAGTACTGTTAATATATTCCCATGATTGGGCTATGTTTTCGTTTTCTTTTGAATATAGTTTTTCGTAAAATTTCTTTTCAATTTGAAGTATTTCACTTTGATCTGTAACAATATTTCCTTGGTCATCTTTTAGTTTTATTATTGTTTTTTTTGTTTGTTTATTTTTTCTAGGCCTAAAAAGTAAGCTGTATTTTTTTCGCCTTTTTCTACCCAATCTTGTTTAGACCTTAATTGGGCGCCCTTAGCTTTATATTCATAATGTGTTTCTAGCTGATTTTCAATTTGATTTATTTTTTGCAAAATATCATTATTTTCATTTTTTTGGTATTTTTCAGTTAAGAGTGTTAATTTTTTTTCCATTTGCTTTATTTCGTCATTTTTATTGTAAGCTCTACTTTTGCAATAATTTATTGTAAATAGTTTAATATCAAGTTTAATCGCGTCCCACAGAAGATGCACATCCGTAGTTGTGTCTTGCATGATAGTTTTATATTTTGCAATTATTGTTTCTATTTCTTTACAATATTCATTTTCTTCTAAAATAGAATTATTTAATTTCCAGTATCCTGGACCTTTACTTTCGGCCGTTACGCTTTGTAATTTAAGAGATACGCCTTGGTGGTCTGTGCTTTTTATTAATGCGGGTCTTATATCGCTTGATTTTGTATTGAGCACAAAATCTTTATTAATTAAAAAGTAATCAATTCGACTTGCTTGACTGAAGTTTTGTCTTTTCCAGGTAAACTGTACTTTTTTCGGATTTAAATATCTCCATATATCGATTAGATTGTGTGTTTTAATTAAAGATTTTAAACTGTTTACAGGTTTTATATTTTTTCGTTTTCCATTAGTAAGTTTTCTATCTAAGTTTGACAATGCATCGTTCATGTCGCCGCCTAGTATTACTGTTCCAATTGCATAATTACTTATGAAATCAGAGAGATTTTTAAAGAACTTGTTTCTTTCCGTTTCTATGTTTGGTGCATATATGTTAATGAGCGAATAAATTATGTTTTCTATTTCTATATTTAACATTAGTATTCTACCGTCTTTGTCTTTGTTTTCATTAATTACTTTACATTCTAACTTATTATCAATTATAATGGCTACCCCTCTACTTTGGGTTGTACCATGACTAAAATAGATAACGTTACTAGTTTCAGTATATAATCTTTTTTCAAGATTTTCATCAAAGTGACTTTCTTGTATAAAAGTTATAAGACTTTTTTGATTTTTTATCCATTGATAAAATCTTGTTCTTTTCTCTTTATCTCTGAGTCCTTTAACATTTAGCGTACATATATGGATGTCTTTTATCATATTGATTGATTTTAAATTTGTTATTTATTTTATTTAAAGTACGCTTGACTGACTCGTAACTACTTTCTTTGTTGATAAATTCTAAAGGTGTAACACGTGACAGCCTGGTGGTAAAGTTGTTTAAAACTGTTGGGTTACTTTTAGTACCATTCATTAAAATTTCAAAGTTGTTTATTATTTTGATTCTAATCATAGGTGGTTTGTGCATTCTTTCTTTTTTAAGTGCACTTTTAATATTAAAAAGTGAAGATAAAAATAGGCATTGTTTTGTCTTCACACATAAACAGTTGTTGTTTATATAAATATATTTTTCTGGGACTTTCAATTTTTTATTTTTTATTATATTAGCTTTTTCCCCAAAAGTGCCTAGTTTAGTTAAAGGTACCGGTATTTGATGTATCAACTAACAAATGTGAAAAACTATCAATAAAACAGGAAGTTGATTCATTGGCAATCATACCACATCTTCTTATTTTTATATGAAAGCAAAACATGGGTTATAAAATTTCATTTTTCATGCAATATAACAACCATTAATATATCAAATCAAAGGAATAGCAAGTGAAGCTAAAATGTCAATAGTACAAATATTTACATATCAGCAGCCGTCATGGTATTAGTACAAATATTTACATATAAGCAGCCAACTAAACATTTCAACATTATAATAATAGAGGCACCAGGGGTCCACAGTCAGAGTTTTCATCTTTTGAAGTTAAAAAAGACACAGGTTCCTTGTGCAAATATATTTTTTGGTGGTGAAGAAAATTAGTCTACCTAAAATTTATGTATTTTAAAAATAAAAGTATGACCCAAACTTGACTGACTGGGTTTTATAGACATGCAGCTTCTTGAATTTGACATCTTGTTAGGAAATCTGAATTCAAGCCAATTCAGACTCTCTACAAATGTTGTGAGTTTTACTTTTGACTTTTGGATCCCAAATCAAATATCTGTGATCAAATTGAGGGAAAATGTCTTCTTACACTGACACCATGGATTATCTCCTCTTAGTTACAACTTACAACATTGACTTTAGAGGTCAAACGAAGACCTTTAGAACTGCTGTCTGTTACTGCATATAATGATGAGGGATTTTTACCAACATATTGTCCACAAAAAGGTTCAATTTCCATCGTTATATAAACACCAGATTGCGATTTTGCTTCATGGTCAAAGAATATTTTGTCAGCAGGGGGATCTTTTAAGAAACTTGGACAGCGAGTTCCAAACATCAGGTCCAATGCAGTTTTGACCTATAACATATAATATCCAATATTAAATAATCACAAATATAGAAGCATTTTGTCAAGAGCATTACTATCTCTTAGTTAGAGTATTTCTGTAGTATTTTCAGATAAGTGCTTGTTTTTTAGTATTTTTGTTAGATGATTTTGGTTGAAGTACTTATCTAATGAGTCAAGTCCTTCGGGCTTCAGTTTTACAATTTGTTTTTATGAAGTGAATTTACACTAGTACTGTCCCAAGTTAGGTGAAGGTTTTGTGCTCACAAGTATGCTAAACCCAGATTCATTCTTTAGGTGTCTGTCACAAGTCAGGAGCCTTCAAGCTAGTGGTTGTCATGGTTATTGTCTGCAATATCTGATTTTGATTCATTTTTGTAGAATAATCAGGTTCCTTGGAAATGTTTAAAATTTTCTCTTACCAGAGCATTTCAATGCTTTCTAAACAGAATGTGTTTTGCTCACTGTTGAAGGCCATATTGAGACCTACAGTACAGTTGTTCACATCTCTTTCAGTCAATATATAGTTGTTTCATTGGCATTTATAACATATCTCCTTATCTTAATATAGTTAATACCAAAGTATCTAAACTATTAAAGAAAGAGACTGATTTCTATGAGCCGCACCTCCTCAGAAACAATTCAAGGTCAGAAATATTAGTGATATAACATATAAATGTAGTGTTTTATACTGCCTTAATTCATTTTTTAAACAATATTTTTCCACAGAAAACTCCAATATTTGAGAAAATATCCAAATTCAGACACCAATCCCTGTCTTATATGCTTGATCACATGCTCAGGTAATGTAATAACCAGGAAATTAAAAAACTTGTTGTTAACAAATTGTATCGTGATTTCGCATCCATCTTCTAGTTACTTGTAAAATAAAAATTAGGTTGCTTGTTTTAAATGTGTTTTAGTTGATACCTACCTGACCAGCGTTTGCCTCTACAGGGAGCATAGGAGATGGTTTAGAAGCTAAATATAGTACATAGTATTTCCCACTAGGTACACCTTTAACTAATTCTGTTACTGAAGTAGAAAGTGTTTCCCCAGCTGTGCCATTGATGACCTTTACATCAATGTCAGGGAAGTCTCCTGTTCAGAATAAAATCAAGTCAGTAGATATTTCATTAAAATACATCTTAAAGAAATTTTTACTGTGAATTCTTTATTACTCTTTCGATATGATAAAGTTTTCTGTGTAGTGTATTTTTGTTCTTATTCTTTGGCTTATGAATTTGATTTTACCTTTGGTTTCTGTTTTGCCTCATTTTGTTAAATTTCTGAATAATTTTGAAGAAATTGACATTTTTGGCAATATATCCATTTATCTAAGCATGCATAACAATGAAAGTATGAATTTTAATTTACCTCTTTCTGACACCATGGTTATATCTATGACAATGCCTGGTGGTCCATCCATTAGTTGTGAGGTTGTAATTGTCACTGATTCTTTGCTATCCAAGAAAGGGAGACTACTCAGAGCATAGGCCATTATCTCCCCTTCTGTGATCACATTAAAAGGTTCTAAAAATAAATCATCAAATGTAAGCTTTTATCATATATCACTAACTATTTGTTTGTAACCTATACTGTGAACATAAACCAACCAGGTTTAATCCACCATATTCTACATAAGAAAATGCCTGTACCAAGTCAGGAATATGACAGTTGTTATCCATTCCTTTGATGTGTTTGAGCTTTTAATTTTGATTAGAGACTTTCCAAATTCCGTTTTCAAAACCGTCATCTTCCTGACTTGGTTAAAAGCATTTTTTCATGAGAAATTATCCCAAATGCAAAACATAACCAAAGTAATTCTAGAATAAGAAGTATGTTTTTTGGGTAATTGATGATCAGTTTTGGACACAGTCATAATGACTAATAATGAATTATTGTGTTATTTAAATGTGTGCACCACATTTTTGAAGTTATTTCAAAAAGATAGAAAAAATATATAACCAAAATATTCTTTAATTAAATTTTAAAATTCTATTCTTACAGACAACATACATTGGTGATGTCACAATCACATGACAAAATTATGTCAATGAGTTGATAGACAAAACACTTTCAGCAAATTAGAAGAAGTGTTACATCAAAATATACTAAAATTATAACTGTACCTGTGAAAACACCATAGAAACCGAGCTGAAACTTAGCATCACTGAGAACTCCTGCATCCTCTACAATGGTCACTTGTTGTTGTTCATAAACCTCTGCTCCAGTACTAGTCACCTGGACCTCAACTGATTGGATCTCTCTTTCAACTTTAAAAAAAAAAAAATCACAAATGTCTTGTAATGATCATTTGAACTTAAAATGATATCTCTTTCAAGTTATATATATAGTTTCTAGAGATGTTCATGTCTATCAGTAGGTTTTGAAACCTCTATAAATTAGTATACCTCTGCAAAAACTTCTATGCAATGTCTAAGTGTTTACTCTTTAAACTACATACTCCTTATGACCTGAATGACAAGTTTATTTAAATTCCACTGAAGGGCAATATCTACTGATTGTATGATCACACCAATGTGTACTATTAGGTTTGATAGAATTTTTTACAAGTAAATATGAAAAATATATTGCTGACCTCTTGGATTTCTTTTTTTCATGTTATATCTGTAAGAATTATTGATTTTTTTCTAAAGATAAGGATATTTGATAAAAAAGAGCTAATGATGGGTTCAGGTTAAATTTTTAAAGAAACTCAAGTGGTAAAACAGAACTAGAGGCTCTAAAGAGCCTGTGTCGCTCACCTTGGTCTATGTGACTATTAAACAAAGGAAGCAGATGGATTCATGACAAAATTGTATTTTGGTGATGGTGATGTGTTTGTACATCTTACTTTACTGAACATCCTTGCAGCTTACAATTATCTTTATCTATAATGAACTTGGCCCAGTAGTTTCAGTGGAAAATTTTAGTAAAAATTTACAATTTTATAAAAATTGTTGAAAATTGACTATAAAGGACAATAACTCCTTAGGGGGTCAATTGACCATTTCGGTCATGTTGACTTATTTGTAAATCTTACTTTGCTGAACATTATTGCTGTTTACAGTTTATCTCTATCTATAATAATATTCAAGACAATAACCAAAAACAGCAAAATTTCCTTAAAATTACCAATTCAGGGGCAGCAACCCAACAACGGGTTGTCCGATTCATTTGAAAATTTCGGGGCAGATAGATCTTGACCTGATAAACAATTTAACCCCTGTCAGATTTGCTCTAAACGCTTTGGTTTTTGAGTTATAAGCCAAAAACTGCATTTTACCCCTATGTTCTATTTTTAGCCATGGCGGCCATCTTGGTTGGATGGCCAGGTCATCGGACACATTTTTTAAACTAGATACCCCAAAGATGATTGTGGATAAGTTTGGATTAATTTGGCCCATCAGTTTCAGAGGAGAAGATTTTTGTAAAAGATTACTAAGATTTACGAAAAATGGTTAAAAATTGACTATAAAGGGCAATAACTCCTATATGGGTCAACTGACCATTTCGGTCATGTTGACTTATTTGTAAATCTTACTTTGCTGAACATTATTGCTGTTTACAGTTTATTTCTATCTATAATAATTTTCAAGATAATAACCAAAAACAGTAAAATTTCCTTAAAATTACCAATTCAGGGGCAGCAACCCAACAACGGGTTGTCCGATTTATCTGAAAATTTCAGGGCAGATAGATCTTGACCTGATAAACAATTTGACCCCCGTGTCAGATTTGCTCTAAAGGCTTTGGTTTTTGAGTTATAAGCCAAAAACTGCATTTTACCCCTATGTTCTATTTTTAGCCATGGCGGCCATCTTGGTTGGATGGCCGGGTCATCAGACACATTTTTTAAACTAGATAACCAAAAGATGATTGTGGATAAGTTTAGATTAATTTGGCCCAGTAGTTTCAGAGGAGAAGATTTTTGTAAAAGATTACTAAGATTTACGAAAAATGGTTAAAAATTGACTATAAAGGGCAATAACTCCTATATTGGTCAACTGACCATTTCGGTCATGTTGACTTATTTGTAAATCTTACTTTGCTGAACATTATTGCTGTTTACAATTTATTTTTATCTATAATAATTTTCAAGATAATAACCAAAAACAGTAAAATTTCCTTAAAATTACCAATTCAGGGGCAGCAACCCAACAACAGGTTGTCAGATTCATCTGAAAATTTCAGGGTAAATAGATCTGGACCTGATAAACAATTTTACCAATTGTCAGATTTGCTCTAAATGCTTTGGTTTTTAAGTTATAAGCCAAAAACTGCATTTTACCCCTATGTTCTATTTTTAGCCGTGGCGGCCATCTTGGTTGGTTGGCCGGGTCACCGGACACATTTTATAAACTAGATACCCCAAAGTTAATTGTGGCCAAGTTTGGATAAATTTGGCCTAGTAGTTTCAGAGGAGAAGATTTTTGTAAAAGATTACTAAGATTTACGAAAAATGGTTAAAAATTGACTATAAAGGGCAATAACTCCTATATGGGTCAACTGACCATTTCGGTCATGTTGACTTATTTGTAGATTTTACTTTGCTGAACATTATTGCTGTTTACAGTTTATCTCTATCTATAATAATATTCAAGATAATAACCATATAACGGCAAAATTTCCTTAAAATTGCCAATTCAGGGGCAGCAACCCAACAACCGGTTGTCCGATTCGTCTGAAAATTTCAGGGCAGATAGATCTTGACTTAATAAACAATTTAACCCCGTCAGATTTGCTCTAAAGGCTTTGGTTTTTGAGTTATAAGCCAAAAACTGCATTTTACCCCTATGTTCTATTTTTAGCCATGGCTGCCATCTTGGTTGGTTGGCCGGGTAACCGAACACATTTTTTAAACTAGATACCCCAATGATGATTGTGGCCAAGTTTGGTTAAATTTGGCCCAGTAGTTTCAGAGGAGAAGATTTTTGTAAAAGTTAACGACGACGGACGACGGACGACGGACGACGCCGGACGACGGACGCCGGACGCCAAGTGATGAGAAAAGCTCACTTGGCCCTTCGGGCCAGGTGAGCTAAAAAGTGGTCTCCCATATCCAAATTCAAACTTATTGAAAATACCTAACTGCAAGCACTGAAGACAAAGAAACTACAAAGGTTCAATTATTTTTGTATGGTTTATTTATTCTAAATACCTGAAGATGTGACACTGATTCTTTGTTTCTCCTGGTCAGCATTTCCAGTCATCCTATCATTAAATTTCGTGTCCAGATGAAGAGCTTTGACTTTGATTGTGCTTGATGTGGATCCTGATTGTAAAACTTCTATATAATAACTGAAACAAAAGAAAGCCTTTTATCCTATTTCTAAGATGCATCTTAAATTTAATTTTAGTAAATTTCTAATGAAAAGTCACAATAACTCAAGAATTTAAATTCAATATCACTAAATTCAGAAATTTCAATAGTTTACACAATGAAAAAGGCACATTAATTTCAAATCATGTTTTTTCCACTTACTGTTTATCTTTCTCAAGTTCTATAACATCAGACATAGAAAATCCATAGGATGATGAAGATGCTAACTCAACCTAAAATGAAAGGACAACATTTATAAAAGAAAGAAGAATCATAACATCATCCTCATGCTTCCTTGATGATTAATTTATTACAATCTGCAGACGATTGATTGTTGGTGTTTAAACTTCACTTTTGAGCTCACCTTGGCTATTTGTGTTGTCTAGTTTTGATTGGTCACTTTTGGGCACACCTTGGCTATTTTTGTTGTCTGGTTTTGATTGGTCACTTTTGAGCACACCTTGGCTATTTTTGTTGTGTCTAGTTTTGATTGGTCACTTTTGAGCACACCTTGGCTATTTTTGATGTGTCTAGTTTTGATTGGTCACTTTTGAGCACACCTTGGCTATTTTTGTTGTCTAGTTTTGATTGGTCACTTTTGAGCACACCTTGGCTATTTTTGTTGTCTAGTTTTGATTGGTCACTTTTGAGCACACCTTGGCTATTTTTGTTGTGTCTAGTTTTGATTGGTCACTTTTGAGCACACCTTGGCTATTTTTGTTGTGTCTAGTTTTGATTGTTCACTTTTGAGCACACCCTATCTATTTTTGTTGTCTATTTTTGATTGGTCACTTTTGAGCACACCCTATCTATTTTTGTTGTGTCTAGTTTTGATTGGTCACTTTTGAGCACACCTTGGCTATTTTTGTTGTCTAGTTTTGATTGGTCACTTTTGAGCACACCTTGGCTATTTTTGTTGTGTCTAGTTTTGATTGGTCACTTTTGAGCACACCTTGGCTATTTTTGTTGTGTCTAGTTTTGATTGTTCACTTTTGAGCACACCCTATCTATTTTTGTTGTCTAGTTTTGATTGGTCACTTTTGAGCACACCCTATCTATTTTTGTTGTGTCTAGTTTTGATTGGTCACTTTTGAGCACACCTTGGCTATTTTTGTTGTGTCTAGTTTTGATTGGTGAAGGCACCTAGAGTACCTGGAGAAAACCTTCAACAGGAAACATAACAATCCTAGTTAATTCAAATTTGAGTAATCACACCCACACAAGCTGAATTCACAACCTCAGTGTTGACTGGCAATAGTGATAAGAGTAGTTCAACTATTAAGATCAATCCTCCACTGAGGCCATCTTTTATCTGTTTCTTTTACTTTTGTATTCATAATACCGTAAATTAGGAATTTTGGCGTCAGAATATTTTGACGATTTTCACTCAAAAGGCATGTCTTTTATTTTGGTATGTGTAATTTTGGTGCCTAGCCTAATTGATGTGTTTAATTTCGGAACTATAGAAGTGTGCAAGATAATTTGTATTTGCCCTTATTTACCCGTTCATGTATATTGACACATTATCAATGACATACACAAACTAGAAACAAGACAAAGTTAACTAGTAAATGAAGGAATCGGATACAAATGCAATTGCAAATAATTACGTATCTCTGGGGTTGAACTAAAAAAGAAAGTGATTTTAAATAGATTATTTATTTTTTACAAAAATTGTATGAAATAAATTTGAATCATTATCTATATTGCAACTACATGTAAAATGATAAACAATCAAGGATTTAAATTTTATTCCATATGGCTTTGGCAGTACATGTTAATTAATAGAAGATTATAATATAAGATATTTCCCTTAACAATTAACATAGCTATATCGTTGTACCAGTCCAATATTCAATATTAAGTGTTTGCTTTATTTTCATGTGTTTAATTTTGGCACTTTCATTGGAGGCACCAATTAAACCAAAATTAAACTACATCCAAATAAACCCAATTTACAGTAAGCACCATACTCTGATAGAAACAGGTCTAGAAACAAGCGAGCCTCCTCATGGAGTTTTTGATTAACAGGTCTAGAAACAAGCGAGCCTCCTCATGGAGTTTTTGATTAACAGGTCTAGAAACAAGCGAGCTTCCTCATGGAGTTTTTGATTAACAGGTCTAGAAACAAGCGAGCCTCCTCATTGAGTTTTTGATTAACAGGTCTAGAAAGAAGCGAGCCTCCTCATGGAGTTTTTGATTAACAGGTCTAGAAACAAGCGAGCTTCCTCATGGAGTTTTTGATTAACAGGTCTAGAAACAAGCAAGCTTCCTCATGGAGTTTTTGATTAACAGGTCTAGAAACAAGCGAGCTTCCTCATGGAGTTTTTGATTAACAGGTCTAGAAACAAGCGAGCTTCCTTAAGGAGTTTTTGATTAACAGGTCTAGAAACAAGCGAGCTTCCTCATGGAGTTTTTGATTAACAGGTCTAGAAACAAGCGAGCCTCCTCATGGAGTTTTTGATTAATAGGTCTAGAAACAAGGGAGCCTCCTCATAGAGTTTTAGATTATGTGATTACTTGGTTATTTGTATTGTGATCATGTGATTACTAGGAAACCCCAATGAGGGCCTAGCATGTTACCTACCTGACTTTAAACGAAAATTTTCAACAGTTTTGAAAAAATATCCTAGAGATATGATAATTAATAGGATATACCTTATTCCCTGGATAGAGATATGATAATTAATAGGATATACCTTATTCCCTGGATAGAGATATGATAATCAATAGCATATACCTTATTCGCTGGATTTTGATCAGTGCTTAAATACAGCTTTCCCAGAGAATAACACTGTAAATGAAATGTCCATCGTCCTGAATGAGGAGGGACGTAGAATCCATGTATCCTGGTCACATGGTCCCCTCCAATATTTGAATCAGAAAAATAGAAATGGTCAATGACTTTAGTTGTTGTTGTATTATCATCTATAGTCAAGTCTAAAATCTTTGTTAAGTCATTCAAACTGTAATAGTGGTTGCTGTATCGTTCATATATCAAGCCTCTGTTTCCTAAAATAAATAAAATTTGGTAATTTTACATGATAGTTACACCTGTTGTAATTTTATATCACAATCACAATAGATCTATAGAATAAAATTCTGTTTGATGGAACCTGGTTGTATTTTTATTTACATTTTGTTATATAAAACATATTTTTGTGACCTTATATGCTCTAATGGAAGTAAGTTTGGTACTTTAGGTCGTAAGAACTACTCCTAATTAATACATATAAAATTATAAAAGAGATATAATCTTATAACTATTAAAGCATGACCCGTATAATAGAACCCCTGCAATGGTAAGGAATTGCAGGAAGGGCATCATTCAAATTTTGGATTTTTTTTTTAAAACAAACTGTTAATAGTAACATATGTACTATTGATGCAGGAATTCCAGCAATGTATTATAATATTATATGAATCACCGTCATTTATAGGAACTTTTTTTTATGACAGAAGAGTAAACAGTCTTATTATTTGCATTGAACATAAATGTTTCGTATTCTTTAATTTACAGTATCATCATTTTCATTTGCTTCTAATTTCTAAGTCACTCAATTCTAAATAAAGACTATTCCTTAATATCTGTGAATTTTGGGTTCCCTATTTTAATTTATCAAACAATTTCATTAAAAACAACATATTAAAATGTGGACATATCATTATACTTTCCCTTGACACGACAAGGAGGGCATGATGCTATTGACCAAGCAGTGAAATTCTAAAATCTTAGGAGTTCAACATTATAGGATAACTTTGGTGTGAAAAATTGACACCTGTATTTTAGCATGTTTAATATGTAGAGAATAATTTTTGAATCTTCACATTTATAATTGACATTATGGTCTTTACCGGAATATCTGGGAGCTGTCACTTGTTCACCTGTTTCACATACAATCAACCCATCTGTCACTTTCTCTGTTACCTTACATTCAGATCCTACAAACAAATAGTATAATATATAAAAAGATATTCAATAAACAATGAATGTTGATAAATCAACCTTATACATTATACCTATAATTGTACTAAAAAATATATCATACAGCTATAATTGACCATCATACATTGTACAACACAGACATGAGTATCAGCAAATCTTATTATCTTAAAATATTAAATATACAGGTTAACTTTATTCATCTCCTTTTTGCTATATATGTATATCCATATCATTTCATAAAGTTTTACAGTTCCAATTTATCATCTTTTATCATCAAAACTTAAAAGAAATATGTTGATAAATCCAGGCTAGGATCAGACAGGGGCACACCCAGCAGAAGCTCACTCCTAAAATAGAAAAAGAAATTTAACTAAAAGGTAAAACTGCAATCAACTTTTATCGAAGCAATCTTCTAACTCCTTATTCTGAGGAGCACCAATCTCCACCTGCCCAAGCATCAAATCCTTTGAGCCTGGCCTTCAGCCAAAGCATATACCAAGAAAAGGTACATACCTCCCACCACAACTTGGACAGGTTTTTCTGTTTCATCAAAATACTGTCCAGTAATAGACAACCTGGTTCTGCCTTGAGTACTACCACTTGATGGTGATACATCATTGATAACTGCATACGTCTGATACATGTAAATGTCATCATTTCTGGATACTCTTATCACTTCTTTCTGTGGCAAAGATCTAAAATTAAAACAAGTAAAAGGATGAGTCAAATATACTGATTTACTATCATGACTATTAAAAAAAATTCTAATTTATCTACAGCTAGCAATGGAACTAAACTTCCAGAATTTTGACAAACAGTTTGCAGAAAATTTAACAGATCTAAAGGTCACACTTTGTGAATATAGCTGAATCACAAACAACGTCATTTTGAGGAGATTATTAAATTTTCTGTATCTTACTTCTTTTACCTACTGGTTCCCAGATATGATATCCAACAGATTGAGAATATTTTTTTTTTTTATTTTTATTTTTTTTATCCAACATATATAATATACAACAGTACAGTTATCAAACAATAAGTTCATATATATAAATGTAATATAATACAACCTATTAGAAAATGTATAGAACTTGAAAATAACATTTTGTTTGGATTTTATAATTGTATCTTATTAAAAAGGACATACAAAAAAAAATATAGAGAATTAATAAATAAAAGAATTAAAAGATGATTAAGAAAAAGAAAAAAAACAAAAGCAACAAAAAACAAAAAACAAAAAACAAAAAACAAAAAACCAATATAAAAAAAAACAAAAAATCATTTTGATGTCTGCTAATTTTTTCATAGTTGCTAATCCACCAAATTATCCTGTAAAGCCTCTTGGTAAATGCACCAAGCTTGATTAAACTTTTCAAAACATTTATTTTTAACTGATATCTTCTTCTCCAAAATATAATGATGCTTTATTTTTTCAATCAATGCTGTTAAACTTAATTCTCCTTTAAAATATCGTGTATTATATATATATTGTTTAATCCAGAGAAAAATATTGTTTTGAGGGTCACCTTTGTACATTCGTGATAAATTTCCAAACAAAAAAATATCCTGTGTAAATGGTATACTAATACCGTTATGGAGAAACCACATTTCAGTTTGCTCAATAAATTGTTGTACATAATAACAATCCCACAGTATATGTTCAATTGATTCAAGTTCAGTCTTACAAAAAGTACAATATGGGTTTTGCACAATCCCAATTTTGTTTAAAAATGTATTTGTTGCCAGAATTTTATGATTAATTCTATACTGAAGCCATTGTAGCTTAGTATTTTTTGTAATAGCAAATGGTAGTTGAAAAATCTTTTTCCAGTTTTGATTTTCTAAAACTAAAATTGCTTCCCATCTTTTTACTCCTGTAGGAACAGTGTTGTTTTTGTTTAGCACCAAATACATATCTTTTGATCCCTTTTTGCTTTTGAGAATGGTCTTTATAACTGATGGTATGAAAGGAGATACTAATTTATAATCTCCCCTTTTAATTTTTTTGGAAGTCTTAGTTAGCATAGAAATTATGCTATTGTATTTCATGATGTCTATATCCATCTGAAAACACTCCTGAAATTGATAAAAATTTAGAAAGGTACCATTCTCCCCCACAATATCATTTACATATAAAATCCCCTTACTATGCCAGTCTTTGAAAAAAACTGGTTTGTTATCAATTTGGAATAGGTTATTTATCCAAATTGGACTGGAAAGAAAATATTCCCAGTCGTGCAAATTCATTTCTTTTTCAATTACCATTTGCCAAGCACCCAGTACATCTTTCCAAAATTTATTCTTAATACTTTGCTGTAGTTGCTTTACATAGCTATTACCACAACTAAATAATCTATCTTTATCAACATATGACAAAAATATATTTCGCCATTTACAATCATTTCTACAAATTCTTCTAATCCAAGTACATTTCAAAGCATTTATAAAAGCATGTAAATTAATCATTTTTAAGCCTCCATCACAATAATCTTTTTGTATTACATCTTTTTTCACTCTATGAACTGGTGAGTTCCAAATAAACTTATACATCAGTTCATTTATCTGTTTAATAATATCTTCACTTGGATTAGGTAGTGACAATATTAAATGATTTAAAATCGGCAACATAAGTGTCTTTACAACAGTAATTCGACCAATAACAGTAATGTTACGTCTAGACCATTGTTTGACTAGTCTTTTTATTTTTACAATATTTTCATCATAATTGATTTTAACTAGTTTTTCTAAATCAACATCAAAATTAACACCCAATAATTTAAAGGATGTGCTTCCCCAAGTAAGATTTTGATTTGTACAAAGTGTCTCTGTGCTGTACTTTTTACTTCCAATCCAAATGACATGAGTTTTCGAAAAATTTATATTCAAACCAGAAATTTTAGCAAACCAATCTAGTTCCAATAATGACTCATTTAAAGATTCTTCACTACCATCTAAAAGTAGTGATGTATCATCAGCAAACTGCGAGAGTTTGTGTTCAACATCAAGAACTTTGATTCCATTTATATTTTTGTTATCTCTTATTTTTAACGCTAAAATTTCAGCACAAAGAATGAAAAGATAAGGCGATAATGGATCACCTTGCCTACAACCCCGTTCAACAGTGAAAAAGTCTGAAAGATTCCCTCCCTGAATGACTGCTAAATTAATGTTTTGATAGAGAACTTTCACCCAATTTATAATAGAATCGCCAAAATTAAAAAATTTCAATACATTTAAAAGAAATTCCCATGAAATGGAATCAAAGGCTTTTTCAAAATCTATCAGCAATAAAAGGCCTGGTATATCATTATCTTCAGTATATTCCATGATATCATAGATCAATCTTAGATTTTCCCCAATATATCTTCCACTCATAAAACCTGTCTGATCAGTATCAATAAGTTTAGTCAAAACTGTTCTAAATCTTCCTGCTATAACCCCAGAGCCAATTTTATATACAGTATTAAGCAAAGATATAGGGCGCCAGTTTTTTAAAAAAATGTCTAGGTTTGTTACCCTTTGGAAGACATGTAATTATCCCCTGTTTTTGAGTAACAGAAAGTTCCCCTTTATCATACCCTGCATTCAAGGATCTTACAACAAAAATTTTTAAGTCAGGCCAGAAAAATTTAAAAAATTCACTTGAAAAACCATCTGATCCAGGCGTTTTATTGCTTTTCATTCTTTTTAAAGTTTCACCAGCTTCCTGAACTGATATTTCACCTTCTAGTTTATCTTGTTCATCCAAAGATAACTTTCTAACATTTACATTTTGTAGACTATTTACAATATCTTTGAGTTTACAACATTCAACATCTCTGTTTTTGTACAAATTTTCATAAAATATTTTAACCTGTTTAAGTATTTCTTTTTGGTTAGTTACAATATCACCATTTTCTTTTTCAACCTTTGGAATAATCTTGCTGGTAAAATTCTTAGATTCAAGTCCACAAAAATAACTTGTGGGTTTTTCTCCCTCTTCTATCCACTGTATTCTAGATCGAACTATTTTACCATGCATTTTTTCCTTTCTGAATTTTTCTAGTTCATTTTTTTTGTCTTCCAATTGCTGTATAGAACCTGAGTTTACATTTTCTTCTAAAATATTAATGTCATCTTTGAAAGTTTTTTCCCTTCTCTCTCTTTCCTTCTTTTTGAAGCTAGAGTATGAGATAGTTTTGCCCCTCACCTCCATTAATAGAGTTTCCAAAAACAACTGACTATTAATTGTAAAATGAAGATCATTATTATTCACTTCATTAATATTGTCAAAATTATATACCAAGGCTGCATACTGTTTTTTTACATCCAAAATTTTTTCCTTCATAACATTAACATAGTCAGCATCATACAACAAAGAATTATTGAACTTCCATAAACCTTTCCCCCTAATGAATGGATTCAATTCAAGTTCTAGAATAATTCTAGAATGATCCGATCGGTAACTGGGTTCTACACAGCAATTTTTCAAAAACGACAAAATGTTTTCAGAAAATAAGAAAAAATCAAGCCTAGCTTGTTTGAAAGGTGATTTTTTTCTCCAAGTGTATCTACACAGGTCAGGAAAAAGTTCCCTATAGGGGTCAACTAGAGATCTATCGTCAATCAATTCTAATAGTTTGTCTCTAGCATTAGGATTATTTATGTGTAAATAATTATAACAATCTAAATTTGGATTTAACACAAGATTAAAATCTCCACAGATAATAAAACACTCATTTTCAAAATCATCAATAATTGACATAATATGCTCATAAAAAAATGGACTGTCAGTATTTGGGCCATATATAGTTATGAGAGTAAAACGAACTTTATCTACAACCAAATCCAAAGCTAAGTAGTTTCCATCAATGTCCCTTTTTTCTTTAAGGACTTTCCACCCAAAATTATTTTTAAACATAATAGCTACACCTCTTGAATTTGAAGAAAAGGATGAAAAGTAGCATTCATATCCCCATAACGTTCTTATACTATTTTCTTTATCCACTGTGAAATGAGTGTCTTGAAGACAATAAATGTTATGGTTTCCAGATTTTAGAAAACTAAATACATCCCTCCTTTTAGATAAATCACCCAGACCCTGACAGTTAACAGACAGTATCTTTAAAGAGCCCATAATGGTTTGAAATATGTGTACATCATCATTTCATATAGGCATGCATTTTTACATATGATCATCCATATTATACATTCACATGAGACACAAAGACATATACGCAAAGATTTGCTCAAAACATCTAGATATGGTGGTATAAAAATTCTCAACATACATGTATTACCAAGCCTCGTACATAGACCAACAGTGTAATTCAATACTTTACAGACATTCAATTCATAGAAAAAAATAAAATTAACAGACAAAAAAAGTGTTAAAAAAAATAAATATTTCAATATGTTTTGCCACATTGTAGTTGGGATTTGTCAGTTTATGCAGTTTGCCTTATATGATACCAACAAAATAATAGTTCAACAAAAATTAAGATTATCTGTACAAAAAAAAAAATAACATCAATATGTATTGTAGAAAGAAAATCAATACTATACATGATCTATAGTTAAAAGAGACATAACTCTGATTTTTTTATACAAAGAAAGGGAGATAAGCACAAATATTAAGTCAAATATCAACAATGAACTATAGAATTCTCAAAACTGTCCGTGAGGTCTAAGTTCTTATAAAGTAACATCTATTTCCCTTGCTGTACTCTGTAATGAATGTCATCATATAGTCCAAATTTCCGCTGAAGTCCTGCAGGTGTTCTACCATAAATTCCACAATTAAAGTACCAGACAGACTCAAACTCGTCAGTTTTTCTAAGTCTCTCAATTAAACTCATGTTTCTTTGAGTAACGTCATCCACAAATCTAATTTTACTAGTCAATTCTTTCCTACATCTCATAATTTGGCGCTTAACATCACTACTGAATAGCTTGACAATAACTGGATAGGGCCCAGCCTTTTGGGATGGTATACGATGGATTGCAACCACATCTCTGTCTTCTAATTGGACATTTAGTTCTTTTTTCACAGTTTCCATAAAGTCCTTTCTAAGATCTTGTTTATCCTTTCTTGGAAAATTTATTATTTTAATGTTATTTTTTCTCGAGTACTGCTCGTTATAATTGCTGCTTATATCAGCCTGTCTTGAAAGTCGACTTGTTTCGTTTAAGTCTCTTCTAATTGTTGTATTGGAATACTGTATAGCTTGTATCTTATTTTTCAGGTCTTCATTTTCTATAGTAAAAGCATCAAATTTTTCCTGCATTTCATTTTTAACTTCTTCCACTTTTTCATCAATCTTCTTTTGTACAGTTATTTCAAATTCATTCATCAGCTTTTTGACAATTAAAGTAACCACTTGCTCAAGATCACTAGTTTTAATCAGATCTTTTGTTACTCTATCAAGGTCCTCTCTCCTTGTCACACCTTCAAGTTTGATTTTAATTTCATCAATATCCTTTTGAAAGTTCATTATGCCAGATAAGTCTAAACTATTGTTTGATTCGTTAGATACGTCTGAATGAGTTCGTTTACTAGGTGGTGGTTTATTCTTATCTACTTTTGCTGCAAGCAATGTCTGAACAGTATTCACAGGTTTAGTAGTAGGTCTTTTGTTTGTTGATTTTAAACCAGCTAAATTTTGCCCTGAAGACATACTGTACATATATTGTCACCTCTAATAGTAGAAATCAATAATCAAATATCAAAATAGATCCTTCTGGAAAAAATCTTTCACAAGTCACAAAATTATTCCTGTTGAAAATATTCCACAAAAATTATATCATTCTAATCTCCATTGAATTAGCTATCACATAGTACTAAATTCACAGACAGTGTCTTCCTAAATTTGTCATAAAGCTGCAAAAACTGGGAGCTAACTTTCTAAGGTGTTAACTGCTCGGCAGCCATATTGATATCCCAGATTGAGAATATTACCAGTATAAAGTAAACACAGTTGGATAGCAGTAAATATAACTTCACAGAGAGACTCAAGCTAAGGGAGATTTAGCAATACAAAGTTTTAGTACATCATGTACATATATTCCTTACCTCTAAGGAATAGAAGAAATTCAAATATTGAAAAAACACTGCACAACCCTATGTTCAAATACTGTTGTGACATTTTTAAAAACAAGTGCATGTGAACTTTACATTTTTCATGTATTTAATGAGGAGGGGGTTCGACCTTTATCAGGACTCTGAGATCGGGTGTTTTTAAGCTCGGGATTTCAGGGGTTCATCCTTTCGGGATCAGGGAATTCTTTTTTCTAATTTCATAATGTTGGGATTTTAATTTCTTTAAATATGGGCCCTTGGGATTTCATGTGTTTAAGCCCAGGATTTCGGGATCAGGACACCTCCCCTTTATCATTAGAAGTCATTTCAGTAAAGAATATGCCAAACAAACTTCTTTCTTTACTGAAGAGGGGGTCATCCCAAAGCAAATAAGACTATTTAGTTAATGGTTGGGAATAAAAGAGTTTTTATTTAAATACCTCTTTAAATTTATGGTATGAGATGGTTGGGCATGCCTCGATCCCTTCCAATCAGGGTTGAAGGATAAAACAAAAGTTATGTTATAGACATGAAAATCTCTAAAAAATATACTGGTAAAGCAATCTGATCTAATTTTTTGCACTAACTTCCATGGTATGTAACTTGAATACATCCATGGAAGTAAATATTTCATATATCTCAAAATGTTTATGGATAGGATGTGACACAATTGTTGTCTTTAGTGCATCTTTCTTTTTTTTTTTTTATCTCAAAAGAAGTTATAAATTCTGAAAATTTGAGAAATAATAAACAAGCTCTATTAAGGGTTTTAATTGTATGAATGCAAGATTTTATACATCAAAAATTCAATTTAAGATGTTGATTTTCAAGTGCACAATTGTGATCGTGAAAAAACCTCTAAAACACAATTTTGTCTACACGAAAAAAATAAGATTGTTCCCGATTTTGAACTGTTTCCAAAGGAAGACAATCTTGTTCAGCCAATCAAATTCTATGTTTCCCATGATCAAATTAATCAGCCAATCAAAAACGTTTTCTCTCAAGATTATTCTAACATGCTAGATTTTGAACTTGTGTTGTATTCCTCTGTTTTTTAGTCAGCATTGTAAAATCGTGAACATGGCAAATGATTTTTCACCTGCAATGAGGTTCTTACACAGAATAAGAATAAAAGCATGACTGATTGACAAACTTCAATGATGCAGTACTACCATAAATATAATAAATAGTAGTTTATTCACTTAAATGTATTGACATTACACTTGCTGTAACATATGCTATTTATGTATTCAATTAAATTACCAAATCATTTAAAGTACAATTTACTATTCTTTATATTTCACATGGACAAAACAAAACCCCCGACATGAGGGATCCCTTAAATGATCGAGGGACTGCCCTTAGTCAAGGGGTCCTTTTACTCTTGTAAAAAATGAAATAGAAAAATGTAGATGTTTTGACTTACCAGGTACATGACTTAAAAATAGGAAAATTCTTACATTATATTTGGAACAACTTTACTAAATGAAGGGTCCAATTATTTTGAATATTAAAGAAGATATAAGGCCAAGAACATATAAAAATTCTTGGACATGTTTTGGTCATAAATATATAATACCATATATGGACCATAATTTGGTATTCGGCCTTTGGTTTCTTTTTGTATCCTTTTTTATAAGTTCTAAAACTTTAACTTTTATTCTGTGGGTTGTGTTGGTGTTAGAATAGTATTAATGGCACAATTGAGTTTTTCAAGAAAAAATTAATACATTTTGATTCACCGTTTACGTGACAGGAAACCAAACAGGAAACCAATCTTTATTTTCTTTATTTTGCACAATATATTTCAAAAGACATAAATGAACACCATTACTAGTGTTACTTGCTTCATGCTAATATTTAAAATCTATTTTCAATGATAAATTAAAGTTTTTTTTAAACGCGACAGGAAACCATAAGAAACCGAAAGCATTTTTTTAGTTTTATTTTATTGCAAAATATGCTCAAAATAATCTGAACAGTATACTTTTTCTTAAAATCCATCTTAAATGTAACAGTATTATAAAACTCCTAAATATGTGCTTGTTTTGAAAACAATTAGTACAATTTATTCAGAAATTTCCATATTTTCTTCATTGATACAGGATACCATAATCGTTGTATCTTGATGTTTCAGCCAAAAAAATGTATTTATATTTGGTTTTGAAATTCCAGTTATATACAATTTATTCCAAATCATTGGCAATGTATAACGTAAAATTCTTTAAATCCAGTAAAGAAAAAAACTTTTAACTTGTAATTAAAATCTTTAAAATAGGCACCATGTGATATTTGTGACCTGTACACCATCTACATGGTTTCCACATTTTAACCTACTTTAGTGGGCTAAAATCAATAAAGTACTTCCTTTCAAGTCATGCATGGTGAAAGTTTACTTCTCTTTTGACAAGTTTATTGCGTTTCTGAAAAGTGTTTGCAGAACATGAATAAAAAAAAATAATTAAAAATTGTTGCAAAGATACCAACTTTGTACATTCCAAGTGTAACGGTATATTAACATGTATTTTTTATTAAATTATCTTTATTCACCTAAAATATCCAGTAATATTTACTGCTGAAGCAAACTCAATCCAACGAGCATCGGCACAATGATAAGAGATGTAATGTCGATTGAATTTTCCAAGGACCCTTTACATCGTTATGTGGAAACTAAGTGTGTTATAACATCTGTCAAATCTGAAATCGATTTTGTCAAGTCATTGGGCATTTATTTTCACACAAGAGCGTATGTAACATTATGCTCATAGGAAAAATAATAGGCCCCCGGCGCAATCTCTTTAAAAAATGTATTTTCCTTTTTTAAACAAGACGAAACAAGTCTACAGATTATGTTTGCTAACATCCCGTTGGAAACAAAAACAATGTTTAGACCTAGTATTTCATATATCCGGCTGTAAGGGCGTGATCACATGTTAGTCACATGTTTCACGTATGACCGGAAATGATTAGAACTTAACGACAAAAACAATTTTAATAAAAAAAAAGGAAATAACTGGACTTCTGATTTGTGTGAAATGTAACGCATAACGATAACGTCATTTTCTAACTTAATTATTACGAAGAACAAAACTAGAATGTAAATCATCTCTGATTTACCTGTTTGAACATCTCGCGAGAGTTCATATTTGCATATTGTTATAAAGAATTCTATTATAACAAAGCAGATTACATCATCTAAAATTTGCGTTACGAAATGGGAAACCAAAGTAACGCTAGTGTTCTTACACCTGCTACAGAAATACTTATAGTTCTCGGCATTTTCTTCTGACTATTCTTATTGGTCGATGTTCTTTATTATTTGAAAGCAAAAGTTACGAATTTGCCGGTGACGATTATCTATAAATCAGTCAGCGTTATGCAATTTGGAAGCGAAAAGTAACGCGAGAAACAACACAAAAATACGGTCGTATAATCTTTGAAATTTGTTAATTTCAATTTTTTTTCTAGGGAAGAGTAGCATACACTTGTATGTTGATAAAAATAAAGACATCTTTAGATGTATTTACAACTTTTCTTACAGTAATACACATTTTTATCACTTTTCTATCGTTATAGGAAACGAGCCCAATAGCAAATTATGGTCCATATATACATTTGTAGATCATAAAATGTATAGTTCTTTAGTAAAAGTTTCTTCAAATAATATGAATATGTGCTCATTTGTACTTAAAAAAATGTTTTCAATGTCTTTACATTGAGGGTTTCTAACCCCTAGGTGTTGTTCCCAACCTGATATTGAGGCTTGTATAGGGTATATTGGGATACGGGATATTTGCCATTTTAATTTTAGGGATATGGGATATTTGTCCTAAAAGTAAATGGGATATGGGATATTGATGCATTTATAAGGATATTGAATTTTTAACATGATGAAAAAAAAATAAGTGGAATTTAAAAGTTAAGTACAGAAATATTTACATCTCACTTGATAGAATTGCCCAAAAAAGTTTAATATTAAAGGTCAATTTAGTGCTTTGTTGATTTTAATTGAGTTTATGGTCGTTTTATTTAAAAGTCAATCCAAACCCAAGCGAAAAGCATTGATCTATTTTCGATATTTATATGCTCATATGTACTGATAATTTTTAAAGTAATTTTGTTTTGCTTTCCATACATGATACTTCGTTCCTTATTGTTAATTTTCCTTTTTTGGATAATGATGTTCTTTTGGCACTATCTTACGGTGTTTCTGATATCACAACTCCTCCGCTATGCCCGTGTCTGTTGTAACATTTTGGATTTTAATTAACGAAAAAATCTATGTATTACTGGTAAATTATTAAGTCAGGGATTTCGTTACCAAAAATCACTTAAAATCTTTACTAAATTTTAGATTTGGTTTTGAAGTTTAGTTCTACCTGTAGAAAACTTATTTCAAACGGAATAGCACATCCTCATTTTTACTGAGATGTTGTTTACCGTGCCATTGGATGCTGGATGTGTAATGACAGATAATTTAGTCTCAGATGCATTACTTTTTATTAGTTGTAATTGGCTTTGAACTAGCTGTCAGTAACTGCGAGTACTCTCAGATCTGTACTTAGTGTCTTTTTGTTGATGGGATGTACAAGTACTCGGTCTCTGTTTTTGTTAGATGTATTTCTATTTGTATCCATCTGATGAGTTAAGCCTTTTTCAACTGATTTGTATAGTTCGTTCTTATGTTGTTACACCACTGTCCCAGGTTAAGGGGAGGGTTGGGATCTCGCTAACATGTTTAACATCGCCACATTCTGTATGTATGTGCCTGTCCAAAGTCAGGAGTCTTTAATTCAGTGGTTGTCGTTTGTTGCTGTGTTACATATTTGTTTTTTGTTAATTTTTTTATACATACATTAGGCCGTTAGTTTTCTTGTTTGAATTGTTCTACATTTGTCATTTCAGGACTTTTTATAGCTAACTATGCGGTATGAGCTTTGCTCATTGTTGAAGGTTCAGGACTTTTTATAGCTAACTATGCGGTATGAGCTTTGCTCATTGTTGAAGGTCGTACGGTGACCTATAGTTGTTAATTTCTGTGTCACATGGTCTCTTGTGAAGAGTTGTCTTATTGACAATCATACCACATATTTTTTTATATTATATGCTCATATGCATTCATAATTTTCTTGAAATAATCATAGATTTTTGTTAGATGTATCCATCTGATGAGTTAAGCCTTATTGTTGTCAATGTTTCTATTTGTTTTGATGCTTTATATGATTACAGGATATTTTCTAGTGTTTTATCTCTTATTTTTTACCTGGCGAGGATCTTCAGAGGTCTCCACGTTTCACAGATTGCTCTGATGTGCAACGGCTGTTTTGCCAGACAAGCTGGGGCCGAGGGACGTCAGAGCACGTCCCATATCAAAAAGTAGATATTTCGCGGTATAATTCATGTTAATAATGAATAATTACTAAATAATCAATGTAAATTAATATATTTTCTTTCTATTATTGGTGCTGTGAAGAAGGAAATTAAAAAAAAGTAACAAAAATATTGGGATCTATGTAATTCATAAAGTTCAAGATCACAGAGTCAAATGTTGTGTTATTTCTTTGCAAAACAACGGCTGTGCAAATTTTGCCTGCTGTACAAATATTGCATCAGTTAAGTGTAATGTAGGTACATTAGCAGAAAGCTTTCTTGTGTTAAATTTTGAGTTATTGAACTTGCATGCTAAATATCCACTTTTTGATATGGACGTGCTCTGACGACCCACAGTCTCAGCTTGTCTGGCAAAACAGCCGTTGGATGTCAGAGCAATCTCGGACAAGAGACAGGGTTGAGTCCTTCTGTTCTTTCCAACATAGGTTAACGTGTAGGATGAAGTGTCTTATCAATGAAAGAAGAATGCTATCAAAATGTAATTTTACAGTCATATGCATCACGGTTTGAACAATTAAAAAAAAGTCTGAAATTAGACCCCTTACACTAAATTTATCGTTTAAGATCACATAAAAAGAGATTGTTATACAAGGCTCTAAGATGGAACACTTCATCTTTTGGACACATATCTTCTTATTTCACACTGGAAGTATGCACTTTAAATTTTCTTTAACCCAGTTTGTTTTCCCAGTCAAAATTGTTGAAGTTGTGATGATGAGGAAAAAACAGTGCTTGGGAATGAATGTATAATGAATTTTTGGGATATTTCAAAATAGTTTTAGCGATGTGGGATATTTGTAAAAAATATTTATTGGGATATTAGGGGTAAATATTATAGGGATACGGGATATTGAGATAAAAACTTAATGGGATATGGGATATTGATACCCCCCTTAACAAGCCTCGATATTTAAGGTCCTTCTTTGTGCATAATTTTAAATTGGAAAATTAAAGTCAACAGTTATTTAATATCCTTACACATGAAAACAATTCCAGTCTGGTCTTACAGCTACAACCTTTGAAGTTGTTGTCGCGCACTAAAAACCCCATGGGCACTTTCAAAAGTTGGCAGGTATGCCATAAGAAAAGCTGAAGTGGTAATTTTGGACTTAAAAAAATGCTGCACTATGTATAAAGTGATGCTTTTCTTTCATGCAACATTCGATATTTCTAAAACATAGTTTTTTCGCAGAGATAATAATAAAGATGAACAGCACATACAAATGAGAACTTTTGTTGGGACTTTCCAGTTTAGGGAAAAGAAACGTATAACTTGTGTGTAAACTGATAAAGATCGACGTATCGGTGTTATCCGAGACAGACGAGGTTGTGAGTTCGAATCCCGCTCGTGAGGTCGAGTCTTTAAAATTAACATGAAAATCCCTAATGACAAATTCACCGACAGAGAAAAGAAAATCGGAATATATATAGACTAGATCAATTGTTTACTCCCGTAATGGCATTAACCATGTGTAGATTCTTAAAAACTCTAAAAGAACGTTCCGGATAATTATAAATGTCTTTTTTCTGAAATTTATCCCATCAAAACTTTTAATTTCAAAACATTCCCCATGTGAAATTGAAAAAAAATTGTCTTATAGAAATAAACCCAATGCTTTTCAACATGAAAATGGTAGCATACGCTTTGAATTTATTACTTTGTGGTACCATAAGACCCATACGGCATGTTTCATTAATATTGAACAAAGGTTATGCCATGCACGGGAAGGGGGGGGGGGGGGGGGGAGGGTAACTTGGATATTTTTTTGGTAAGGGTGTGCCATTTTTGCCTCAAAAAAACGTACCCATTTTAATATAAGATTCACTGAAATTCAGTACCTATAGTTATATAAATATTTAAGAAAGAATGACCTATACTTATATACAATATTTAAAATATGACCCATGCTTAAATAAGCACTAACTCATCATCACTAATAATTCATAAATATACCAGTTAAAAATCCATGCCATGCTACACAGAGGAACAATTAAGTGATCAGTATGATGGATCGAGTTTCTTATCGACAACATATTTGTTGATTTTGAAGATAGACTTTTTCAACAATTAAATTGTCGACATTCCTAGGGGAACGAACTGTGCGCCTCTCCTTGCCGACTTCTGATTATTTTATATGAATCGGAGTTCCTTCAAACACTTAAAACAAAAAAGATTAAAGAAGCCAGGTTATTTAATTTCACTTTCAGATATATTGATGATGTACTTTCCATCAAGAATCCGAACTTTTCTGATTGGGTTCCATTAGTATATCCCCTAGAACTAGAAATTAAGAAAACAACAGACACGGCCTCCTCGGCCTCATTTAAGACTTATACCTCGAATTTGACATATACAGTCATCTCAGTACCAGAATCTATGACAAACGAGACGGTTTTAATTTTAAAATTACAGTCAAACATGCTTAAGAGACCATCTGTTTTAGGCAAACACCTGTGTTAAAAGACCAGCAATTTAAGATCCCTTTAGTACATTTAATATAAATTGAACCTATATTTAAAAAAGACAACCTGTCTTAAGATACAATTTTTACCACCCCCCCTCCCCTAGGTTAGTGGTCTCTTAAAACAGGTTTGAAATCCCCCACCTTAGAAGCAACATACCAACTTCACCTGCATATGGGATATTCATTTCCCAACTAATTCGGTATTCAAGAGCTTGCAGCTCCTACTCAGACTTTGTCAAACGTTTACAGTGTCTGAGCAGAAAGTTGATGATACAGGCCATATTGTGAACACGATGTCGCGTCGTGTTAACATTGCTTATATCGTGATGTCGACAATATTGCTTTTTCTCTGTGCTCTGGACATTACTGGAATATATCGAAACTAATGGTCCACCATCAGCAGTCCCATTTCATACATAGAGGAAAACAAAACTGTCACAATGATTTCCATGCTCAACGACGCGTGTTTTCCCCTGTCATCGAAATACTTAAGTTATGGAAACCAAAAGCTATATGAGGTATACGTAGTACTACAAAGCTTATCTATTTTCAGTACATAGTATCACGATCTTATATAAGTTAGGGGACTCACATTTGATAGTCTGGTGGTTGTAGGCAGGATTTGTTTTACAAGAACATCTTTTTTTCAACCATTGCGAAACAAGATATTTTCGGGACAATGTTGCATACTTTTTTTTAATTTTTTTTTCATTTCCCATACAGAACAGCCTACCCCGTCATTATGTGGATCATTATATCTAGTTTCACTTTTATTTGCTTTTGAAAAAATAGTATAATTTGTTTTTGTGAGATCCCCTTTCAGGTATTTTTTTTCACAACCCAAGCCCTTTCCCCCTCTCATACACTCATGCAATCTCTAATATTCATCTACCTTGTTATTTGGAAATTTATCATTCTAGTCATGCTAGTACCATATATAGTACTTTTGGTAAAAACCTTGTAACGGCGAAGTCTTCCTTCTATTTATTTTATTCTTTATCAAATGAAATAAACTCATCATAGATACCAGGATTAAAATTTTATATTTACGCCAGACGCGCGTTTCGTCTATAAAAGACCCATCAGTGACGCTCGAATAAAAAATGTTTAAAAGGCCAAATAAAGTACAAAGTTGAAGAGCATTGAAGACAAAAAATTCCTAAAAGTTTTGCCAAATACAGCTAAGGTAATCTATTCCTGAGGTAGAACAGTCTTAGTATTTCAAAAATTCAAAGTGTTGTTAACAGTTAATTTATTATTATGAACATATCAATGATAAATCAAGTCAACACACAAGTGCTAACTACTGGGCTTGTGATACCCTAGGAGAAATAAATCTCCACCAGCAGTGGCAACGACCCAGTGGTTGTAAATAAACTCATCATAGAAACCAGGATTAAAATTTAGACGCGCGTTTCGTCTACAAAAGACTCATCAGTGACGCTCGAATAAAAAAATGTATAAAAGGCCAAATAAAGTACGAAGTTGAAGAGCATTGAATACCAAAAATTCCTAAAAGTTTTGCCAAATACAGCTAAGGTAATCTATTCCTGAGGTAGAAAATCCTTAGTATTTCAAAAATTCAAAGTTTTGTTTACAGTTTATTTATTATTATGAACATATCAATGATAACTCAACTCAACACACAAGTGCTGACTACTTGGTTGGTGATACCCTAGCGGAAATAAATCTCAACCAGCAGTGGCATCGACCCAGTGGTTGTAAATAAACTCATCATAAATACCAGGATTAAAATTTTATATTCACGTCAGACGCGCGTTTGGCTACAAAAGACTCATCAGTGACGCTCGAAGATAAAAATGTTTAAAAGGCCAAATAAACTACGAAGTTGAAGAGCATTGAAGACCAAAAATTCTTAAATTTTTTGCCAAATACAGCTAAGGTAATCTATTCCTGAGGTAGAAAAGCCATAGTTTTTCAAAAGTAACATGTATATTTACTTACCGACCGTAATGTCCTTCGATTATAAAACTGGCATTGAAGTTTCCTGTAATAAACATATACTCATAGTTAGTAGATGGATATAATAAGACGTGATATTAGTGCCAGTGTTTATATTTGCATATTTGAAAGCCAAGACTGTATTGGAAACAGTTGAATAGCTATATGACGAAGAGGAAAAAAGAATAACAACAAAATATATCTTAGGTCAACTTTGTGTGAGGTCGTTAAACCGTTTCGAATCTCTGGGAAATAAACACTCACCTACAAATGTTCCTTTCATTAAACATTTTATGTAACCATAGTTACTGTATCCTCCGTTGTTTAACTCGAATCCGTAGCTAGAAAAATATGTAAAATACAAAAATATATTATCATTTCTAATCGTTAATATTCAACCAATTAGAAAATTTGAAATTGGAGCATTACTCCCGATCTGTAGTTTCAGTAGACACTGTGATAAAATGCACTCAAAATCCTTAACAGATTTTATACTTTTTATTTGAATTATCTTGTTTGAATTATTCTTCTTAAAAGAATCATGATTTAAAAATATACAAATTGCTTTAGAAATTAAACAAGAGGTTATGAACAATAAGTAAAATAACAAAGCGATCTACAAGAATTAAAAAAAAAACAATGATTTTCCCCGTTTTTGTTAAGAACTTTATACTCTATACACACATACTAGTATATATATATATACAAGTCTAAATTGAAAACAACGTTCAAACCTGTGATTGCGTTGGATAAAAAACGCAATTTTTATACGTGTGCATGTATAACAAATTTCGGTGTAGAGGGGTCTAAATAGAGCAGAAACAACATTTCACTTACAATGTATCATTTTCTGCCTTCAATTCACAAAGCTGTCCTGCAGCATACACCCTGTAATAAGAATTCAACATATTAAACCTAACATATATAGAAGATGTGATAGTAACGTCAATAATATGTTGCATTCAAACAGCACGACTTTTACAGATGAATCATATTCCAGAACCTTACATTTTATGCAGTTACTTTTTTATTTTGATTGTCACCTTAAGTTCTCTTTTATGTATATGTATAATATTTATGTATTAATAGTTTTTCATATTGCAACAAATTTAATCGTCAGTTCGATTTTTATTTAAAAAAATGTCTCATATTATTTAATTTCAAAATTGATAAATTTTACTGAGGGTCTACGGATTTTGTTTTATATCATATAAGAAATATTACCTTAACATACGTTCTGTAACTCCATTTTTTATTTCTTCTGGGAAGACATTGCTTCCGTAAACACCGGTAAATATTTTACCATTTAGGTGAAGAATCCCCCCTAAAATGAATAATTTATTCACGAATCAAACAAAAGACAAACAATCTTTCACAATTTAGGTATTGCCTCGGAAACTTCAAATGCCGTAGATGTAGTTAATTAGAGAGACTGGAGTATTTTTGTATGTGGTTTATAATGAATTTGCATTTAACTTTTCAGAAATTCCAAAAATTTGATTTTTTTGTTCATCCTCATTTACATGATTTACAAAATAGGACTAATTCTGTAATACGAATGTCAGTAAACATTATTTGAACTACAGGCGCGGATCCAGCAATTTTTAAAACGAGTGGGGTTCCAACACATACAAGTCATATAAATGGGAGTTTCAAATCATGTGTCCTTATAAATAAGCATTAGTTGCCAAACAAAAGGGGTGATTCCAACTATTGGAACCACGCAAAAATGATAATCCATATTCAATGCTGGTATTCTTTTTTGTTTGTATATGATGAATGCCACATATATTTAATAATTATTGTTTGGTACTTCAGAAAACAGCTTACCCGAAGCTGTTCACGAAAACTGTGGCACACATCGTATAGTATTCAATAATATGTCTATTTTGAGGCTTGTAGGTTTATTTGAACATGCATATTACCTGGAAGTCCAGATTGGGACTGTGGTTCTAGGCTAGTGATTGTAGGCGTGTACCACATACTTGGCTAAAATTAAGTACACACATTGTAAATAAGTAACGAAATATGAAGCAATGACTAATATACAGTTTATTCTTCGTGTTAACCAACACATTTGTTTTAATAACAGTCACAAGGACTAAAATTCATATTCATGTTCTTTTAAACACAATTAAATATACTAAAAATACAACATGACACAAAGAAAAACAAAAAATAACACGGCCAAAATATAGAAGACGAAACTATAAATTCAGAAGAAGGTAATTCCAGTATAGTAACAAAAATACAAACGAAGAAGCGAAACTACGAATAAGACGAATATATTAGAACTACGAAGAAAACTAAGACAAGGAACAAATAAAGGATTTATTTACACAAAATTATCTAGTTTCAAAGCATTTATTTTGTGATTTGCTTCGGGCATTCTGTTTAGAATTTTCCTCGTAGTTCTGTATTTTTGTTATTTTATTCTCCAGCAGTAATTCAAAGGGAATACAAATTCATAAATCACTTATATACGGTACTAAGTTTACTTTACCAGATGTCCATTTCAACAGAAAAGTAACTTCATTTAAGTTTTATGATGTTTTAGGTTTGAATTTCATCGTGCTCTTCGTCAAGTGAGATTTTAGGAGTACAATTTGTTTTGATTTTTTTAGCATATGAATTAATACAGTGTTTATTAACCGTTATGTGTAGTAGAGCGAACTAAAATACTTACTGTGAAAGCACATCTGTCATCAGTTGAGTATCTACAGTGTCGATTTGTCAGAACAGCCTCGCCATCCACAGAAACTCTAATATAATAAGTGTCTCCAACCATGTTTCTATTAAAAATGATTTTTAGGTTAGCGTTAAAACTTTTTACACTTGATCCGGTTTTTTTTACAACCCTAACTATATATCTCGTTTGATGTTTTATTTAGAGTAATTTACTCTACCTCCCACTTAGAGTTTATTTTAAAATGTGTAAAAGAGAGACAAAAGAACCTAAAGAAATATTCAAAATCTTAAACAGGAAAAACAAACTGACAGTGCTAATGCAAAATAATGAATAACGACCAAAACACAATGATCAATATTTTAAACACAACATAGAAAACTACAGCAACACAAACCTTCAAAACCGGGGGTGATTGTTCTTAAATTAAAGTTCCAACCTCAACAGGGAAAATATGACCTTACATTATTTTGTTTGTCCTGTTCAGCCCTATATGGTGTTTGATACATGACATACTTTGATCCGTTATTGTTTAAATCGTTATCATCTCTGGTATACAGTTGTTTTATTTGCAGGCATTCCATTTCTCTTATATTTCTTTTATATTGTATTGGACTTTTAAAATTAGGAACAAGATGAAGTTATCATAATTATTATGTATTTTCTCACAGAAATACTGTGATATCAATTTCAAATACAAAATGGATTCATGATACTACATAATGGGAATTTTTTTTTAAGAAATAGAAAGTCAGTTTTGAACCAAAAAAAAACAACTTTTAGATAATATTTGACAAAATGATGAATTCCTGTGCTTGTTTAAATACTTTTTGTGTTAAATAGAAAACTTGAATTTGTGTTGTTGACATTAACTTACTGTGGGGTATAACAGATGATTCTAGTTTCAGTTGTACCATCCTTCAGCACTGGGCAGTCATACTCCCTATACGATGATACTAGTTTAACCTGGTTACCGGCGTCATACTGGTTTACTGAAAACCCGCTACCTACTATCGTTAATCTGGTCTCTCCATTTAAACTTCCATAATGTGGAGACACATAGCTTATATCGGCTTTAAAAGTAAATCAGATATAATTTAACATTCAATAAGTGTACACTTCTTTCTAAAATTTGATAACACAGAATACTACGTAAGAGAAGGGTACGCCATTTTGTCCCTGCTGGAGAGTTGTCTTATTGGCAATATAACCACATCTTCATGTTCTTATAGGTATTGTTTGAAAGAGATACCTACCAAACAATGCGTTATTGTCCACTTTGAATCCATAAATATTCCAGCTGAGGCTCAACTTTGGGTGCGGGATTTTCGCGCTGTATTGAAGACCCATTGGTGGCCTTCAGCTATTATTTGCTCTTTGGTAGGTTTGTCGTCTCTTTGACATATTCCCCATTTCAATTCCCAATTTTGATTTCCATTGATATACACATGTATTTATCAATCTCATCATTGAAGATATTCAAACAAACGGCAGGAAGAAGAACCACACTGACAGTATTGTAATATTGAACTCACTTCTCGTCTCCATTCACCCTTTATTCTAGAGCTTGCGTTTCCTGTCATGTTAACCTTGATAGAGAGCAGCTAATTTATAACAATCTATTGCACTAGAGGGTTCGTAATGATGGTAAAGTTATCTAGTCATCTCTTCCACAGTTTTTACGGAGATTTGTTTGACCGTAAAGCAATGTGTCCTTTTTTGCTTGAAGATATGTTCACTTGTCTCAGTCTCAGATATTGACTAACAATGAGCAACACGACGATTGATTCTAATGAAACAGTGTAGGTTCCTGTGTATTGATTTTTTCAGAAGGGGGGGGGGGGGGAGTAAATTTAATTTTTTTTTTGTTGTTGTTCGGAAGGATGGTGACATGATTGACAACATTTAGATATATGTATTACAAGTGTTTCTTTGTTTCTTTTTTTGTTTTGTTATAATAATAATAAACGAAATGAGCTCTAGACAATAATAAAATAGCTGTAAGATTACGTATACATAACCCTTTTGTTTTTACAAGGATGTAGTTGTTATAACCTATTTATGATACGTGATTCGCTGTAAATAAATACTGTTCATTTAAACTGTGCCAAAACATTAAAATTATTAGTACACAATTAAGAAGAGATACAATAACATCTTAAATATCAAAATAAATACCAGCAAAACAGATACCATCATATTAAATATAATAGATTGTATAGCCAAAATAAATGAGCCCACATATGCAGGTATTATTTACAATACTGCGCACTGTTTATTGTTTATAAATCATTAATATTATTTTGGAGATAAAATTATGTAGTCTAATTAAATGATAGGTATTAAGACATATGTCGGTATTACATTTGATTGGCACTGTTTGAAGCTTCCTGTTTGATAAAAGTATTGATTGATTTACGTAAGAAAGAAGACAGGTTGACAATCACGTGTATTGGCTATGAACTTGTATCTTTCTAACAGGACAGCAGACTGAAGTCGGGTTCATACGATTTGCATTCGGTTAACAAGGAGGGCAAATTCGATTATGAATGTCTTGCAAAAATCAAATAACAGAAATCGCTGAAAAAAAAGTAAAATCACAAAAATACTGAACTTAGAGGAAAATCAATTCGGAAAGTCCATAATCACATGGCAAAAAGTTCCATAACGCAGAAGCCATCAAAAATATGAATCTTATTCGGTGATGTCACAAGGTGGGATTTGGGTAACAACAGTTTGAATATAACCGTGGTCATCTGATATCCCTTTACGGTCAGCCAACCCGATACTGATATCCCATTACGGTCAACCAACCCGATACTGATATTCCATTACGGTCAGCCAACCCGATACTGATATCCCATTAATGTCAGCAAACCCGATACTGATGTCACAAGACGGGATTGTGGTTACAACAATTGGAACATAACCGTGGTCAACTGATATTCCTTTACGGTTTATGATATCATTAAACACTGAAGTCTAAAATCGAGATCTTCAACATATTCAAAAGAAAAAACTATTATGTACATTAAATAAAAATTATGGCGTATGGAATGAGTTTCTGGAATACCATACACATTAATAATGCAAGAGTCTAAACAATCAAACGATTTAAAGTACCAAACAAAAAGAACATTCCAAATCTAAGCGATACATGTAGTTGTTAATGATCTGTATCTTTTTTTCTGTCAGTCGCCTACAATACCTATGAAACATCCAGCATTTGAGGGCCAGTCACAAGTTTTAATATGCCAGTTCAATTGTAATCCAGCGGAACAGGCTTTACCTACCTATGACACAACCAGCCTGTGAGGGCCAGTGACAAATATTAATACGCCAGTTCCAGTGTAATCCAGTGGGACAGGGCATTGTATTAATATATTACCTATGACATAACCAGCATTTGAGGGCCAGTCACAAGTATTAATACGCCAGTTTCAGTGTAATCCAGCGGGACAGGCTTTACCTACCTATGACACAACCAGCATTTGAGGGCCAGTCACAAACATTAATACGCCAGTTTCAGTGTAATCCAGCGGGACAGGGCATTGTATTAATATATTACCTATGACACAACCAGCATTTGCGGGCCAGTCACAAGTATTTATACGCCAGTTCCAGTGTAATCCAGCAGGGCAGGGCATTGTATGAGATATTCCATGTCCACATTGTATATAGGACGAACAATCGTTAGGATCTGGCAAATATCCGTCGATTATTGTACTGCAATCTGTAAAATATCATAAAAACTAAAAACACCCTAAAATGTTACAAATGTTCTGTCATTTTATAATTACTAGTAATTCGACTAATCTTTTCGTTTAATTTACTCTTATTGCTTGTATATTTTCACTTCCAAGTTAATTATGGTTTTGTTTAAAGAACTAAAAGAAAGGAATTCTATAATGTTGTTCTATTATCTATAACCAACTAAAATAAATAAAAACTGTCTTCATTATACATTAGGGTTGTCGAATTTAGTATATTTTTAACATACAAATACAATCTATTGATTGCACTATCCGAAATATTAGATCTACCCTCAAAAAGTTTAACGTTATATCAGTTATCAGAGGATTCAATTGATAAAATTTTATAAATACGCTAAACATCGGCAAATCATTGTTTCCTTAAGGTACTCGGTTATAGGTTATATATAAATAGGTATAACCACTCAGGATATTACATATTATACACGATATTGTCCTTTAATTATAAATAAAAACTCCAATGAAAACAAATTATAGGTTGAAGAGCATTGCAACCCGAATGATTTTTTTTAATACGTCGTGTTAAATACGACTTAATTTATATCTGACTGTTATATGAAAATCTTTGCGTTTCAAATAATTCAACATTATATGCTCATTTTATATACAGAAAATGAAACTATCAATGATATTACATCCCAATACTAAGAAGTGCTGACTATTTGGACTAGTGGTACCCTTGATGACGAAACTTCCATCATCAGTGACATTGAGCCAATGGATGTGAAATCTCCATAGTTAGAAAATAAAGGCAACAGTAGTCTACGACCGGTGTTCAAAAGTCATATATCGATTGAGAGAAACCTCTCCAAAGATATCAGGCAGATAATTTGGTCTTCGGTGTGAGATTTTGGACTCACTGTTGTATATGATTCTAATTAGTTATTACAAAAACCAATAATGTTTTTCCTTTTCTTTTTATTGTTTTACCAAAAAACTTTTCTTACAAAACAGCTGTTACAATAATACTTGATTCCCCATTTACAATAAAAGTACCATACAAATTTAACTTTTTTAGCCTTTTTTGCTTTTTTGGATTCGAGCGTCTTTGATGAGTCTTTTGTAGACAAAACGCGCGTCTGGCGTATATACAAAATTTAATCCTGGTATCTATAATGAGTTTATTCAACTTCACAAAATTGCTTATCTGCATTTCATATTTAACAAATGTATAGTAACAATAAAACACATATGATCATGATAATTATTTTTCAAAGCTATTTGGGTAAACAAAAGTATTATCGTTACACTGATAACTAATCTTTTTTTTTTCCTTATGATTGTCAGGTTTGGTTTAAAATCAATCTTTTACTATCTTAGATATTGTATACGATAATCTTCGTTTTATAAGAATGAGGTTCCATTCTAGTTTCAAAGATTTCAAAGGGATAGAAAACAAACACTCAACTCTCAACAGGAGACTAAGATAACGTAGAAGGCAGCAACTATAAGCCACCGTACAAGCTTTTAATAATGAGCAAAACTCATATCGCATAGCTAGATATAAAATGACAATATAATTCAATTTAACTTAGACTGAATTTATTTTATTGGATCGTAACAGACATATATGAGGATATGAAAATTTATTTTAGATACATGAGTTTTTACTTTACAACATATTCCTATTGAAATGACAATTAGTAAGTTTTAGGAAAATTCAAATCTGAACAAAATGGAAACCCAATCAGCGAATTTGTAGAGTAAAGAGACAAGATATATTCAAATACGATTGACAGTTGGGGAAAATAAAAAAAATAAAAATGCATCACAACATTAAGACAACTTAAGAATGCAATTTTGTGTAATCTTTTTTTATTGAATGAAAAAGAGCGTTGATCATGTCTTGAAAGCTCAAAAAGGGGTTAGTTTTTTATATGTAAAAAGAGAGAATTATAACCCGAGCGTCCGGTCATCCGAATTTAAGCATTCATTACATATATGATATTTTGGTAAATGTACAACTAGAACTTATGCACTATTATTTTTTTCATATTCTTTGGCTATCTTGATAATATAGGTACATTTCATTCTATTATCCAGTTTTGTGAAAAATAGCCATTGTTACATTATAGTTCGTTTCTGTGTGTTTTACATTTCGGTGTTTTGTCTTTGCTGTGTCGTAGTTCTCTTATATTTGATACGTTTCTCTTAGTTTTATTTTGTAACCCGGATTTGTTTTTTCTGTATCGATTAACGAATTTTGAACAGCGGTATACTACTGTTGCCTTTATTTAGTAGACACATTTGTGTTCTATTTTTATGGAAATAAGGAATAATCTAGTGTTATGATACATGAATTGGATGGAAATGTTTTGAAAACAATGAAAAACGAAATTATATGGTTTTTGTTACAAACAATTTCAATCTAAAAAAAACTGGGAATTTAGAAACTCAAACCTGAAGACCATATTTTCACAATTAGAAGACAAGTAAGTAGTATTTGAATGGTTACTGGTCCACGTAACTCTCACAGCGTTTGGAGGATTTCGACGGGCTGAATGATTCTCCGTCCAATATTGCATATTGCACTATTGTTGATATTCATATATTTGTTTATGAAACAGAAAGCTATCACAATGTATTCTGACTTTATGTATTAATGAAATAGAAAAAAAAAATCAGTAACGACAAAAAACGGATAAAACAACACAATACGATAATAATATTTCATTCACCTTTTACCATTAAATCCACGAAAATTGGTATGCAACGAATTGTAATGATTCCTACGTTATGTAAAACTATTTTTTTCCCAATAAAATTGTATATACTTACCACCGTTAACACTATTTATTTCAAGCAGAAATATGAATATCACATTTATAAAAGCATGAGCTGCAAGCATTTTACTGTTCTAAAAGATTATCTTAAAGCTACAACAGCATTTTTGAATCTTATAATGGATAATTCAAGGAGGAGTTTAAATAATTATAGATTATAGTTTATTGGTCAATTCGTTTACAAACTATAATGTCATAGGACATTTAAATTATTCACATACCTAAGTAAAATTAAATTATAACTGAAAAATGATACAACTGTGTCAAACAATCGTTTGATATGTTTGTTTATAAACATTATGTGATGTATGATTGCCAAAATGATAATTATCTATTGTAGACTAAACACGTGGACGTAAGTAAACCACTACTCGCTTATTTGTTTATAGACATAATGTGGTATGAGTGTAAATTATACAACTCTCCATCCAAGTCACAATATGTAAAAGTAAACCGTAAAAGGTGAAAGTACAACCTTAAACAAGGATTCCTGGCTCACCCCAAAGGGTCCCAAAAGTTGACTAGTGAAAAACCATTCAAACGGAAAACCAAAGATATAATCTATATAAAAAACAAGAATGGAGGAACACAAAAGAACCACATTAATTGAATGAATATTTCATTGCAGAAGCAAACATAATGTATAATGACAAAAATGACAGTAAAAAAGCAGAGAACAACACAATAAGGTCATAACAAGCACAGAACTACAACTGTTATGCAATGATAATTTGTGATCTTAACTTCTATGCCGCATTTAGAAATTCACACAATGTTTTAGTTAAATTCTTTGAGCAAGCATGTAAAAGAAATACCAGCTTTCTATTAGTTGGTCATGAACAAAAATATTTTAGTAAAAACTGTTGCCTCTCAGGACAGGACATACGAAACAAAATAGTACTCATTTACAATACAATCCAAATGACAGCATATAAACATACGATTTTCCCTGACAATTTTGTTAACACGACCAACCTCAATATTTAGTAGTTTTTATTGTTCCACTACATAGTTTAATCAGTTTACTACTATTACAATCATACTGTAGGTAATCATCTAAATTTTTTTTTTCAATTTCCAGTTTTTCACAGTCGTTCAAAATAACAAACCAGTTCTGCCACTGCTAGTGGAGTTTGTATTCAACGAGAGTATCACAAGTTCAGTAGTCAGCACTTCTGTGTTCACATGAATTACCATTGTTATGGTCATAGTTATAAATTAACTGCTTACAAAATTTTTGAAATTCTAAGGATTTTTTACCTCCGGAATAGAGAGTAAAATCACAAAAAAAACTGAACTCCAAGGAAAATTCAAAACGGAAAGTCTCTAATGAAATGGCAAAATCAAAAGCCCAAACACATCAAACGCACAGATAACAACTGTCGTATCCTGACTTGGTACAGGCATTTTCTTATGTAAGATAATGGTGGATTGGATAGTTTCCTCAGCTGTATTTTTTTGCAAAACGTTAAGGAGTTTTTGGTTCTCTATGCTCTATGCTCTTCAACTTCGTACTTTATTTGGCCTTTTTAACATATTTTGATTCGAGAGTCACTGATGACACTTTTGTAGACGAAATGCATGACTGGCGCAAATGTAAAATTTCAATCCTGGTATCTATAATGACTTTATTATCAACAAACGACAAACACTGAAGAACAGAATCCTGACTAAGGACAGGTGCAAACAAATGCAGCGAGTGTAAACGTGTTAACCACCTTAACCATAACCTGTAATAATAGTGTAGCATCACAACATAGATATATACACTATAAAATTTAAATTAAATGTTAATACAATAATTAAATTCACACCATTAAAAAAATTAACTCAAGATTTTATAGTAATACGGCAAATAACAATTCAGTATAAAATTGAAGCGCTGCAACTGAACAATACACAAGTGTAATATAATTGTAATTGACTCGTTTGTAAGTAATCTATACTTGCCAATTATATATTTAATTTATTGTTAGCTATCACGTATAATAAATATTGTTGTATCGATACCAAATTTGTGTAATTAACTTTTTCATGGTTATAGTTCTTATTATCAGCAGCAGTCGGATAGGGATTAAAGATGCAAAGTCATCATCATTAAACAAATTAGTATTCATGTTATTTTAAAGAAAAGTTTGCTTCGTTGCTATTTATATTTATCATATAAACATGAGAAATACTAATACATACATCACTGTCTTTCGGTTGCTGTTTGTCTTTGATGGATACCGCTGTTCGAAACTCATAAATCGATTGAGAAAAGTACAAATCCGGTTTACAAACTAAAACTGAGGAAAACGCATCAAATATAAGAGAACAACGACATAAAAGTACCGTGACTAGTCTTATAGCAATGCGAATTCACAATCAGCAAAACAGATCTCTGTTTGTTATAAATGAAATATTAAGCGTTTATATAGAATTTGTTTTAATAGGGACTTTCCGTTTTGCATTTTCCGCGGTGTTCAGTATTTTTGTGATTTTCCTTTTCTCACCTTGCAATGTATCAAACATTCATTTCAGTTTTCTAAAAGAAGTTGTACATGTATATATTTTGCGTATGGAAATGTAAGTGAAATGACTACAATCATAAAAAAAAACCAAATAAAAATGGGTGTATATACAGTTACAAATGTGCAATGTTCTCGAATACAAATTATTTTTTTGTAACAGAATTCTACAAGAGAGTTAATTGGTGCACGCACCAAATTTTTGGGCCGGACGTACGGAAATTTTTTTCTGATCAAAAGTGCAAAATACTTATTTAAAAACATTCTGTGCATTGATTTCACTTGAATCCTCAATTGCAAGAACTGTTCGAATCCAATTCGTTATGATAATGCATGGTAATGCTATAAAATATTACTGAAATGGAGTATATGTTTTTTTCATATTAAATTCTTGAGTTTGAAACTCGTGACAATCAAAGTTGCATCTACTGACAAAATATTTGTATTCCTCATCTCAAATATCGACTTTTATGCAACCTTTGACCACATTTACTAGTCTATGAATTTTATTTCAAGATGAAATTGAGAATGGAAATGGTCTATTTTTCTAAGACCCTCCTTACTATTAAAGACAATTCTTTTTTCTTCACCAATTGTATCTCAAATATGGACTCTTATGCAAATTTTAGTCAGTCACTCATATACGAAAACTATGTCAAGATGATTATTTTTTCATCAGGACCCCTTGGTTATTTAAGACGCATCTATGAACAAAATCTGATGAACCATGATTTATACTTCCTCAGATAGACGGACTTTCACTTTGTGACGGACAGATGAAATACTATATTCCTTCCCCAGCTTCGTTTGACAAAAGATATAAAAATCTTAAACCAACCAAATGTCAAATTTTTCCTCTCAGTAAAGGTTGCGAAAACCTAAACAAAATGTTTTCACTACTATTCGGTTTTGGTAAAAGTTTAAAGTATCAACATACCACATAAATATATGAATGTAGCTTTGTATGATATTTAACAATGAATTCAAGCATCAGTTATTACTATAATTGAGCGTTTGATTTGCCTTCGGAGTTCAGTAATTTTGTGATTTGTGTCATTTTATTTGTTACCATACAACAAACGGTTTAGATAAAGGAGCACTAAACTATTTGTGTGTAAGTATTTGCATTGCAGCATGGCTGCCCTTTCTCCTTGTTTTTCATACTAGTTTATGTTTTGGGAAACGAGATAGCACTAATCAATTTCATTTATTCTTAAACAATCACTTAGCAAGAACTCACAAGTGAAGTTTTAATGTATTAGAAAATAGTAGAATGTTTTAATTTGCATTTCCATATTAAATCCATAAAGTTCTATACAGACATTTTATTTCATTGCACCAAAAGGAGGGAACTCATAATGATTTAAATACCAACGATGGCAAAAAAAAAATAAACAAATGTTAAGCCGATGTTTTTATTCTTACGTAAACGATTAACTGTTTAAAAAGAATATACAGTATATTAACGTGAAAATTTTACAATAAATAAAAGTAAAGCCTCTCATAAGATTGTGTTTGCTTTAAGAACATCTTGTTGACATAATATTTATTTGATACATAAATTGTCAATCTCAATTTACATGCTTCGTATTAACTGTCCAGTATAATTTATTCAAAAATTATATTTACATGCAAATACAATCACTTTCATTCTTTTTGAGGTTCGAACGTAAATCGAATAAAGTAAATGCCAAACATTTATCAAAATTAAAATTTTGATAGCCAGATAGATTTCCTTCCCTTCTTGACAATGTTTTAATTCTTTGGGCAACGAGATTTTTTATTAATTATTTTCTAAAAATGTAGACAGAAAATATAAATTATTTATGAATTATTGCAATACATTTCATGTTTGTTTACGAAAGATAAAACGTGATTGTATGTTGCATTTTTTTTTTTATATATATATTACGATGTTATCATTTCAAATAAAACCGACCGAATGTACGCTGTAAATTATGTAAAAATAAATTATATGACTTCATACTTTTTAAGACCCTTTGATAAATTAAACCCGGATTCGGCTACATCACAAGCACTTTATTGTAGTTGTGTTAGAGGGTAGCGATAACATTATTCGTACACAACCGTTAACGGACCTGTTTGTTTAGTTTCACTATTAATGCCGTTAAGCGCGTGTTGTACAATATTGTCATGATCAAAGTAAACGGCATCAGACAAGAATATCATTGTAAGTGATCCCGGAAGTTCCTATTGACTTTATTATAATATAACTTCAGCACGAGGGTTTATCATAAATTACTTGAATATTAAAAAAAGATCTTTCTGGTGCTTTCATGGACGTGAGTTTGTTATAAATATGACAGATGAAATTAGGTTAAATTATTTGTCATTAATAAGCTAGCTAAACCTCTCACCCAGTCAGTCGCATAAAATTTCATTATACTGACAACAATGTGTGATCAAAACATACAGATACAATAGGTAAAAAACACAAAATGGGTGAACCGCAGTCAACGTTGTCCTATAATCTTCACTATAAAAACAAACATATATGTAACAAAAAGCACAAAAAGGTAAATAGACAAAGCACATTAGCAAAAACGATAGGCACATCGTAAAAAAAATATTACCATACCACTATAACACACTGACTAAATGTTGAAGTACCGAGCGACGTCAAATGGATATAACCAAGGACAGACTGAACAGTAAAGGTCATTATTTACAAAGACAATTAAAAGAACACTCCAAAACGTAATTAGGTGACCAACAACGTCAATATCTAGAATTTATTATACCTCAGTTATCATTTTCCATATAAAATAAGTACACAATATTTTCATTATTTGGCAAATTACAAGCTTTGAAATATGGCACTGGTAAAAAATTTCCAACTATTGGACCTGGGTGAAACTATTTGACCGCAAGTGTCATTATATTTCGCGGAATTTTAAATGCAGCTTCGCGATTTGAGAATTTTGAAAATAACGCTTGAGTAACGACGTCGTGTTTTACCTATTGTATCTAGTATAGGGTTGATGTCAGTGCAAGACGTAGCCTTAGCGTTTGAACATATCTATGAAGTAAACGGTATGGTTTGGTTTCTTCTCTTTAATATTACGATAGTTGATTAATCACCGCCATTTATTGTCTGTTGTATTTTTCGATATAATAAAACACTTACTGACTGGATATTCGTGGAATAGTAAGTTTATTGTCCCTCGGATACAACTATTGCCCTCGGCCACGCCTCAGGACAATAGTTGCTCATAGGGACAATAAACTTACTATTCCACTCATACCCAGTCAATAAGTATACACTATACGTTAATACCATCGTGGAATGTTTGTGAAGTTGATACGAAATATTTAACAACAAGGTTTTATTAACGAAAGGTAAAACCTGAGTTCGTAGAAATTTGCATTTTAAAAATATATTAAGTCTCTGTTATTAAAAAAATAAAAGAAGAAAAACAGCAAACCAAATTGAACCTATCTGACTTTGTTAACTCAGCTTTAAGACCATCTGATAAATGAAAAACCGGATTGGTCTACATCACAAACACTTAGATGTATTTTTGTTAAAGGGTTCTGATATCATATGCGTACCACATAATCGACGGACCTGATATTATAGTTTGATTATTGATGTGGTTTAGTGTAAATTGTGACAAGAACATCATTATTAGTGTTCCCGGAAGTAGCTGGGGAAGGTATTTATGATATAAACCCCACGAGGGTTGATAATCCCTAGATATATGAGACAAGTTCTTCCTGGTGCTTTCATAGACGTCAGTTTGTTTAAAATATGACAGAATAAAATACAAGTAGGTTAAATTACTTGTCATTTATGACTGAATGCACGTGGTGTTCTATATATATAATGGATCATTGTGATGTATATAAAAGTTGAATCCGATAAATAATCTTAAACTTTAATTTTGTAAATCAATACATGTCTTTGTTTTGCAATTCTAGATACAAATCTAATTTTCTGAAAATGAACAAATGTTCATTAACGCAATCATCTCATAAACCTCCAATGCTATGTTCTCTGTTTTTAAAAATGTGAATCGCCTAATCGGTAATGTTAAGAGACCGTCATCTGCTTTTATCGCACCGCGGGTAAAATATCACGTTGTGATTGGTTTAACGCCGTCACGTGGTGACCCCCTATTATAAGTTATATAGTTCGCTACTGACCCCGTACGGATCCATAGAGGGTTAGTAAAATCCATAAAAGATGAGGCCGGAGGCCGAGTTCCCTATGAATTTTATTCACCCTCTATGGATCCGTAGGGGATCAGTAGTTAACCGTATAACGAATTTATCGGACGCTGGACTTTTTCTGCGGCGTTTTGTTGAAAAATAAACAATGAAACGCAACAACATTAATAGATGACGTCGCCATTAACGCGTCATGAACCCAATATAAAACTTACTAACCCCATACGGTCTCATAGGGGGTCACCACGTGACGGCATTTAACCAATCACAACGTGATAATTCATCTGTGGTCCGATAAGAAACCGTGTGGGGTTAGTAGATTTCATAGGGGGTTCATGACGCGTTAATGGTGACGTCATCTATCGATGTTGTGTTTCATTCATTGATTGTTTATTTTTCAGCATAACGCAGCAGAAAAAGTCCAGCGTGCGATACATTCGTTATACGGTTAACTACTGACCCCCTACGGATCATAGAGGGTGAATAAAATCCATAGGAGATTCGGCCTCCGGCCTCACCCCCTATGAATTTTACTAACCCTCTATGGATCCGTATGGGGTCAGTAGCGAACCATATAACTTATATTAGCATTATTCGTCTCATGATTTTTCTTGGAAAGGTATTTCAAAGCTCACTGTAATATTTTTACTTAAATGAATTTGATCGTCAATATTATATGTGTGTCCCCCGGGTAACACGTTGCAGGGGCATGGAAATACCGGGCGTCCGTCCGTCTTTCCGTCTGTGTGTCCGTCAGTTCTTCCATTCTTTTTAGCGCTCTCACTTGTACTATTCTTGCCAAATTTTTATAAAACTTATACTTTAGGTTAATATCAGGAATGTTTCGGACAAGTTCTAAAATGGTGGACGATCAACACTTTTTAAAAAGAGTTTTGCTCCTAAGAAATATTAAATTTTGGAAAATGGTCTTGTTTAAGCTCTTACATGTACATTTCTTGACAGATGTTTTGAAATTCTATACTCTATGTTAATATCAGCAGTATCTGGGACAAGTTCTAAACTGGTGGACGATCAACTTTTTTTAAAAAGAGTTCTGTCCCTTAGACATTTTTAATTTATGGAAAATGGCCTCGTTGGAGCTTTCACGGGTACAATTAGTGTCAGATTTTTATACAACTTATATACTATAGGTTAAAATCAGAAATATTTCGGACAAGTTTTAAAATGGTGAACGATCGACTTTTTCCCCTTGGAAATATCAAATTAATGAAAATGTTTTCGTTTGCGCTCTCACAGGTACAATTATTGACAGAATTTTTATAAAACTTTAGGTTAATATAAGCAATATCTCGCTCAAGTTTTGAAATGGTGGACAATCAACCATATCCTTAAACAAGTGAAATTTGTAAACACTGTAATTTGGGTTTCGAATGAAAAAACATCTTTTATTAATATTAAGGGGAAAAAGTATACATTAATGTAAAACATACCGTCTGTATGGAAAAATAATGTTCGTACCCATAACCAGATGTAAGTAACCTTTAGGTATGCACATGAAATTAAATGCGAAGATCATTTTAATATTTTGTCAGATATTCATATTCAATTATAATATTATAATGGATGAGGCATGTGTGGTTACTCAAGTAATGTTGGTCATCTTAGGCGATCAACACTGAATGTTTATCTTAACAGAACATTAACATCCCCTTACTGAATATGGTTAGATTTTTAAGTTTTCGATATTACCGTTCTAGATATAATACCCATTTTGATCGTATTTGATATCGTTCAGATTTCAGAGATATCCCCGTTCTTAATTTAGTTCAGATTTTTAAGTTTTTCGATATCCCCATAAGTGGTATAATTTAGTTTTCATAGATTTGGAATGTACCATTCTTGATATAATTCAGATTTCGGAGCATTTGAAATAACCTTACTAAATTAAGAACAGATTAGGTATTTTCGATATCAAAGTGCTGCGTATAGTTCAAAATTTTGGAGCTTTTAATGTCCCCATGTACTTGATATAGTTGAGTTTTCGAATTTTTCATTATCACCGTACTGAATATGATAACAATTCAGATTTCGGGAACTTCCGATATACAAGTAACCCCGATATATTTATGGTTTTGAAATCTCAATAAACCTTACTGAGTATAATGATAATTAAGATTTTTGGAGCTCTTGATATCCCCGTACATTAAATTAGGTAAGATTTCGAATTATCTATTATCTCCGTACTGGATACAATAATAATTCAGAATTCGGGTGCATTCAATAACCCCGTAACCTAGAAATAGTTAAGATTTCTAAAGGAGTAGGTCCGGTAAGGACCGATTTTGGCCTCAAATTTCAGTTTCATCTGACGAAAGATTTTGACCATTTTTTAAACACTTAAGTGTCTATTTCATATGATGCAGTTAATTTATGTGAAAGATTTTAATTTATTTAGTCATTAAAAACGATCCGATTCAGGCTCAAATATGAGAAATCTACCAAATATGCGAAAAAATGTCACTTTTCAGATGGTTTTTGTCAAAAACGAAAGTGGCCGCATCCGTGTTCATCCTCAATCTTTATATATGTTATGTATTATCATCAAATACAACTTCCATTTCAATATTTTGGATGAACACGAATGCGGCCACTTTCGTTTTACACGGAAACCGTCTAAAATTTAACTAATATGCTGGAATTGTGAAGATTTCAGTAATTTAGCATGAATTAATGGTGCTAGTTCTCAATATATGTGCATTGTATTGTCAAAAAGAGCCCATACTTATGTAACAGAACCTTTCTACTATCCAATAAATGACTAAAAGTTTACATTTTAACAATTTTGTAAAACTGCTATATTTTGGGGCCAAAAAGGGGTCTTACTGGACCTACTCCTTTACAACATCCCCGTACTGGATATAATAATAGTTCAGATTCTGGAGCTCTAAACTTTCACAAAATTGGATTCGAATTGAGAATTGTGTGCCATTCTTTTTGTTTTGGTATTGAACTTTCCAGTAAAAATGATGGTTAATATTTTTTTCATAAAGTTCATAAAGTCTAACATTTGATTATGATAGTTTTATAGAGTTCCCGTTTTTTCATTTACCTTGGAGATCAGCTTTTTGTTGTACCTTTTTAATCGTTTCAAAGTACTATAGTTAAATAATTTATTTTGAACGAATATTGAATTTAGTGACTATTCTTTTAACATTAAATCCGACAGTTGTTTTTTGTGTACAAGGATGAAACAATCAGAAGCTGATTTATAGTATATAGACCAATTTAACAGGCTTGGAAAGAATGGGAAAAAAATGAAAAATACGTTAAACAATGTAATGAAACTACTATCATATTCATAAATTAACTGTTTACAAAACTTTGAATTTTTGAAATACTAAGACCTTTCTATCTCAGAATAAGATTACCTTAGATGAGTTTTGCAATTTTTTTTTAGGAATTTTGGGTTTTCAATGCTCTTTTACTTCGTACTTAATTTGGCCTTTTTAACTTTTTTGATTCGAGCGTCACTGATAAGTCTTTTGTAGACGTGCCCGTCTGGTCAAAATGCAAAATTTTAATCCGGTTTTCTATGATGAGTTTATTTCTCCATGATCGCCGAATTCCGTCATCGATAAAAAAAAAAACCAAAAAAAAAAAAAAAAAACACGCAATAGCCAATATTGCTGAACGGCCTTTAACAATGAGTAATACACATAATGCACAATCAGCTATAAAAGTTCTCGAAATGACCAAGGATTTGTATAGTCTTACTATACAAATCCTTGAAATGACAAATGAGAAAACTAACGGACTGATTTATGGAAAAAAACACCAATGAACGAAATATAAATATGACACAGCAATAAACGACATACACTGAATTACAAGCTCCTCACTTGGAACATGTACATACAGAATGTGGCGGGGTTAAACATGTAAATGTAGTATTTAATATGTAAGGAACGCTGGCTGTGTATTTTTCAAACGAACACAAAATCACTTCAACTGCTTCTGCATACCTAAGAAATTCAAAATTTTAATTTACCAACATTTAGAAAAACACAAACACAATATCAAATTTATGAAATTCCAACCACTTTAAACCGCCCAAAAACAACCAGGACACTCACATAAACAGTTTGAAAATTCCCGTAAACTTGAGAACTGTCTTTGATTAAACTACCACAGACAGCATATCTTCTAGGTCTGAATGATAATATCATGGGCTAAGGGAACATATCTAAAACTTTTCTATTGATATTATAACTATTGTTGATAAAAGACAACGCAATGAAAGGTCTCACGGCAATCGCATCAACAGAAATTTTATATGTTATTTTGTGAAGTTATCTGTGACCTCACTTTGTGGGGCGTTGATACATTCGTGTGACGCACAATCATAATTCTATTGTGGTAAACTTTGTAATGTCGTATATTAATTGTATTCTGTGGTTTACATGTTGAAGTGTACTATTATCATGACTATACTATTTATTTATGTGTTTCTATGTCCTGAGTGTTCTTGCATTTATTTGTACTACATTCCTGTCACGTAAGGTTGTCATTTTAGAGGTGTTTTAAAAATTGCCATATACGCGGGAGGTTTGGTTAACCATAAAACTAGGTTCAACCCACCATTATTTCTAAGAATGTCCTGTACCAAGTCAGGAATATGGCAGTTGTTATCATTTAGTCCGTTTCTATGTATGTTTGTGTTTGTTTTTGTAGCAGTTCAGTGTTTCTGGTGTACTGTTGTCTTCCTCTAATAGTTGACGTGTTACCCTCAGTTTTAGTTTTTGACCCCGATTTGTTTCAGTTAAATCTGTTTATGGCTTTTGAACAGCGGTAAACTACTATTGCCTTTATGTAGACATCACATCTATATATTATGCACAATGGGCCAAATACCAATTAGTCAATTACAGAACATTTATAACGAGTGTGATACAGTATCGGTTTTAGTCCACGATATGAATGTACATAAATTACCGCATTTGGAAAATAATTGAGAAAAAATAAGTAATACACCCATTTCTAGGATCAAAAACAAAATTCAAGAACTTGCAAAGCGAACCGGCTGACAAAGCCGTTAACAATGTGGTGGTGGTTAATTCTACGGAAGTCCTTCAGAATGAAATTATACATTCGGCTACATTCAAGGCCGAACGCGCCACAGAGAGTCTTACAGTAAATAATCATGCCACAAACAAAGCTCGGCTTAAGTCCTCTTCTGAACATATGAAGTTCCTCATTATGTATTGGTTACATAAACTACACAAAAACCTCGTTAATAATAGTTACACCTCGACCTATAGTAAGTGTTTTACTACTACACTTTGATAACTTTTAACGAGTTTCTAAACTAGTATCAAAAACTGATCATTATCTTTTGCAATAAGACATATGCAATTTGTGAAATTAACCATTTTTGGAGTGTAAAATACTCTTTGGACGTTTAAGACAATTACATGCTTTTGATGATCCTATTGATTCAATTGACGGCTTTGAAATTTCCACTCTTTACACTACATTTCCATACAATGGTGGTGGTATGGCGTAAATACTACACAGAAGTCCTTCAGAATAAAATTTTACATTTAAACACATTAAAGGCCGTACATCTACAGAGAGTCATATATCAAATAATCATATCACAAACAAACTTCAGCTTAAGGCCACTTCTGAACATTTGAAGGTCCCCACTATGTATTGGTGACCTAAACTACACAAAAAAAAAAAAAAAACAACGAAAAAAAAAGTTTCATCTTGGCATCTTGTAAGTGTTCTACTACAAGACTTTGATTACTTGTGGTAGCGAAATCCCTGACTTTACCAGAAATTTACCAGTAAAACATAGATATGTTCATTGAAATTCCAAAAAGTTCTTTTTAGTGTAAGACCTCAACTTTGTAATAATCGTTTTACCCATAATAAAAAATCCTTGTGTTTTTAATTTTTTGTTGTCGTCGGGTTGCTGTCTCACAGATGCCAATATTTGTAAGTTACATTATTAAAAAGATGCAAGATGTAATGATGATTGCACATTATTTGAATAAAAGTCCTAACAGCCTTAACAACAACAACACCAACACCAACAATACTTTATTTTCAGAGGGTTACACAGGCTTGCAGCTCCTACTCAGACTTTATTGTATGCTGGTTCATATTCTGGACGCCAATCTTTGCTCCTTTATTATATAATTCACTAACAAAACAATTATGAAGCTTAGAAATGGAAAATTACTAAATACTACACTTGTTCAAAGGGTATCCACACGTCTCAATCTTCAAAATCGGTTATCTAAAAATACTACCATCGCTAACATTTTTAACAATAAAAATCGTGGTTACCCTTCTATCGATAAGTGTCATGCCAAAAAATGACTTACATGTCCCCGTCTTTCCACCAACAATACGGTAAGGTCCACGTTTAATGGTCGCACATTTTCCTTAAATTTTGAAACTGATATAACTTGAAAAACAAACAGTATTATTTATTTACTCACATGAAACAAACCGGGGTGTGGTATTCAGTACGTAGGAGAAACTGGACGATATTTATCTAAACGCACTCAAGAACATCTGTATCGTTTTAAAAGACCCAATAAATTCAAAAGTATCATTTACCAACACCTTAAGAAGCACAACCATCCTTTTAAATATTTAGCAGTTCAACCTTTAGAAGTAGTAAATAAGCAGCCTGGTGAATCGCATTCAAAGTTTGTACGATCACGGAAAATAATTGAATTAAATTGGATTAAAAAATTACAGACAGTTTACCCTCTCGGTCTAAATGATAATATCATGGGAATTGGTAATATATCTAGAACCAATTCCGTTAACATTTTGGATATAGTTTCTAAAACTGTTCGTAAAAAACGTTCTCACGGTCGTAGAACAAATCGCAATCAAAGAAAATTTCGGGCCAATCATACCAATATTTCGGACCTAATTTCTATTTCAAAAAACAACGGCAGACATTATCTGTTAACAAAACTCTGTTCGTTACAGGTTAATAAGTTAAATAAAATTTTGGAGGATTGCAACACAATTTCATATAGCAGTCCTAAGTATGAAATTGTTCAAATTATTATGGCATATTGTTATTCTAAATTATTTCCCAAAATTGATCGCCCTGAAGATCATAAAAAACATTTTATTAAAATTAAGTATGTCAATAAAGGCTTTGATTTTGTAAATATTGCCGGTATATTTAACGACCATTCTGTTAAAGAACAAATTCCTGGATATTTTGACAATACTGAGCTACCTCTTATTTGTTATATTTACAAGAAATCTACCCGGAAATTTGTGTTTAATTATAGTCAATTGTGTAAAGATGTTAATATCAGTGAAAATACACCTACTTCATGTAATTGCAGTAATTCCGAATATATTTATGGACCCATTTCCCATGTTATAACAGGAGATCTTAACATCGTTCAAGACCGAGAGTTAAAATCATTCCTCAGTAAAGGACCTAAATATCGTCCCCCGTCAATTATTAATTGGAATGAGTGTCGTAATATCATCAACGACTCACTCCATACTTACTGTATGAAATGGATAAAACGGGAAAAAGCTGACAAAAAATCTTTGGACTTTGATATACGTATTCAACATTTTAAAGAACATTTTACTATAAACAATAACCACAATAAACCTATTTCTCGTATCAAACATAAACTAAAAGAACTAGCCAAGGAATTTGTTTTTGTCTCGGCAGATAAAGCTGCTAATAATATTATTATCGTTTGACGTAAATTTTACATTGAGGTTCTGAAAAAGGAAATCACCAATTCACCAACATTCCAACTGACTTCATTTTCAGAAAACGAAATCTGTAACAAACATAAACTTTTAGCCACCGCTTTACAAGCAGAGCCAAATACAATGAAAGTCCCAACTATGTATTGGCTTCCGAAGCTACACAAAACCCCTTACAAATATAGATTTATTTCGTCTTCAAGCCATTGTTCAACTACTAAATTGTCTATTCTTCTTACCAGCACACTTGGTACAATTAAAAACCTGATAATAAATTGTTCAAATAAGGCCTTCGAAAATAGTGGAATAAATTACTTTTGGAGTGTCAAGAACTCGTTGGAAGTACTTGATAAATTGCAAGCTTATATTGGTGATTTTGAATCTGTTCAAAGTTTTGATTTTTCTACCCTGTATACCACATTGCCTCACATTCTCATTAAGAAAAAATTCACACACCTAATTAAATGGGCATTCAAAAAATCAGAATGTGAATATATATGTTCAAACTCTTTTAGGTCATTTTTTAGTAGCAATAAACAAAAAAACTATGTTAATTGGACATGCTTTGATACTATATATGCCCTTGAATTTTTACTAGATAACATTTTTGTTCGCTTTGGGGATTCCGTATATCGTCAGATTATCGGAATTCCAATGGGGACTAACTGTGCACCACTTATTGCGGACCTGTTTTTGTATTGTTATGAGTTACAATTTATGACAAAAATAAGCAAAGACCCATCGAAACAACATCTGATAAACAAATTTAATAATACTTTTAGATATTTGGATGATATTTTGGCTCTCAATAATGACGACTTCAGTATGTATATTAATGAAATTTATCCTGTTGAACTTACTTTAAATAAAGCTAATACTAACAATGACCACTGCCCTTTTCTCGATCTTGATATCTATATCACTAATGGAAAGCTGAATACTAAAATTTATGATAAAAGGGATGATTTTTCATTTCCTATCGTTAATTATCCGTTTTTAGATGGTGACGTTCCCTTGTCACCATCCTACGGTGTTTATATATCTCAACTTGTACGATTCGCTCGTGTATGTAACAATGTTTTAGATTTTAACGAGAGAAATTTATGTATTACTGAAAAATTATTACACCAGGGTTTTCGATATCACAAACTAGTCAAAACATTTACTAAATTTTATCATCGGTATAAAGACATCATTCGTAAATATAGCTCAACATGCAGACTTCTAATACGTTCAGGTATTTCACATCCAATTTTTTATGGTAATATTCTTTATAAAGCACAAAGGTGTCAGTATTCACCTCAGAAACTTACAAAACCTTTGAATAGACTTATTAAGAAGGGATATAATTACTATACTGTTGTCAAGTCATTAAAGATTGCATATTTTGGCGTTAATATTGAGTCACTGATAAGGTCTTTGCATCGGAACTAAACACATTTTTTTTTTTTTTTTTTAAAAACAGTTGTTGGCATGACACGGGTTATGTTCTTCTCATATATGTTATGATGGTATGATACTAAACCCCTAACGGGAAGGATTGTGCCTGATGTTCATATGATGAAATCATAATCTTTCAGTCAGTTTAATTGAAGTCTGGAGCTGGCATGTCAGTTAACTGCTAGTAGTCTGTTGTTATTTATGTATTTTTGTCATTTTGTTTATTTTCTTTGGTTACATCTTCTGACATCAGACTCGGATTTCTCTTGAACTGAATTTTAATGTGCGTATTGTTATGCGTTTACTTTACTACATTGGTTAGAGGTATAGGGGGAGGGTTGAGATCTCACAAACATGTTTAACCCCGCCGCATTTTTGCGCCTGTCCCAAGTCAGGAGCCTCTGGCCTTTGTTAGTCTTGTATTATTTTAATTTTAGTTTCTTGTGTACAATTTGGAAATTAGTATGGCGTTCATTATCACTAGACTAGTATATATTTGTTTAGGGGCCAGCTGAAGGACGCCTCCGGGTGCGGGAATTTCTCGCTACATTGAAGACCTGTTGGTGACCCTCTGCTGTTGTTTTTTATTTGGTCGGGTTGTTGTCTCTTTGACACATTCCCCATTTCCATTCTCAATTTTATTTGTAAAACGTCATCAGTGTCTGAGTAGAAAATTGATGAACCAGGGGGTATTTTAAAGAACGTCTCATGGTCGTCCTTTTTCTAGGAAATTTCATCGGAAGGTACCAAGACCTTGTTGATAAATATTCCGTATCAACATCACAAATAATACACGATGGTCTTGATGTATAGATTCTGCGTACTGATGTTGTTTATCATCTTAACAACGTGTTTTATAGTTCTTTCATTTGTCTTTGTTCTATTATTAATATTTCTTTTACTGTTGAATGGTTTTATGTGATATCCGTTTGACGTGGCTCGGTACTTATACATCTCGTCAATGTGTTTGTATTGTCTTTCATTTTTTGGTGGCGTGTTTTGTATATGCGACTTTTTGTATTTCTTTGGTTCTTATAACGTGACTCTGTACTTTAAAAGATCCCGTTAGTATGATATTGTTCTATTTTATGTCATTATGATATATTTCTATTATGAATTACAAAATACGTTGAACCATAAACGTCAAAATCATTCAATCGCGTAGTAATCTGTAATCTGTTAACGTAGTTCTGCCAATCAAGGCACACCTCCATTCACATAGAGGAAAATGTCAATACACAATATATCACAATACAACGCGCATCACTTTATATATTAAAATATAATAATTTCCGCCACCTCAAGAATTTATGTTACATACACAAATAAAGCATAAGAAAAATCTTTGATAAAAATAAATTAAATGTTCTTTGAATACAAAAACAACTCATTCTGGGACCATGTGTACCCGTTATGTAATTACAAGGCCAAGCTTTCTATACTACACTGTTAAGCATTTAGAAGTTAGATTTTCTACTGCCTTGCTTATCTATATTAGCTAATAAAGCATAGAGTTTGTTATGCAAATTATAAAGCAACTGTCTACAAAGGGTTTCCAAAATGTTACTGGTTTCCTCAAAAACAGTTCTGTTTGCATTAATGTCTACATAACAGAACGGATTGATAATTAGTTGAATAAGATCAATTGGAAACGAAGTTGCAACTTTAGCTAGGATCAGGCTTCCATTATCTAGGATCTTTGACAAAAGTGGTATTCTTGCCTCTTCTAACTTTTCACACAAAAGAATAAAATGTTCCACCGTTTCATCCGCTTTACTACAGAGTTTACAAGTTGGGCTTATATAATTATTCTTTGAAAATGATGCCTTGTGGGTTTGAAGGATATAGTTCCCAGTTGAACTTTGAAGACGTACAGGAAGTTTTCTGACGTCCTTTAGATTTGCACTAACTGAAATAGCTAAAGGATGTACGGATCCAATATTATATTTATGGTCCATGAATTTAAGAGTTGAGTAACCTTTTGACTCATCGATAATTTTAGATGTCCAATAGCCATGAATTTTGGATTTAACTAGCTTTTTCCATTGGAATTTTGATAACGGATTGTTTAAATAAGCATACAAGTCATAAATTTCATATTTTAAACATAATTCCTTGACTTCAATAAACCAGCTGCAACTATTATGGGGTTTTATCTGTAACTGTCTTTCGGCTAGCCGGCATTCAATTGAATCACAATTTGCTCTAGATATATTTCCAAAAAGGTTGATAGCTTTGACATGGATTTCAGCTTCTATAGGGAGTAAACCAGATAAGGTATAAACTGCAGAATCAGCTACATTGGAATTTAAAGACAAAAATGTGTTTGATCCATTTTTTATATTGAATAGATATATTATTTAGTATTTTTCCTTTTGGTAATAGGATTTCCAAACCATAAGTTAATATTGGCAGAATATATGTTCTTATCAATGATATTGAAGTTTTACTATCTGAACCATTCTCTCCATGGAGGCCTGTACCCATTAAACTGTACATTGCTCTACGTGCTTTCTTTATATATTCATTTACGGTTGATTCAGCAGAATTTTTGTCAGATTTTTGAATTCCTATGTGTGAGGCGTTCGAAACAATTGGCATGTTTTTTCCATTTAATTTCCAAAATCCATCTTCAATTTCATAAAATTTGCGGCATGTTTTTACTGGAATAACAACGCTTTTTGTAGGCTGTAATAAATATCGTTCTCTTTTGTTAAAATCCAAAGCAATGTTAATCATGGTTTGTAGTTCTTGAGGGTTGTTTGAGACAAGTGCTACATCGTCAGCACATGTAGGAGCACAACAATTTATGTTCCCTACTCTTCCACCAAGACCTGATGTACTTAAAATGTTAAGCAAAGGATTAATGTAGATTTTATATAAGTCAGCGCTCTTTTGACATTATATTATTTCATTTGATAAGAGAAGTTGCATTTTCATATAGATTATTTAATAATAGTATGGAGTGTTCCGTAAAGTCTATCTGGAACATACGACGGATCAAATTAGCATGTACCACAACATCGAAAGCTGACTTGCCATGTAATAAGGCTATGTAGATGGAAGTTTCAGGTCTTTTCTTTCCCTTTCAAATTCTTCTATAAAAAGATCACAAATCAGTGGAGAAGTGCCCTCAGTGAATCCTTTTTGAAGTAGGTTTTGTGAAATTTTTGGATTTTCTCTTTCTTTCAATATTTTTTGTATAATTTTTGAGTATGTTGGAGTTATAGTAATTCTCTATAATTTTTGGCATTTTTTACATCCCCTTTATTTTTGAACACCGGAAACAAAGTTCCAATTTTCAGTAAATCTGGTATGTAGCAGAATTTAAAACAAATATTCAAAAGTTGTTGTAATAAAGATTCGCTTCCATGGATAAAGTGTTCAGCAGTTAAACCATAAAAATACTCAGCTTTGTTTGTATTGAGTTCTGAGACAGCTCTTTTTATCTCTTCAGTAGAAATTTCCTGATGAATATATGTATCTTTACACTTGTTAATAATATGGGTAGCTTCTTTTTCAATTGAATTTAGATAAATAGTGTCAAAAGAATTATTGTTGGATTTTTTTGCAAGGTCACCAAAATGTTTATTCCAGCCCTTCATTACATTTACCGGGGATTGGAAAATTTCTTCATCAACAGTTAGTTCCTCAATAAATCGTGAAAGTCTACCTCTTTGTTTTTTTATAAGGCTATAGAAAAGTGCCGGATCGTTATACCCTGCGTCAATGATTTTCTGACGTTCTTGTATTCTCTGGAGTGCAACCTCTATTCTGCATTGTTTCCGAAGAGAGGAAGTTGTGATTTTCTTTTGAAAAGTAAAGGGATTGTTGGGGTCAGGTGGACGACCATTTTGTTTCCATTGAAAGAATGCTATTTTTTTTATATCTGATATTGCTTGAGAAATATTTTCAGTCATAATTTGTAATTTCTTCTTCCGTACCTTTTTTTTCTTTTTGGGAGCAACAGCCAAAATAGCTTTAGTAAGGGTATGGTTGAGAGTCTGAAAAGTTACATCCAGTTCATTAGGGTTAATTGGATCGACTTTTAAAAAAGCTATGCCTTCTTCAACTAGAATTTTTTATTTATCTCTATCTATATTGTTCCATTTGACCTTATGGTTGGTAGTCACCTGCGTTTGACTTTCAGAATTAATGCAGGGATGTTCATATATTTGAGTTGTAGTAGAATTGGAAGATGATCCGAGACGTTTGAAATAATGTCAGGTTTTTCAATATTTATTATGTAATCTTTAAATTTCTCTTGGTAAAGTATATAATCAATTGCAGAAGATGATATGCCACTGGTATGTGTATAGGTAATTCCAACTTCTGTAGTAGACAAGTTATGGTCGGACATGAAGTCAAGTATATAATTTTTTCTATTAGAGTTATTTTCCTTAAAAATATTTTCCTTAAAATCTCCACCAATAATTATCTGGTGAGTGACTTTATAAACTTCCATGATCTCATGTAATTGGTCAATACATTCGTAAAGTTCATTTAGATGGTTATCTGACGATTTACAAGGAAGATAAATAGAAATAAATAAAAGTTTCTGATTTCCAGACAACTCAATACACTGTATTCTCTCATTTCCAATTGGTAAAGTTGTAACAAGTTTGTCAAGATCCTTTTTCCACAATATAGCTACACCTCCATAACCACGAGGCATATGAAGCGGTTGTATAGGATCATTAGAATCAACTGATTTACCCGTTCCAGTAAAATCATTATGTAGTTTGTTTCTAAAGGGTCTGTTTCTAGTATTAATCTAGTAGCTCTCTTTTGTAACTTTAATATCATATTTAAACCCTCACTGCTACAACTACTCCACACTATACAACAATAATCAATTAGTGGCAAGATATAACCATTATGGAATAATTTTCTGCAGTCTAGATTTAGAATTTTTTTAATCTTTAATAGTAGATAGAGTCTAGATGATATTTTTGAGCAGATCACGGGTCAATTTTAATGCCTAAAAGACTTTCGCATGTGAAATATTGTATCACTTGATTGTTAATAGTTAAACAACTCTCATTGTAATGTGGCATTGCTCTTAACCGATCGCACTAAACTGTAATATTGTTCTTGTATGTGATATTTTTGAGCAGATCACGGGTCAATTTTAATGCCTAAAAGACTTTCGCATGTGGAATATTGTATCACTTGATTGTTAATAGTTAAACAACTCTCATTGTAATGTGGCATTGCTCTTAACCGATCGCACTAAACTGTTATATTGTTCTTGTATGTGTCTTTGTTCAATTGTTGATATTACTTTTACTGTTTGGTCTGTTTTATGTGATATCCATTTGACGTGGCTCGGTACTTATACATCCCGTCAATGTGTTTGTATCATCTTTCATTTTTACTGGTGTGTTTTGTATATGCGACCTTTTGTGCTTCCATGTTTCTTATAAGGTGACTATGTACCTTTAAGGATCCCGGCATTATGTAATAGTTCTATTAAATGTCATTATGTTGTTGATCTATCATAAATTTAATAATACTTTGAACGACAAACGACAAAATTATATCATCGCGTAGTAGTATTAACCATATATGTATTCTTACAAATTCTAAAGAACTGCTGGATAATGTTTAATCTCAGTCCGTTTCTGTAATTAATTCTAACATAAATTTTGATTTTATAACCCTGCATTCCACCAACTCCTTAAGAAATTATGATTGTTTTAAATGGACATTGAACGACAAAATTTCGTTTTTATGACGTTTGCATTTGTAGACGCTCAACACGCGAAACAAGGAATGTGTTTTATAATTTGATAGATGCTTATTGTGTTTAATGTATATGTTTGTTTGTCTTGAGATTGTAACTCAGTGATGACTGCTGAGACCATATTTTGACTATTTCACCGATTATGTCTGTTTTGCACATGCATCGTTGTAAAAACAACGGAGGTTGATGCGACTGTGATAAAAATGAGAGGTTTAGCGCTATAAAACCAGGTCCAATCCACCATGTCCTACATTTGAAAATGCCTTGTTGTCCATTCGTTTGATTTGTTTTATCTTTTGATTTTGCCATTTGATTAGGGACTTTCCGTTTTGAATTTTCCCCGAAGTTCAGTATTTTTGTGATTTTACTTTTTTGTGCTACATTGGGTTGTAGTAAGAATATACTTCTTCATCCTAGCAATTCTCTATATTGGTATCAATGCGATGTCTACAATATTAATCACAAAACGCTTACATATCAAGCAAACTGTTGCCAACATACAAACGATCACAACAGTAGCCACAAGGATCATTGTAAAGAAAAGGTTGATTTATAACACCTATTTCCACTTTAAAAAAAGGTTAATGTGTCCATAACATATAATAGTACAATGCAGAGGCTAACTTCAAAATAGGTATGTTAACCCCGCCACATTATGTATATATGTGCCTGTATCAAGTCAGGAGCCTGTAATTCAGTGGTTGTCGTTTCTTTATGTGTTACATATTTGTTTTTCGTTCATTTTTTATATAGATAAGGCCGTTAGTTTTCTCGTTTGAATTGTTTTACATTGTCATTTCGGGGCTTTTATAGCTGACTATGCGGTTTGGGCTTTGCTCATTGTTGGAGGCCGTACGGTGAACTATAGTTGTTAATTTCTGTGTCATTTTGGTCTTCTGTGGAGAGTTGTCTCATTAGCAATCATACCACATTTTCTTTTTTATATGTATTGTAAGAAATGTAAATTGCTCTACTCGTTTACATTATTTGTTTTCTAATGTATTTAATAAACAACAAATTCGTCATTATAAAATAGTAAATGCTTTTGTTAAAACACTTTTGAATTAGACATTTAAAATAAAATATTGGTTAAAAGATTAATATGAATATTAAAAAACAAGTTGATATCTACTCTGCAGAAGTTAATTGTTCCATTTGTGTGATAGTAACTATAGTCGTCTGATCATCATGGTTGTCTTTCGACCAATATACCAGTGTTTCCCCCAGTAATTTTCTTCTTGATCATCGTTTAACCAAGTATTGGAACCTACTGTGTACCACCATGGTCCGTTGGATGTTGCATGATTACGACCACCACTGTTGTCACGATCTATTGCTGAGAATTTTCCAGAAGATTGTCGTTGTAAAGAAAAGCGATTATACATTATTTTGTAACATGTCGAACAAAATTTATTGTTTTGCTTGCTTTTAAGTGTGAAATATTTCATGCATATTAAAAACGATATAAAAAAAAACCAGAAGATAAATTTAGCAATGTAGGTACACCTGGATGAAGGGACATATCCTTGAAGAATAACCTATAGAGGAAGAAGATACCAAGTGGACAATAACAACCAACATAACATTACCATGACCAAAGAGGCATACAATTGTCCGCACAACATACAGATGTATTTTAAGATTCAGCAACAAGAACTCTACTAAAATAAGGAAGGATATCAGGAAGGGTATGTTGTCTAGGTCCACCGATGGGTTTGTTATGTTACAAATGGCACGAACGATGACAAGTCGCGTTCATAGGCGAGTGACTTATTTCAAAAAGACGCTTAGTTAACGACTTTAATGCACCCACCTAACACACGGCTGTATTATATATCATTCGAAAGCTGTTAATCTGTACTTTCTGTTTTGCCTGGTCGTAAAAAAATCGTACGGTGCAATTTTTGTTAAATCAAGGTCAAAGGTCATGAAAAAACATTCCAATTTTTGCGATTACTAAATAAAACGCCATTTTTTAATTCTTGTACCATAAAATTTTCCAAAAGAGCATATGAACTTTATGGAACATGATACATAATTTCCAAATCAAACAAAAAATACGAGATTCGATGCGCAAAATTTCCCGAAAATTGAAATTTATCACAAATCCTAAAAAAATTAAAAATTATTCAAAAAGCAAAAAATATCTTGGGGAATCGATATTTGTATGCTAAAAAAATAGATCAATGTATATGTTTTAGGTCAAGGAATATTTGTTTTGTAATTTTAAGATGCAATTATAAATTACTGTTCATGGAACAGCCTTCTATTGAAGTGTTTGCAGTTGCCCAAAAATCTACCATCTGCAAATAGCGATCATTTTGTTAATCTATGTTAAAATAGCACATCGCTTATTGTGAATATCAGGGAGGAGAATGATTTTCCATAATAAAAGAAGGGGTATTTAAAGTAAGAAAAGAATATATGCGAGGTAATTGAGGTTAAAATATGCTTTTTACGAAGTCAAACTTTTTTACTTTTTGTAATCATGTTTAAATGCAAACATCGGCTGTTGTTTGCTCTATGGTCGGGTGGTTGTCGCTTTGACATATTCACCATTTCCTTTCTCAATTCTATTACTTTGCCCCTAAATCGTAGGCAACATTGAAATAAGTGACCTTGTTTAGAAACCCTTGGTTGCCTAAAGCGGGATGTAAACGGACTAAATAAAATGCGGCTGCTTCTTATTTAGTTTAAAATCATGTTATAGTAAGTCATATTAAATGTGTTTAGAAGTTTAATCGCTTTAATTATTTGAATAAAAGATGCTTTGAGTATGTTCTACATAAGCTTTAAAAATACAAATGCATGTCATTGTGTATGTAAAACACTATAAGCAGTTGTGAAATAACAAAATGAAAAAGTTAAATACCCTTCCTGACCTCATAAGATCATTCGCTGTTTTAGGAGTGTTCGTTTTCATGGTATGCTGTGTTTTTTTGGAATGTTGTTCGTCTCTTGGACTTTAATTTTATTTTGTTCATGGTTTTAATTAACTTTATTTGATTCATGGTTTGAGATGTTGATTGTCCTTTTGGTATTATTTTACTTTAAAGACATTAACTTGCAGTAATGAAAATTGGCCAAAAAACACCTCAAAGTAAAGTGAAGAAGATTAACGCAATAAGACAAATATCCGCGAAAATAACTTAATTTGCTAACGGTGATATATATATAGACCCAAATCGTTATCATGATACATTTAGCTACACTGATCTATAATTGTTAAACCTTTTACTACTTGAATAATGACGAAATATATCAAAGGGACATCAAACTAATAATTAAAAACGAACTGACAAAGCCGGGCAAAAAACGAACAAGACAAGCAACAGTATACAAAACACAACATATAAAACTACAGATTGAGCAACACAAACCCCTCCAAAAAAATTTTGTGTGAACTCAGGGGCTCCCAAAGGGTAGGCAGATCATGTTCTACATGTGACACCCTTCTTAGTTTAAACATATTTATTTATAGTGGATCGGGAACTTAAATTATTCGCTTTCCATTTTGCTGGTGCGAGTGCTGCCTTGTAGCGGCATTAGCCTCCTCTTTTTCGAAATCTACAAAGGTGTGTTTAACATGCAAGAGATATGGCTCTCTCTTAATACGGGTCAGCCATTTATCGTCCCCTTCCGACGGACTTTCATCGTTTCCTCAAGACCATACTCACAAATGGTGTCTAGGAAGAGCCAAAAATTCAGTCCCTGAAATTTTCATCACGGAACGGGAATCGAACCAGGAACATTTGTGTTAGTAGTCCGATGCACTAACCACTACACCACGGCTCTCTTTTACCCGTCTTGTGGCTCATGTATTTCCTAACTCGGTGCCAAGCCTTATTCGGTTGGTGACATTCATGGCAGAATTGACGGCAATTTAGTTACGTCGATGGAACTTATCAGTCGTCATCAGTGGCGAAACAGATACCTCGTAATTGTCAAACAACTCGTAGTGGCGTCCATGAAATTTTGAAAGGGATGATTTCAACTTTGCATTTGAACTCTGGTTTAAAACATGTTTAAACCACCATTTTTCTTCAAATGTCCTGTACCAAGTCAGGCATATGGCAGTTGGTATCGAATAATCTGTTTCTTTGTATGTTGGCGTTTGTTTTTGTAGCAGTTCTGTGTTTCTGTTATATCGTTGTGATCCTCTTATAGTTGATGCGTTTTCCTAGTTTTTGCTTTGTGACCCGGATTTATTTCAGTTACTAGTAAATCGATTGATGACCATTGAATAGCGGTATACTATAGTTGCCTTTATTTCAGAGGAGTTGAGGCTCAATGCAATCGGTCTCCTCCTTTAGTAGTATAGATATGCAGGCGTTGCTATAATGTTGTTACATAGAAATGAAAAGTTTATATTTTGGTAGTAAGGGGTGTTTTTATGGGTTGTTTTATGCTCATCTCTTTTGTCGTAAAACTTGTTCTCAACCAACCCTCATCATCGATTTCAAGATACGTGATAGAGTAAACTATATTTGTTGAGTCTTTTATTTTCAATTTCAATGGAAAATACGAGTCCAACATTGTCACAAATGTTACACTATTCAGTCTGGTAGTTACAATGCAGATTGCAATCTCTTGGTTTCACCCCCTTTATTTCAAGCAATAAGATGATTCGCGCACATATTTTTTACTCTAAATTTTTCAGATTCTTAAGAATTTGTTTATTAAATCTTATATTGACCACATAAAATGTTTAAATAGGAAGAAATGCTTAAAAGCTGTTTTTCGCAGATGGCGGTATTTTGGGCAACTGTATGAGTTGTTATGATTTGCTGTTTTATTAGAAGTAAGCATAATTTTAGGAAATTTTATGATGTCAAAAACTTCTTTGATAGTCATTACAGGGTTTTACTTAGTTTTAATTGATTAGCATTTGCACTAGAAAGAAAAATTTGGGTTTTCACACATTTTGTTAACTTTTACTCGAATTTCAGGAAACATGTGCTCTCTGTCAAACATGTCAAAAACACGCTTTAAATATTAAAAAATGCATTTGAATAATGACTGTTAATCTCTCTGCTAAAAGTTTAAATTGTTTGCATATGTGAATTTAGTAAATAAAAGTCATATTATGCAATCAGGCTGAAATCTTAAAAGATATGCACTTATTCGTCCTTGACCTTTGATCTTGATTTGACGGAAATTGCACCGTACGATTTTTTTACGACCGGGCAAAACAGATAGTACAGATGTGTAGCTTTCAAATGATATATAATTTAGCCCTGTGTTAGGTAGGTGCATTAAAAATTTAATTTTATGGTTAAAGTCACTCGCCTATCAGGGATGTCACAATAGAAACAAAAGAGGATATGATAATAACAACAATTATGTCAATAAATCCAAATAAATTCAACTGATAGAAGAGATGTCAAATTTACTACCGGTACATTTTATCTGGATCTCTTTGTTAAAAAGCTTCCCCTTACTCCGTACTAATCAACTCTACAAAGGATATCATGGATCACAAGCTCCTGATATTGTATCCAATGTGAGATATACATTCCGGGCGAGTGCCCTGCTGAAAGTTTTTCATGAAAATATGATCAGTTTGCAATTGCAAAATAGAAATCATCTCTTTGCAGTTCAGTTCTCAGACACATCATCATAGTTTCTAATTTCTATATGTAATTCAAAGAACATAATTTTTTATCAATAGCGGTAAGAAGATTGACACAGTCTATTCCAATAATAATGCAGATTGTTTGTAGACAAAACTCATCCTCAAGGCGTAATAGATTTATTGTTAATGAAAGAAATCAAATTTGTCATTATTTCAGTTTCAGAGAGCTTTTTGTTTAAATAAATAGTGGTTTTTAACATAGTATGATTGGTTAATTTCCTGAAACAAGATGTACGTTTCTGCGTGGGTCAATCGTTTTTATGAAACAAAGGGAACTCATTCTTTCAGTCTGTCTTTAATTTGTCTGTAAAAAATAAAGAAGTCAAATATGTTGATACTATTACAGGAGAAGAGGGACTTAGATTGTACTTTCTCTTACAGATCTTTTAATTTTTAAGTATCAACATTTTATTTACACCGCCTCTAAAGTATGCTGTTTATGGAAAATGCAAAGAGAGAATATATTTTAAGCGAAAAATTTCCTACGCATAGCTGCAACTTTGTCAATAAGTAAAATATTTGGGTAATATTGGTATCAAACGAATGTTTAAAAATTTTGAATTGCTGTAGAAGACTTGATGAAAGTTTATTCAGAAAAATACAAAAAAAGTGAAATTTAAATAGAACCACATATGTCCCCGTTGCTCGGATAAGAAGCACTATATTTTTGTAACATCAAACGAAATTTGGGTATTTTAAGTTGTATGTAGCACCGGTGTGCAAAAGAGGGGCGAAAGATACCAGAGGGACAATCAAACAGACAGATCAAAAATAAACTGACAACGCCATGGTTACAAGAAAAAGACAAACAGACAAATAATTGTACATAAGACACAATATAGAAAACGACAGACTAAGCAATACGAACCCCCAACAAAAACTAGGATGATCTCAGGTTCTGCGGAAGGGTAAGCAGATTCTGCTCCACATGTGGCACCCGTCGTGTTGTTCCTGTTATTACAAACCCGGTAAATAGTCTAATTCGGTAGGTCACGTTCGTGAAAAGGGAACGGAATTTAGTTACGTCTAACACAAACATTGATAACGTTTTATGTTCATATCACATACTATATACCTATTTTATTTAACATAAAATAGTTCTTGTGCATTTTGAGTTCACAACAGTAAGTCATGCTAAATGGACAATGTGATAGGGAATCTAATTATTTTAATTGTAACAACAGAACAAAAAAACGTGAAACGCCTATGAGAATACACAATATACGTACCTGCTGTCCCACTATAGTCATTGACTGTAAGCTGGTACTGGGATGCAGCATCACCCAGTATGAATGACTTGTATAAAGCATATGGAATAGGATCCCAGTTAGGGCAACCAGTCCGGTACCCACGAATGTAGTTCTTAAAAAAAATATATAACTTTTGTTATAAATTGTGTAGTGTTATTATTTCACTAGTTCTGTAACTGAATGTAGTTTTATTTGAAAGGGTAGGCTTTCTAGTTTGAATTTCTGTAAAAATTTTGATTGATTTAAATGTAATCTGGCGTCAGTACATAGAGTAAATTGCCTAAATTCTAGCCTTTATTCTTTCCCGGAAGTAGACAGACTGACCCTGTTGTCAATAAAAACAAAATTTTGCAACGGAATGCCGGTCATGAGGCACTGAGATTGCACTTAGACACTTCTAAATGAATGCCTAACATGAACCAGAAGTCCCAAGGTGGCTATCAAAATTATTTATTGAACAGGACCCTATGTATTTACTATGATTTTCAATGCGTTCCAATGGGGCAAATAATTGGGTCCCCGTTCCTGTCAGAGAGCATGTTTTGAACATTTTAATCTGCAATTGTCAGCTCATTTTTAAAGTTTCATGGATGAAATTTGGCTACAGGCTTCAAAATTTAATAAGGAAAACAATGGTGTAATTATTTTTAAAATTTGAATTAAACTTTTTAAATTAAATTGAAATTTAAATTTATGAAATTTAAAAAAGTTTGTTTTTCAATTTAAAGTTTAAAAGGGGGTCACAGAAAGGTCATAGTTGTCTGTAATATGTATTCCTACACTTGCAAGTTAAAATGGAGGGATTTTTGAAAAATATCAGCAAATAGTATTAGAAAAAGTCACAGGGAAAGAAATAATAAATGTGTTATATGGGATCAGGGGACAGTGAAAGATGGAAAATATGGGCTTATTTCTTTCTAATATCTTATTTCTGGGACCTGGAAACAGAAAATAAACCCATAGTTTCAGTTTTAGGTTTTTAATAAGTTTTTGATAAATTGTGGCTATTAAATAAATCATTTAAATGCCACGGTTCAGTTATGAAAGTTGTGTGCGAATCCAGCTAACATTTATTTAGAGCCGCATCACATACATAGCCACATATTATTGTGTGAACTCAGAAACACTTGCCAGGGGCTCTCTAATTTTACATTTTTTGGAAGATATTTAAGGGGTAGGGCTATAATATAGCTTATACAAGCAATTTAAACTCAATGTACAACAATTTAAGACTCCCTTTTAAAGATTTTGATGGTCCTTAAAAGGACCGTTAATTTTATCTGTATCTATTTCAGCAGTAAATGAATAGAGCTATATCTTCCTTGGTTTTGGATCTTTTGGAGATCTGCTTCTGGTTAAGGAAACACTTAGTGCTCTTTTAATAGTTTCACTGTTTGAATTTCATTTTAATTAATGCTTCTTTCCTAAGTTTCATTTTTAAAAGTTCCTGCATTATTAACTTGTCTTTGTTATCTATATTCAGGTTGGTGAACTTGGACTAAAGTACATGGATCCCAGCCACCAACAGTTTCAGTGTCCAAGAGAACACACATATGAACTAGTGGGACATTTAGAGCAGTCAAAAGTACAACAACGCACAGTAGCGTTAGGCGGTCAGGAAGATCAAGGATTTCCCTTCACATCTGTTAAACTATAGGAGGTGCTGTTTGACTGGTTTTAGCTACAAGTGAGAACTTCTCTGCATCTAGCCTCTTATATTGTATTTTAAATGAACTTAGCAGACTATTTGAAGACTTTGTCTCATATTTTATACCATTGTTTATGGGGTATGCTTGTTTTGCATATGTAATTCTTTAAAACAGAAGATTTTTTAATTTTAATTGAAAAAAATAATATTTTTAATTTATTTTTAAACAAATTTTGGTTTCAACTAGATTTCCATACAAAGAATGAATTTGTCTACCTTATGCAATTTACAGAATGTAAATATCTCTTGAAATAAAAAAGTTTTGCTGATTTTTAGCATATTTTCTTCATGAATTTAAGATTTTCTCCGATCAATTTTCTGGTATTTGAGATGTTATAGATAAGGATCTATAATTCTGTAACTGTTTGATCAAATTTTTTGAAACTTTGCACAATAACTACTGAGATGTATATCTTTATTTTAAAAGTGCAGTTTTAAGTCTGGGAAAAAAAATAAAGTCTGACAGGAATAGGATCCCAGTTAGGGCAACCAGTCCGGTACCCACGAATGTAGTTCTTAAAAAAAATATATAACTTTTGTTATAAATTGTGTAGTGTTATTATTTCACTAGTTCTGTAACTGAATGTAGTTTTATTTGAAAGGGTAGGCTTTCTAGTTTGAATTTCTGTAAAAATTTTGATTGATTTAAATGTAATCTGGCGTCAGTACATAGAGTAAATTGCCTAAATTCTAGCCTTTATTCTTTCCCGGAAGTAGACAGACTGACCCTGTTGTCAATAAAAACAAAATTTTGCAACGGAATGCCGGTCATGAGGCACTGAGATTGCACTTAGACACTTCTAAATGAATGCCTAACATGAACCAGAAGTCCCAAGGTGGCTATCAAAATTATTTATTGAACAGGACCCTATGTATTTACTATGATTTTCAATGCGTTCCAATGGGGCAAATAATTGGGTCCCCGTTCCTGTCAGAGAGCATGTTTTGAACATTTTAATCTGCAATTGTCAGCTCATTTTTAAAGTTTCATGGATGAAATTTGGCTACAGGCTTCAAAATTTAATAAGGAAAACAATGGTGTAATTATTTTTAAAATTTGAATTAAACTTTTTAAATTAAATTGAAATTTAAATTTATGAAATTTAAAAAAGTTTGTTTTTCAATTTAAAGTTTAAAAGGGGGTCACAGAAAGGTCATAGTTGTCTGTAATATGTATTCCTACACTTGCAAGTTAAAATGGAGGGATTTTTGAAAAATATCAGCAAATAGTATTAGAAAAAGTCACAGGGAAAGAAATAATAAATGTGTTATATGGGATCAGGGGACAGTGAAAGATGGAAAATATGGGCTTATTTCTTTCTAATATCTTATTTCTGGGACCTGGAAACAGAAAATAAACCCATAGTTTCAGTTTTAGGTTTTTAATAAGTTTTTGATAAATTGTGGCTATTAAATAAATCATTTAAATGCCACGGTTCAGTTATGAAAGTTGTGTGCGAATCCAGCTAACATTTATTTAGAGCCGCATCACATACATAGCCACATATTATTGTGTGAACTCAGAAACACTTGCCAGGGGCTCTCTAATTTTACATTTTTTGGAAGATATTTAAGGGGTAGGGCTATAATATAGCTTATACAAGCAATTTAAACTCAATGTACAACAATTTAAGACTCCCTTTTAAAGATTTTGATGGTCCTTAAAAGGACCGTTAATTTTATCTGTATCTATTTCAGCAGTAAATGAATAGAGCTATATCTTCCTTGGTTTTGGATCTTTTGGAGATCTGCTTCTGGTTAAGGAAACACTTAGTGCTCTTTTAATAGTTTCACTGTTTGAATTTCATTTTAATTAATGCTTCTTTCCTAAGTTTCATTTTTAAAAGTTCCTGCATTATTAACTTGTCTTTGTTATCTATATTCAGGTTGGTGAACTTGGACTAAAGTACATGGATCCCAGCCACCAACAGTTTCAGTGTCCAAGAGAACACACATATGAACTAGTGGGACATTTAGAGCAGTCAAAAGTACAACAACGCACAGTAGCGTTAGGCGGTCAGGAAGATCAAGGATTTCCCTTCACATCTGTTAAACTATAGGAGGTGCTGTTTGACTGGTTTTAGCTACAAGTGAGAACTTCTCTGCATCTAGCCTCTTATATTGTATTTTAAATGAACTTAGCAGACTATTTGAAGACTTTGTCTCATATTTTATACCATTGTTTATGGGGTATGCTTGTTTTGCATATGTAATTCTTTAAAACAGAAGATTTTTTAATTTTAATTGAAAAAAATAATATTTTTAATTTATTTTTAAACAAATTTTGGTTTCAACTAGATTTCCATACAAAGAATGAATTTGTCTACCTTATGCAATTTACAGAATGTAAATATCTCTTGAAATAAAAAAGTTTTGCTGATTTTTAGCATATTTTCTTCATGAATTTAAGATTTTCTCCGATCAATTTTCTGGTATTTGAGATGTTATAGATAAGGATCTATAATTCTGTAACTGTTTGATCAAATTTTTTGAAACTTTGCACAATAACTACTGAGATGTATATCTTTATTTTAAAAGTGCAGTTTTAAGTCTGGGAAAAAAAATAAAGTCTGACAGGAATAGGATCCCAGTTAGGGCAACCAGTCCGGTACCCACGAATGTAGTTCTTAAAAAAAATATATAACTTTTGTTATAAATTGTGTAGTGTTATTATTTCACTAGTTCTGTAACTGAATGTAGTTTTATTTGAAAGGGTAGGCTTTCTAGTTTGAATTTCTGTAAAAATTTTGATTGATTTAAATGTAATCTGGCGTCAGTACATAGAGTAAATTGCCTAAATTCTAGCCTTTATTCTTTCCCGGAAGTAGACAGACTGACCCTGTTGTCAATAAAAACAAAATTTTGCAACGGAATGCCGGTCATGAGGCACTGAGATTGCACTTAGACACTTCTAAATGAATGCCTAACATGAACCAGAAGTCCCAAGGTGGCTATCAAAATTATTTATTGAACAGGACCCTATGTATTTACTATGATTTTCAATGCGTTCCAATGGGGCAAATAATTGGGTCCCCGTTCCTGTCAGAGAGCATGTTTTGAACATTTTAATCTGCAATTGTCAGCTCATTTTTAAAGTTTCATGGATGAAATTTGGCTACAGGCTTCAAAATTTAATAAGGAAAACAATGGTGTAATTATTTTTAAAATTTGAATTAAACTTTTTAAATTAAATTGAAATTTAAATTTATGAAATTTAAAAAAGTTTGTTTTTCAATTTAAAGTTTAAAAGGGGGTCACAGAAAGGTCATAGTTGTCTGTAATATGTATTCCTACACTTGCAAGTTAAAATGGAGGGATTTTTGAAAAATATCAGCAAATAGTATTAGAAAAAGTCACAGGGAAAGAAATAATAAATGTGTTATATGGGATCAGGGGACAGTGAAAGATGGAAAATATGGGCTTATTTCTTTCTAATATCTTATTTCTGGGACCTGGAAACAGAAAATAAACCCATAGTTTCAGTTTTAGGTTTTTAATAAGTTTTTGATAAATTGTGGCTATTAAATAAATCATTTAAATGCCACGGTTCAGTTATGAAAGTTGTGTGCGAATCCAGCTAACATTTATTTAGAGCCGCATCACATACATAGCCACATATTATTGTGTGAACTCAGAAACACTTGCCAGGGGCTCTCTAATTTTACATTTTTTGGAAGATATTTAAGGGGTAGGGCTATAATATAGCTTATACAAGCAATTTAAACTCAATGTACAACAATTTAAGACTCCCTTTTAAAGATTTTGATGGTCCTTAAAAGGACCGTTAATTTTATCTGTATCTATTTCAGCAGTAAATGAATAGAGCTATATCTTCCTTGGTTTTGGATCTTTTGGAGATCTGCTTCTGGTTAAGGAAACACTTAGTGCTCTTTTAATAGTTTCACTGTTTGAATTTCATTTTAATTAATGCTTCTTTCCTAAGTTTCATTTTTAAAAGTTCCTGCATTATTAACTTGTCTTTGTTATCTATATTCAGGTTGGTGAACTTGGACTAAAGTACATGGATCCCAGCCACCAACAGTTTCAGTGTCCAAGAGAACACACATATGAACTAGTGGGACATTTAGAGCAGTCAAAAGTACAACAACGCACAGTAGCGTTAGGCGGTCAGGAAGATCAAGGATTTCCCTTCACATCTGTTAAACTATAGGAGGTGCTGTTTGACTGGTTTTAGCTACAAGTGAGAACTTCTCTGCATCTAGCCTCTTATATTGTATTTTAAATGAACTTAGCAGACTATTTGAAGACTTTGTCTCATATTTTATACCATTGTTTATGGGGTATGCTTGTTTTGCATATGTAATTCTTTAAAACAGAAGATTTTTTAATTTTAATTGAAAAAAATAATATTTTTAATTTATTTTTAAACAAATTTTGGTTTCAACTAGATTTCCATACAAAGAATGAATTTGTCTACCTTATGCAATTTACAGAATGTAAATATCTCTTGAAATAAAAAAGTTTTGCTGATTTTTAGCATATTTTCTTCATGAATTTAAGATTTTCTCCGATCAATTTTCTGGTATTTGAGATGTTATAGATAAGGATCTATAATTCTGTAACTGTTTGATCAAATTTTTTGAAACTTTGCACAATAACTACTGAGATGTATATCTTTATTTTAAAAGTGCAGTTTTAAGTCTGGGAAAAAAAATAAAGTCTGACAGGAATAGGATCCCAGTTAGGGCAACCAGTCCGGTACCCACGAATGTAGTTCTTAAAAAAAATATATAACTTTTGTTATAAATTGTGTAGTGTTATTATTTCACTAGTTCTGTAACTGAATGTAGTTTTATTTGAAAGGGTAGGCTTTCTAGTTTGAATTTCTGTAAAAATTTTGATTGATTTAAATGTAATCTGGCGTCAGTACATAGAGTAAATTGCCTAAATTCTAGCCTTTATTCTTTCCCGGAAGTAGACAGACTGACCCTGTTGTCAATAAAAACAAAATTTTGCAACGGAATGCCGGTCATGAGGCACTGAGATTGCACTTAGACACTTCTAAATGAATGCCTAACATGAACCAGAAGTCCCAAGGTGGCTATCAAAATTATTTATTGAACAGGACCCTATGTATTTACTATGATTTTCAATGCGTTCCAATGGGGCAAATAATTGGGTCCCCGTTCCTGTCAGAGAGCATGTTTTGAACATTTTAATCTGCAATTGTCAGCTCATTTTTAAAGTTTCATGGATGAAATTTGGCTACAGGCTTCAAAATTTAATAAGGAAAACAATGGTGTAATTATTTTTAAAATTTGAATTAAACTTTTTAAATTAAATTGAAATTTAAATTTATGAAATTTAAAAAAGTTTGTTTTTCAATTTAAAGTTTAAAAGGGGGTCACAGAAAGGTCATAGTTGTCTGTAATATGTATTCCTACACTTGCAAGTTAAAATGGAGGGATTTTTGAAAAATATCAGCAAATAGTATTAGAAAAAGTCACAGGGAAAGAAATAATAAATGTGTTATATGGGATCAGGGGACAGTGAAAGATGGAAAATATGGGCTTATTTCTTTCTAATATCTTATTTCTGGGACCTGGAAACAGAAAATAAACCCATAGTTTCAGTTTTAGGTTTTTAATAAGTTTTTGATAAATTGTGGCTATTAAATAAATCATTTAAATGCCACGGTTCAGTTATGAAAGTTGTGTGCGAATCCAGCTAACATTTATTTAGAGCCGCATCACATACATAGCCACATATTATTGTGTGAACTCAGAAACACTTGCCAGGGGCTCTCTAATTTTACATTTTTTGGAAGATATTTAAGGGGTAGGGCTATAATATAGCTTATACAAGCAATTTAAACTCAATGTACAACAATTTAAGACTCCCTTTTAAAGATTTTGATGGTCCTTAAAAGGACCGTTAATTTTATCTGTATCTATTTCAGCAGTAAATGAATAGAGCTATATCTTCCTTGGTTTTGGATCTTTTGGAGATCTGCTTCTGGTTAAGGAAACACTTAGTGCTCTTTTAATAGTTTCACTGTTTGAATTTCATTTTAATTAATGCTTCTTTCCTAAGTTTCATTTTTAAAAGTTCCTGCATTATTAACTTGTCTTTGTTATCTATATTCAGGTTGGTGAACTTGGACTAAAGTACATGGATCCCAGCCACCAACAGTTTCAGTGTCCAAGAGAACACACATATGAACTAGTGGGACATTTAGAGCAGTCAAAAGTACAACAACGCACAGTAGCGTTAGGCGGTCAGGAAGATCAAGGATTTCCCTTCACATCTGTTAAACTATAGGAGGTGCTGTTTGACTGGTTTTAGCTACAAGTGAGAACTTCTCTGCATCTAGCCTCTTATATTGTATTTTAAATGAACTTAGCAGACTATTTGAAGACTTTGTCTCATATTTTATACCATTGTTTATGGGGTATGCTTGTTTTGCATATGTAATTCTTTAAAACAGAAGATTTTTTAATTTTAATTGAAAAAAATAATATTTTTAATTTATTTTTAAACAAATTTTGGTTTCAACTAGATTTCCATACAAAGAATGAATTTGTCTACCTTATGCAATTTACAGAATGTAAATATCTCTTGAAATAAAAAAGTTTTGCTGATTTTTAGCATATTTTCTTCATGAATTTAAGATTTTCTCCGATCAATTTTCTGGTATTTGAGATGTTATAGATAAGGATCTATAATTCTGTAACTGTTTGATCAAATTTTTTGAAACTTTGCACAATAACTACTGAGATGTATATCTTTATTTTAAAAGTGCAGTTTTAAGTCTGGGAAAAAAAATAAAGTCTGACAGGAATAGGATCCCAGTTAGGGCAACCAGTCCGGTACCCACGAATGTAGTTCTTAAAAAAAATATATAACTTTTGTTATAAATTGTGTAGTGTTATTATTTCACTAGTTCTGTAACTGAATGTAGTTTTATTTGAAAGGGTAGGCTTTCTAGTTTGAATTTCTGTAAAAATTTTGATTGATTTAAATGTAATCTGGCGTCAGTACATAGAGTAAATTGCCTAAATTCTAGCCTTTATTCTTTCCCGGAAGTAGACAGACTGACCCTGTTGTCAATAAAAACAAAATTTTGCAACGGAATGCCGGTCATGAGGCACTGAGATTGCACTTAGACACTTCTAAATGAATGCCTAACATGAACCAGAAGTCCCAAGGTGGCTATCAAAATTATTTATTGAACAGGACCCTATGTATTTACTATGATTTTCAATGCGTTCCAATGGGGCAAATAATTGGGTCCCCGTTCCTGTCAGAGAGCATGTTTTGAACATTTTAATCTGCAATTGTCAGCTCATTTTTAAAGTTTCATGGATGAAATTTGGCTACAGGCTTCAAAATTTAATAAGGAAAACAATGGTGTAATTATTTTTAAAATTTGAATTAAACTTTTTAAATTAAATTGAAATTTAAATTTATGAAATTTAAAAAAGTTTGTTTTTCAATTTAAAGTTTAAAAGGGGGTCACAGAAAGGTCATAGTTGTCTGTAATATGTATTCCTACACTTGCAAGTTAAAATGGAGGGATTTTTGAAAAATATCAGCAAATAGTATTAGAAAAAGTCACAGGGAAAGAAATAATAAATGTGTTATATGGGATCAGGGGACAGTGAAAGATGGAAAATATGGGCTTATTTCTTTCTAATATCTTATTTCTGGGACCTGGAAACAGAAAATAAACCCATAGTTTCAGTTTTAGGTTTTTAATAAGTTTTTGATAAATTGTGGCTATTAAATAAATCATTTAAATGCCACGGTTCAGTTATGAAAGTTGTGTGCGAATCCAGCTAACATTTATTTAGAGCCGCATCACATACATAGCCACATATTATTGTGTGAACTCAGAAACACTTGCCAGGGGCTCTCTAATTTTACATTTTTTGGAAGATATTTAAGGGGTAGGGCTATAATATAGCTTATACAAGCAATTTAAACTCAATGTACAACAATTTAAGACTCCCTTTTAAAGATTTTGATGGTCCTTAAAAGGACCGTTAATTTTATCTGTATCTATTTCAGCAGTAAATGAATAGAGCTATATCTTCCTTGGTTTTGGATCTTTTGGAGATCTGCTTCTGGTTAAGGAAACACTTAGTGCTCTTTTAATAGTTTCACTGTTTGAATTTCATTTTAATTAATGCTTCTTTCCTAAGTTTCATTTTTAAAAGTTCCTGCATTATTAACTTGTCTTTGTTATCTATATTCAGGTTGGTGAACTTGGACTAAAGTACATGGATCCCAGCCACCAACAGTTTCAGTGTCCAAGAGAACACACATATGAACTAGTGGGACATTTAGAGCAGTCAAAAGTACAACAACGCACAGTAGCGTTAGGCGGTCAGGAAGATCAAGGATTTCCCTTCACATCTGTTAAACTATAGGAGGTGCTGTTTGACTGGTTTTAGCTACAAGTGAGAACTTCTCTGCATCTAGCCTCTTATATTGTATTTTAAATGAACTTAGCAGACTATTTGAAGACTTTGTCTCATATTTTATACCATTGTTTATGGGGTATGCTTGTTTTGCATATGTAATTCTTTAAAACAGAAGATTTTTTAATTTTAATTGAAAAAAATAATATTTTTAATTTATTTTTAAACAAATTTTGGTTTCAACTAGATTTCCATACAAAGAATGAATTTGTCTACCTTATGCAATTTACAGAATGTAAATATCTCTTGAAATAAAAAAGTTTTGCTGATTTTTAGCATATTTTCTTCATGAATTTAAGATTTTCTCCGATCAATTTTCTGGTATTTGAGATGTTATAGATAAGGATCTATAATTCTGTAACTGTTTGATCAAATTTTTTGAAACTTTGCACAATAACTACTGAGATGTATATCTTTATTTTAAAAGTGCAGTTTTAAGTCTGGGAAAAAAAATAAAGTCTGACAGGAATAGGATCCCAGTTAGGGCAACCAGTCCGGTACCCACGAATGTAGTTCTTAAAAAAAATATATAACTTTTGTTATAAATTGTGTAGTGTTATTATTTCACTAGTTCTGTAACTGAATGTAGTTTTATTTGAAAGGGTAGGCTTTCTAGTTTGAATTTCTGTAAAAATTTTGATTGATTTAAATGTAATCTGGCGTCAGTACATAGAGTAAATTGCCTAAATTCTAGCCTTTATTCTTTCCCGGAAGTAGACAGACTGACCCTGTTGTCAATAAAAACAAAATTTTGCAACGGAATGCCGGTCATGAGGCACTGAGATTGCACTTAGACACTTCTAAATGAATGCCTAACATGAACCAGAAGTCCCAAGGTGGCTATCAAAATTATTTATTGAACAGGACCCTATGTATTTACTATGATTTTCAATGCGTTCCAATGGGGCAAATAATTGGGTCCCCGTTCCTGTCAGAGAGCATGTTTTGAACATTTTAATCTGCAATTGTCAGCTCATTTTTAAAGTTTCATGGATGAAATTTGGCTACAGGCTTCAAAATTTAATAAGGAAAACAATGGTGTAATTATTTTTAAAATTTGAATTAAACTTTTTAAATTAAATTGAAATTTAAATTTATGAAATTTAAAAAAGTTTGTTTTTCAATTTAAAGTTTAAAAGGGGGTCACAGAAAGGTCATAGTTGTCTGTAATATGTATTCCTACACTTGCAAGTTAAAATGGAGGGATTTTTGAAAAATATCAGCAAATAGTATTAGAAAAAGTCACAGGGAAAGAAATAATAAATGTGTTATATGGGATCAGGGGACAGTGAAAGATGGAAAATATGGGCTTATTTCTTTCTAATATCTTATTTCTGGGACCTGGAAACAGAAAATAAACCCATAGTTTCAGTTTTAGGTTTTTAATAAGTTTTTGATAAATTGTGGCTATTAAATAAATCATTTAAATGCCACGGTTCAGTTATGAAAGTTGTGTGCGAATCCAGCTAACATTTATTTAGAGCCGCATCACATACATAGCCACATATTATTGTGTGAACTCAGAAACACTTGCCAGGGGCTCTCTAATTTTACATTTTTTGGAAGATATTTAAGGGGTAGGGCTATAATATAGCTTATACAAGCAATTTAAACTCAATGTACAACAATTTAAGACTCCCTTTTAAAGATTTTGATGGTCCTTAAAAGGACCGTTAATTTTATCTGTATCTATTTCAGCAGTAAATGAATAGAGCTATATCTTCCTTGGTTTTGGATCTTTTGGAGATCTGCTTCTGGTTAAGGAAACACTTAGTGCTCTTTTAATAGTTTCACTGTTTGAATTTCATTTTAATTAATGCTTCTTTCCTAAGTTTCATTTTTAAAAGTTCCTGCATTATTAACTTGTCTTTGTTATCTATATTCAGGTTGGTGAACTTGGACTAAAGTACATGGATCCCAGCCACCAACAGTTTCAGTGTCCAAGAGAACACACATATGAACTAGTGGGACATTTAGAGCAGTCAAAAGTACAACAACGCACAGTAGCGTTAGGCGGTCAGGAAGATCAAGGATTTCCCTTCACATCTGTTAAACTATAGGAGGTGCTGTTTGACTGGTTTTAGCTACAAGTGAGAACTTCTCTGCATCTAGCCTCTTATATTGTATTTTAAATGAACTTAGCAGACTATTTGAAGACTTTGTCTCATATTTTATACCATTGTTTATGGGGTATGCTTGTTTTGCATATGTAATTCTTTAAAACAGAAGATTTTTTAATTTTAATTGAAAAAAATAATATTTTTAATTTATTTTTAAACAAATTTTGGTTTCAACTAGATTTCCATACAAAGAATGAATTTGTCTACCTTATGCAATTTACAGAATGTAAATATCTCTTGAAATAAAAAAGTTTTGCTGATTTTTAGCATATTTTCTTCATGAATTTAAGATTTTCTCCGATCAATTTTCTGGTATTTGAGATGTTATAGATAAGGATCTATAATTCTGTAACTGTTTGATCAAATTTTTTGAAACTTTGCACAATAACTACTGAGATGTATATCTTTATTTTAAAAGTGCAGTTTTAAGTCTGGGAAAAAAAATAAAGTCTGACAGGAATAGGATCCCAGTTAGGGCAACCAGTCCGGTACCCACGAATGTAGTTCTTAAAAAAAATATATAACTTTTGTTATAAATTGTGTAGTGTTATTATTTCACTAGTTCTGTAACTGAATGTAGTTTTATTTGAAAGGGTAGGCTTTCTAGTTTGAATTTCTGTAAAAATTTTGATTGATTTAAATGTAATCTGGCGTCAGTACATAGAGTAAATTGCCTAAATTCTAGCCTTTATTCTTTCCCGGAAGTAGACAGACTGACCCTGTTGTCAATAAAAACAAAATTTTGCAACGGAATGCCGGTCATGAGGCACTGAGATTGCACTTAGACACTTCTAAATGAATGCCTAACATGAACCAGAAGTCCCAAGGTGGCTATCAAAATTATTTATTGAACAGGACCCTATGTATTTACTATGATTTTCAATGCGTTCCAATGGGGCAAATAATTGGGTCCCCGTTCCTGTCAGAGAGCATGTTTTGAACATTTTAATCTGCAATTGTCAGCTCATTTTTAAAGTTTCATGGATGAAATTTGGCTACAGGCTTCAAAATTTAATAAGGAAAACAATGGTGTAATTATTTTTAAAATTTGAATTAAACTTTTTAAATTAAATTGAAATTTAAATTTATGAAATTTAAAAAAGTTTGTTTTTCAATTTAAAGTTTAAAAGGGGGTCACAGAAAGGTCATAGTTGTCTGTAATATGTATTCCTACACTTGCAAGTTAAAATGGAGGGATTTTTGAAAAATATCAGCAAATAGTATTAGAAAAAGTCACAGGGAAAGAAATAATAAATGTGTTATATGGGATCAGGGGACAGTGAAAGATGGAAAATATGGGCTTATTTCTTTCTAATATCTTATTTCTGGGACCTGGAAACAGAAAATAAACCCATAGTTTCAGTTTTAGGTTTTTAATAAGTTTTTGATAAATTGTGGCTATTAAATAAATCATTTAAATGCCACGGTTCAGTTATGAAAGTTGTGTGCGAATCCAGCTAACATTTATTTAGAGCCGCATCACATACATAGCCACATATTATTGTGTGAACTCAGAAACACTTGCCAGGGGCTCTCTAATTTTACATTTTTTGGAAGATATTTAAGGGGTAGGGCTATAATATAGCTTATACAAGCAATTTAAACTCAATGTACAACAATTTAAGACTCCCTTTTAAAGATTTTGATGGTCCTTAAAAGGACCGTTAATTTTATCTGTATCTATTTCAGCAGTAAATGAATAGAGCTATATCTTCCTTGGTTTTGGATCTTTTGGAGATCTGCTTCTGGTTAAGGAAACACTTAGTGCTCTTTTAATAGTTTCACTGTTTGAATTTCATTTTAATTAATGCTTCTTTCCTAAGTTTCATTTTTAAAAGTTCCTGCATTATTAACTTGTCTTTGTTATCTATATTCAGGTTGGTGAACTTGGACTAAAGTACATGGATCCCAGCCACCAACAGTTTCAGTGTCCAAGAGAACACACATATGAACTAGTGGGACATTTAGAGCAGTCAAAAGTACAACAACGCACAGTAGCGTTAGGCGGTCAGGAAGATCAAGGATTTCCCTTCACATCTGTTAAACTATAGGAGGTGCTGTTTGACTGGTTTTAGCTACAAGTGAGAACTTCTCTGCATCTAGCCTCTTATATTGTATTTTAAATGAACTTAGCAGACTATTTGAAGACTTTGTCTCATATTTTATACCATTGTTTATGGGGTATGCTTGTTTTGCATATGTAATTCTTTAAAACAGAAGATTTTTTAATTTTAATTGAAAAAAATAATATTTTTAATTTATTTTTAAACAAATTTTGGTTTCAACTAGATTTCCATACAAAGAATGAATTTGTCTACCTTATGCAATTTACAGAATGTAAATATCTCTTGAAATAAAAAAGTTTTGCTGATTTTTAGCATATTTTCTTCATGAATTTAAGATTTTCTCCGATCAATTTTCTGGTATTTGAGATGTTATAGATAAGGATCTATAATTCTGTAACTGTTTGATCAAATTTTTTGAAACTTTGCACAATAACTACTGAGATGTATATCTTTATTTTAAAAGTGCAGTTTTAAGTCTGGGAAAAAAAATAAAGTCTGACAGGAATAGGATCCCAGTTAGGGCAACCAGTCCGGTACCCACGAATGTAGTTCTTAAAAAAAATATATAACTTTTGTTATAAATTGTGTAGTGTTATTATTTCACTAGTTCTGTAACTGAATGTAGTTTTATTTGAAAGGGTAGGCTTTCTAGTTTGAATTTCTGTAAAAATTTTGATTGATTTAAATGTAATCTGGCGTCAGTACATAGAGTAAATTGCCTAAATTCTAGCCTTTATTCTTTCCCGGAAGTAGACAGACTGACCCTGTTGTCAATAAAAACAAAATTTTGCAACGGAATGCCGGTCATGAGGCACTGAGATTGCACTTAGACACTTCTAAATGAATGCCTAACATGAACCAGAAGTCCCAAGGTGGCTATCAAAATTATTTATTGAACAGGACCCTATGTATTTACTATGATTTTCAATGCGTTCCAATGGGGCAAATAATTGGGTCCCCGTTCCTGTCAGAGAGCATGTTTTGAACATTTTAATCTGCAATTGTCAGCTCATTTTTAAAGTTTCATGGATGAAATTTGGCTACAGGCTTCAAAATTTAATAAGGAAAACAATGGTGTAATTATTTTTAAAATTTGAATTAAACTTTTTAAATTAAATTGAAATTTAAATTTATGAAATTTAAAAAAGTTTGTTTTTCAATTTAAAGTTTAAAAGGGGGTCACAGAAAGGTCATAGTTGTCTGTAATATGTATTCCTACACTTGCAAGTTAAAATGGAGGGATTTTTGAAAAATATCAGCAAATAGTATTAGAAAAAGTCACAGGGAAAGAAATAATAAATGTGTTATATGGGATCAGGGGACAGTGAAAGATGGAAAATATGGGCTTATTTCTTTCTAATATCTTATTTCTGGGACCTGGAAACAGAAAATAAACCCATAGTTTCAGTTTTAGGTTTTTAATAAGTTTTTGATAAATTGTGGCTATTAAATAAATCATTTAAATGCCACGGTTCAGTTATGAAAGTTGTGTGCGAATCCAGCTAACATTTATTTAGAGCCGCATCACATACATAGCCACATATTATTGTGTGAACTCAGAAACACTTGCCAGGGGCTCTCTAATTTTACATTTTTTGGAAGATATTTAAGGGGTAGGGCTATAATATAGCTTATACAAGCAATTTAAACTCAATGTACAACAATTTAAGACTCCCTTTTAAAGATTTTGATGGTCCTTAAAAGGACCGTTAATTTTATCTGTATCTATTTCAGCAGTAAATGAATAGAGCTATATCTTCCTTGGTTTTGGATCTTTTGGAGATCTGCTTCTGGTTAAGGAAACACTTAGTGCTCTTTTAATAGTTTCACTGTTTGAATTTCATTTTAATTAATGCTTCTTTCCTAAGTTTCATTTTTAAAAGTTCCTGCATTATTAACTTGTCTTTGTTATCTATATTCAGGTTGGTGAACTTGGACTAAAGTACATGGATCCCAGCCACCAACAGTTTCAGTGTCCAAGAGAACACACATATGAACTAGTGGGACATTTAGAGCAGTCAAAAGTACAACAACGCACAGTAGCGTTAGGCGGTCAGGAAGATCAAGGATTTCCCTTCACATCTGTTAAACTATAGGAGGTGCTGTTTGACTGGTTTTAGCTACAAGTGAGAACTTCTCTGCATCTAGCCTCTTATATTGTATTTTAAATGAACTTAGCAGACTATTTGAAGACTTTGTCTCATATTTTATACCATTGTTTATGGGGTATGCTTGTTTTGCATATGTAATTCTTTAAAACAGAAGATTTTTTAATTTTAATTGAAAAAAATAATATTTTTAATTTATTTTTAAACAAATTTTGGTTTCAACTAGATTTCCATACAAAGAATGAATTTGTCTACCTTATGCAATTTACAGAATGTAAATATCTCTTGAAATAAAAAAGTTTTGCTGATTTTTAGCATATTTTCTTCATGAATTTAAGATTTTCTCCGATCAATTTTCTGGTATTTGAGATGTTATAGATAAGGATCTATAATTCTGTAACTGTTTGATCAAATTTTTTGAAACTTTGCACAATAACTACTGAGATGTATATCTTTATTTTAAAAGTGCAGTTTTAAGTCTGGGAAAAAAAATAAAGTCTGACAGGAATAGGATCCCAGTTAGGGCAACCAGTCCGGTACCCACGAATGTAGTTCTTAAAAAAAATATATAACTTTTGTTATAAATTGTGTAGTGTTATTATTTCACTAGTTCTGTAACTGAATGTAGTTTTATTTGAAAGGGTAGGCTTTCTAGTTTGAATTTCTGTAAAAATTTTGATTGATTTAAATGTAATCTGGCGTCAGTACATAGAGTAAATTGCCTAAATTCTAGCCTTTATTCTTTCCCGGAAGTAGACAGACTGACCCTGTTGTCAATAAAAACAAAATTTTGCAACGGAATGCCGGTCATGAGGCACTGAGATTGCACTTAGACACTTCTAAATGAATGCCTAACATGAACCAGAAGTCCCAAGGTGGCTATCAAAATTATTTATTGAACAGGACCCTATGTATTTACTATGATTTTCAATGCGTTCCAATGGGGCAAATAATTGGGTCCCCGTTCCTGTCAGAGAGCATGTTTTGAACATTTTAATCTGCAATTGTCAGCTCATTTTTAAAGTTTCATGGATGAAATTTGGCTACAGGCTTCAAAATTTAATAAGGAAAACAATGGTGTAATTATTTTTAAAATTTGAATTAAACTTTTTAAATTAAATTGAAATTTAAATTTATGAAATTTAAAAAAGTTTGTTTTTCAATTTAAAGTTTAAAAGGGGGTCACAGAAAGGTCATAGTTGTCTGTAATATGTATTCCTACACTTGCAAGTTAAAATGGAGGGATTTTTGAAAAATATCAGCAAATAGTATTAGAAAAAGTCACAGGGAAAGAAATAATAAATGTGTTATATGGGATCAGGGGACAGTGAAAGATGGAAAATATGGGCTTATTTCTTTCTAATATCTTATTTCTGGGACCTGGAAACAGAAAATAAACCCATAGTTTCAGTTTTAGGTTTTTAATAAGTTTTTGATAAATTGTGGCTATTAAATAAATCATTTAAATGCCACGGTTCAGTTATGAAAGTTGTGTGCGAATCCAGCTAACATTTATTTAGAGCCGCATCACATACATAGCCACATATTATTGTGTGAACTCAGAAACACTTGCCAGGGGCTCTCTAATTTTACATTTTTTGGAAGATATTTAAGGGGTAGGGCTATAATATAGCTTATACAAGCAATTTAAACTCAATGTACAACAATTTAAGACTCCCTTTTAAAGATTTTGATGGTCCTTAAAAGGACCGTTAATTTTATCTGTATCTATTTCAGCAGTAAATGAATAGAGCTATATCTTCCTTGGTTTTGGATCTTTTGGAGATCTGCTTCTGGTTAAGGAAACACTTAGTGCTCTTTTAATAGTTTCACTGTTTGAATTTCATTTTAATTAATGCTTCTTTCCTAAGTTTCATTTTTAAAAGTTCCTGCATTATTAACTTGTCTTTGTTATCTATATTCAGGTTGGTGAACTTGGACTAAAGTACATGGATCCCAGCCACCAACAGTTTCAGTGTCCAAGAGAACACACATATGAACTAGTGGGACATTTAGAGCAGTCAAAAGTACAACAACGCACAGTAGCGTTAGGCGGTCAGGAAGATCAAGGATTTCCCTTCACATCTGTTAAACTATAGGAGGTGCTGTTTGACTGGTTTTAGCTACAAGTGAGAACTTCTCTGCATCTAGCCTCTTATATTGTATTTTAAATGAACTTAGCAGACTATTTGAAGACTTTGTCTCATATTTTATACCATTGTTTATGGGGTATGCTTGTTTTGCATATGTAATTCTTTAAAACAGAAGATTTTTTAATTTTAATTGAAAAAAATAATATTTTTAATTTATTTTTAAACAAATTTTGGTTTCAACTAGATTTCCATACAAAGAATGAATTTGTCTACCTTATGCAATTTACAGAATGTAAATATCTCTTGAAATAAAAAAGTTTTGCTGATTTTTAGCATATTTTCTTCATGAATTTAAGATTTTCTCCGATCAATTTTCTGGTATTTGAGATGTTATAGATAAGGATCTATAATTCTGTAACTGTTTGATCAAATTTTTTGAAACTTTGCACAATAACTACTGAGATGTATATCTTTATTTTAAAAGTGCAGTTTTAAGTCTGGGAAAAAAAATAAAGTCTGACAGGAATAGGATCCCAGTTAGGGCAACCAGTCCGGTACCCACGAATGTAGTTCTTAAAAAAAATATATAACTTTTGTTATAAATTGTGTAGTGTTATTATTTCACTAGTTCTGTAACTGAATGTAGTTTTATTTGAAAGGGTAGGCTTTCTAGTTTGAATTTCTGTAAAAATTTTGATTGATTTAAATGTAATCTGGCGTCAGTACATAGAGTAAATTGCCTAAATTCTAGCCTTTATTCTTTCCCGGAAGTAGACAGACTGACCCTGTTGTCAATAAAAACAAAATTTTGCAACGGAATGCCGGTCATGAGGCACTGAGATTGCACTTAGACACTTCTAAATGAATGCCTAACATGAACCAGAAGTCCCAAGGTGGCTATCAAAATTATTTATTGAACAGGACCCTATGTATTTACTATGATTTTCAATGCGTTCCAATGGGGCAAATAATTGGGTCCCCGTTCCTGTCAGAGAGCATGTTTTGAACATTTTAATCTGCAATTGTCAGCTCATTTTTAAAGTTTCATGGATGAAATTTGGCTACAGGCTTCAAAATTTAATAAGGAAAACAATGGTGTAATTATTTTTAAAATTTGAATTAAACTTTTTAAATTAAATTGAAATTTAAATTTATGAAATTTAAAAAAGTTTGTTTTTCAATTTAAAGTTTAAAAGGGGGTCACAGAAAGGTCATAGTTGTCTGTAATATGTATTCCTACACTTGCAAGTTAAAATGGAGGGATTTTTGAAAAATATCAGCAAATAGTATTAGAAAAAGTCACAGGGAAAGAAATAATAAATGTGTTATATGGGATCAGGGGACAGTGAAAGATGGAAAATATGGGCTTATTTCTTTCTAATATCTTATTTCTGGGACCTGGAAACAGAAAATAAACCCATAGTTTCAGTTTTAGGTTTTTAATAAGTTTTTGATAAATTGTGGCTATTAAATAAATCATTTAAATGCCACGGTTCAGTTATGAAAGTTGTGTGCGAATCCAGCTAACATTTATTTAGAGCCGCATCACATACATAGCCACATATTATTGTGTGAACTCAGAAACACTTGCCAGGGGCTCTCTAATTTTACATTTTTTGGAAGATATTTAAGGGGTAGGGCTATAATATAGCTTATACAAGCAATTTAAACTCAATGTACAACAATTTAAGACTCCCTTTTAAAGATTTTGATGGTCCTTAAAAGGACCGTTAATTTTATCTGTATCTATTTCAGCAGTAAATGAATAGAGCTATATCTTCCTTGGTTTTGGATCTTTTGGAGATCTGCTTCTGGTTAAGGGAAACACTTAGTGCTCTTTTAATAGTTTCACTGTTTGAATTTCATTTTAATTAATGCTTCTTTCCTAAGTTTCATTTTTAAAAGTTCCTGCATTATTAACTTGTCTTTGTTATCTATATTCAGGTTGGTGAACTTGGACTAAAGTACATGGATCCCAGCCACCAACAGTTTCAGTGTCCAAGAGAACACACATATGAACTAGTGGGACATTTAGAGCAGTCAAAAGTACAACAACGCACAGTAGCGTTAGGCGGTCAGGAAGATCAAGGATTTCCCTTCACATCTGTTAAACTATAGGAGGTGCTGTTTGACTGGTTTTAGCTACAAGTGAGAACTTCTCTGCATCTAGCCTCTTATATTGTATTTTAAATGAACTTAGCAGACTATTTGAAGACTTTGTCTCATATTTTATACCATTGTTTATGGGGTATGCTTGTTTTGCATATGTAATTCTTTAAAACAGAAGATTTTTTAATTTTAATTGAAAAAAATAATATTTTTAATTTATTTTTAAACAAATTTTGGTTTCAACTAGATTTCCATACAAAGAATGAATTTGTCTACCTTATGCAATTTACAGAATGTAAATATCTCTTGAAATAAAAAAGTTTTGCTGATTTTTAGCATATTTCTTCATGAATTTAAGATTTTCTCCGATCAATTTTCTGGTATTTGAGATGTTATAGATAAGGATCTATAATTCTGTAACTGTTTGATCAAATTTTTTGAAACTTTGCACAATAACTACTGAGATGTATATCTTTATTTTAAAAGTGCAGTTTTAAGTCTGGGAAAAAAATAAAGTCTGACAGGAATAGGATCCCAGTTAGGGCAACCAGTCCGGTACCCACGAATGTAGTTCTTAAAAAAAATATATAACTTTTGTTATAAATTGTGTAGTGTTATTATTTCACTAGTTCTGTAACTGAATGTAGTTTTATTTGAAAGGGTAGGCTTTCTAGTTTGAATTTCTGTAAAAATTTTGATTGATTTAAATGTAATCTGGCGTCAGTACATAGAGTAAATTGCCTAAATTCTAGCCTTTATTCTTTCCCGGAAGTAGACAGACTGACCCTGTTGTCAATAAAAACAAAATTTTGCAACGGAATGCCGGTCATGAGGCACTGAGATTGCACTTAGACACTTCTAAATGAATGCCTAACATGAACCAGAAGTCCCAAGGTGGCTATCAAAATTATTTATTGAACAGGACCCTATGTATTTACTATGATTTTCAATGCGTTCCAATGGGGCAAATAATTGGGTCCCCGTTCCTGTCAGAGAGCATGTTTTGAACATTTTAATCTGCAATTGTCAGCTCATTTTAAAGTTTCATGGATGAAATTTGGCTACAGGCTTCAAAATTTAATAAGGAAAACAATGGTGTAATTATTTTTAAAATTTGAATTAAACTTTTTAAATTAAATTGAAATTTAAATTTATGAAATTTAAAAAAGTTTGTTTTTCAATTTAAAGTTTAAAAGGGGGTCACAGAAAGGTCATAGTTGTCTGTAATATGTATTCCTACACTTGCAAGTTAAAATGGAGGGATTTTTGAAAAATATCAGCAAATAGTATTAGAAAAAGTCACAGGGAAAGAAATAATAAATGTGTTATATGGGATCAGGGGACAGTGAAAGATGGAAAATATGGGCTTATTTCTTTCTAATATCTTATTTCTGGGACCTGGAAACAGAAAATAAACCCATAGTTTCAGTTTTAGGTTTTTAATAAGTTTTTGATAAATTGTGGCTATTAAATAAATCATTTAAATGCCACGGTTTCAGTTATGAAAGTTGTGTGCGAATCCAGCTAACATTTATTTAGAGCCGCATCACATACATAGCCACATATTATTGTGTGAACTCAGAAACACTTGCCAGGGGCTCTCTAATTTTACATTTTTTGGAAGATATTTAAGGGGTAGGGCTATAATATAGCTTATACAAGCAATTTAAACTCAATGTACAACAATTTAAGACTCCCTTTTAAAGATTTTGATGGTCCTTAAAAGGACCGTTAATTTTATCTGTATCTATTTCAGCAGTAAATGAATAGAGCTATATCTTCCTTGGTTTTGGATCTTTTGGAGATCTGCTTCTGGTTAAGGAAACACTTAGTGCTCTTTTAATAGTTTCACTGTTTGAATTTCATTTTAATTAATGCTTCTTTCCTAAGTTTCATTTTTAAAAGTTCCTGCATTATTAACTTGTCTTTGTTATCTATATTCAGGTTGGTGAACTTGGACTAAAGTACATGGATCCCAGCCACCAACAGTTTCAGTGTCCAAGAGAACACACATATGAACTAGTGGGACATTTAGAGCAGTCAAAAGTACAACAACGCACAGTAGCGTTAGGCGGTCAGGAAGATCAAGGATTTCCCTTCACATCTGTTAAACTATAGGAGGTGCTGTTTGACTGGTTTTAGCTACAAGTGAGAACTTCTCTGCATCTAGCCTCTTATATTGTATTTTAAATGAACTTAGCAGACTATTTGAAGACTTTGTCTCATATTTTATACCATTGTTTATGGGGTATGCTTGTTTTGCATATGTAATTCTTTAAAACAGAAGATTTTTTAATTTTAATTGAAAAAAATAATATTTTTAATTTATTTTTAAACAAATTTTGGTTTCAACTA